>NW_023601433.1:27028496-27356348 GCF_014898055.3 Talpa occidentalis
AATGACCCCTGTTGATTCAGCTCCTGGTGACTGATGCTCCCCACATCACAAGCTGCAGGGAGGCTTTAACCGTGATGCAGGTGGCTCTCTGCTGCCCCCTGGTGTCTCCCTGCACTGGGTGCAGTAGGCACAGAGGCTTCCTTTGTTCAGGTTTAGATTCAGAAGCTGCAATCAGGAGGTGATGGTCCCATGAGTGAATTACCCTCTCTATGTGGCCCCTATTTCCCTCAAGACCAGGTGCAGGGTCTTCATCTGATCAAAGTGGAAAGCAAACATGAACATGCCCATTTGGAGGAAGAGTGAACTAGGCTCACCTGAGGCATCGCTGTACATGACCATCAGGTTGTGGACAGCCATAGGATGGTCATGGACTTGGCACTGGCAACACCATCTTGGTGCATAGCCAAGATACTGAGAACATAGATGAGAAATGACTAGTGGACACCTCTGCAGGAGGTGCCCCAGGAGCTGACTCTAAACCTGTAAATATCACCTTTAGAACAAGATCAGAACACACAGGCTACCATTGAATCTGATGTGGCTGGGACTTTCCAGAGAGAAGCCAGGACAAAGCCTAGGAGAGGAGATTCAAATGGACATGACACCAGCAGGAGAAGGAGGAACCCTAAGCTAGGAGTGTGGACTCTCAAAAATACCACTCCCTGCTGTGTGTCCCTGAGGACTGAGCCTTCTCTGAATCCACAAAGCTCCCCAAGCAGTAGCCTGGGCCCTGACTGATTTGCATACCCAACAGCTCTCTCAAGCAAGGGGACAAGACAGGCCTGGGCAGATCCTGCCCAGCTTCAGCCTCAGGGAGCAGGATCAGGGACTCACCATGGAAACTATTGATGAAACTTCATAGTCAACCTGACAACTCCCATGGAAATGACAGAATATTCTGTGGGATAGAGCCCTGGAGACTATGGGCATCGCACCTCACAGTGACCCCAAAAGGAACAGGTGGGGTGACAGAGGGTCTCGGACTCTAGAGGACAGTTTGCTGCTTGGGCGCTGGAGACAGTCCCCTGGGAGGAGGGTCAGACACTGAAGGAGGGAAGCACATGGCAGCAGGTTCAGCCCTGGGGCTGGTGATACCAGAGACAGACGGTCCTGAAAGGAACAACTGCTAAAGCCCAGGAGAAGAGATTTTGGGGTGATAGGGTCATTTCTAGGGCTGCAGTGACAGAGAACCACATACTGTTTCAGGGCAACCCTGATAAGAAATGGGTTGTGTGGTTGTGGGTCCTCACCCATGTGCTTCAAAAGGATTTATTAGTGCTAAACTTCAGGCACACACAAAAGGGTAATAAAAGGTTTATTTACAAGAGAAGGGGCAATGAATAAATGAATAACTCAGGGAGAAAAAAAAGGAGATAAATTCATGAATGTGTCCTACCCGTTCTGCTAACCTGGAATCCCAATGACCTGCTGAGAGCTGGTGAAAAGCCAAGTGCCATGAGGCCAAGAGAGTGACCCCTGCCCACATGGCTGGTTATACACCCAAACAAGAAAACATGGCTGCTTAACTCCACCCTCAGGTCCTCACAACCCACCCTTTGGTGATCAAGGGATTTATAGTTCCCAGTGTTGTGGGGGTGGAGTCCACAAAACCTGTATGGAGTTTGCTCAGGAATCCTTTCCTCTTAACAATACTAGGGGTTGACAAGAGATACAGATTGACTCAGTTCTGTGGATAATGTCTGATCAAGGCATTGGCAGGGATCGTTTTCTGTTTTGCTTTGTTCAGACTTTTGTGGACTCTGAGGAGAATCTGGTCCATGCCTCTCTTCAGCAACGGCTACTTTGCTGTGGTTCCTCGGCTTGTAGATTCTGCTTCCTTCCCCACATGGCATTTCCCTACTGAGTCTGTCTCCAGATGACCCCAATTATAAGGACCAGGAAAACTGGATAAACTTGTCCACCCAATTCAACCAACAACACTGTCTCCTCACAGTCAGGCCCTCCCTCTCCTTGAGGACACTGCAGGTGGAGGTTACACCACCAAACTCTCGGGGATCAATCAGGTGGGCAGGACTGATGGCCCACAAGGACCCTCCCCCTCCCCTGAATAACTGTTCCAACTCCATCCTGCTGTTTCATCATCACACAGTGACAAATCTCTGACATGTGGCCTCCTTGAATTCCCATCAGAACTTAAGTGAGCCAAGACCATTGCCTCCTGTCTCAGTGGGGGAAGGGAGACTTCTCAGCTGCTTCCTGGATGAGCCCCCAGGATCCCTGCTGCTCTCTTCTGCATCTGCAGGTCCTGGGTCTCCAGCCAGCTCAGCGCTACTGTGATCATGGATCCTTCAGAGCCTCTGTAGCACCTCGTGCCTCTGTGGACCAACTGGAAAGGAGAAGAATCAGATGATTCTGCTACCAGTGCCCCAGCTCCCCTCACCTCAGTGACATTAGCCCACCCTGAGCCTCCTCAGGCCACACCTCCCTTCCAGTCTCCTTGATGTCCTCTGTGCAGGGGACAGAAGACATGTGAAGGATAGGGTTCCAGATTCTAGAGGACAAGGGCACCTGCTCAGAATGGGGTGGTCACAATGTTGCTGAAATGACACACCTCACAGTGTGTGGACAAGCATGAAGCAGTTATTTCCTGGTTCTGCCGGATACCCCATGATGTGTCCCATGTTTGGGGATCCATGATCCTGCCCTTTGGCATAAAGGCCTAGTGACCAGGGCAGGGATATGGGAGGATGTAACTTCCTGCTTGTCTATGCCAAGGACATTGTATATGTTGGACTGTGTTTGTGTATGTGTGTGTGTGGACATGTGTATACATGCACAGTTTGGTATAACTGTGAAATAGAAACCTTGTCAATGTCTCAAATGCAAATTTCTTTATTTCCTTTACATCTTCCTCAATGTCAGTATCTATGCTTATATTAGAAGAGATGTGGATAAGGATATTAATAGAAGAAAAAAGAGAAACATTCATATGTTCTAAACATGTATCTAACCACTGAAATCTCCTGATATTTTTATTAAATCCTTTAGTAAAAATCCCTCATTTCACCCATTTCAAAGATGGGGAAACTGAGGCATGGAGTGATGTACAATATGCCTGCAGTCAAAACTAGAAAACAACTGATCCCACAGCAGATACTCTGGCCTCAGAGTGCCCACTCCTCACCACCAACCTGTCAGCTCTGTTTGTGTATTCAGAGCTGAGTCACGGTCTCTCCTTAATGTCTGGTGGTGTCTCTCTTTCAAAGTCAAGTGACTGTTAATGTTTGCCATGCACTTCAGTCTAATATAAATAAAATGTGAACCTTCAATTTAATTTAAAAATTCCAGCTTACACATTTGAATGATTAGAAAGGTGAGTAGAAGTTGTTCATATTATTTTTTTTAAGTTTTTTTTAAGATTTAGTTATTTATTTATACAAGCACTGGGTACAGTCAGACACGTGGGAGGGTGAGAGAATTCACCAGAGCCAGAGCGGGGAGCAAAACAGGCAGACTGACGAAATACACTGCTGAGGGGAGCAGCAGGCGTGGCAGGAGAGGTCTGTGCACTTTGTGGGACCCTCGCCGGCAGCTGGGGATCGAACCGGCGCTGCAGAGGCTGCGGGCAGCTTCGCAGACCAGTGCTCAATCGCTGTGTCACCAGGGGAGGCCCCATATTATATTTTAACTCAAATAGACAAAATTTTCTTATCTCAATAAATATTCAGTATAATATATACTGTATTTAAATTATTTTATACTAAGTCTTTTAAATGTGGTTGGAATTCAGAACTACAGCACGTGTAGTGGAACTACCCACAGATAATGCTCTAAAACCCCGTGTGGCTTGAATCCACCACAGGATAGAGCAGGTGGAAGGGTGAGTTTTCCTCAGGTAACTGTAACAGTTGGGGGCAATGGAGGGTCCCATGAACCTTGGGTCTCCTTGGGGAGGAATGACAGCTCCACTCTCCATGCCACTCAGCAATGAGGGAATTGTTATAACATGTGTCCACACTAATCCCGCTCTCAAAGAAAAGATACTCAATAGAGTGATAATTTTAAAGATGAGTGTCAGCCTCAAATACAGTTGTATTATGAGTCAGGGTAAGGAATGACAAGTGTCCTTATATTAATGGTACAAGAATCCCATTCAGAGAGAAGTTCATTTCCATCAATCCCATGACAAATCATAAAGTTATACTTTGGAATAGATCTAGGTGGTGGCTGATCATCAGAAAATGTTACTGAAGTCAGATAACTTGTCCTCTCCACAGAGAGATCTTTGCCGAGTTCCCAAGCTCAGGTCACTTTGGGAAAGTCCTTCTTCCAGGGTGGTGCTAACAACCGGCCACACTGCATGGAGACCAAGAAGCGAAGGTGTGAGGACTGGCCCTGAGGAGCCAGCAGTCCCTGGAGACCCTGAGGGGCACAGGGAGCGGTGGAGGTGCAGGGGAGGGGCTGTGTGGGGTGCTCGAATGGGAGCAGAAAGGACAGGCCTGAGGCCCGTGGCCCTGTCCAGTCTCAGTCACCTCTTTACACACAACTGGGAGGGGCAGTGTGTTAGGGGTGTCTGTGCCCAGGGGCACAGGGCCACTCGGGGGGTCCAGGTACAGCATCTCAGCCATGTGTCAGTGAGTCACATTGTACATTTTCAGCAGCAGGAGCCTGAGGACAAATACATTAGAACAAATGCTCCTGTGCCTACCTGACAGTTCTACAAAAGCCATGGTATTGACCTACTTGGAAAAGGATCCTCATCCTAAAGTGTCAGGAAAGGAGCCTGATACTTAGAGCCTAACCAAGCTCTCAGGTCTCCATGTCCCACCCACACAGGGTCTGTGTGTCTGCTCCAGAAGGAACAGGAGGAGGGTACCCACTCTGAGGTTTCCCACTCTGAGCACAGACTCAGACTTAACTGGGAATCAGATTCCAGAACTTTTAGCATCTGAGTGTTCACTGCATAGATGCAGGGAGGACAGATTCCTGAATACAGAAGCTGGGTCCTGACAGGAGGGCTTAGGAGGCCTGGGATGAGGGAAGGAGGAAGACACAAGTGAGGGGAGGCCAGGAGGGTGAATAAAGGGCTCTGAGGTGGGAATTCTAACCCATCATCCTGGTCTTTGATATTTAGAGAAAATCACTTACCCTCTTCCTGTTTCCTCACCTAGTAGACAGGAGCAGAGGCTGCAGTGGGTTATTCTGAGTGTCTGGTGAGGGGCCCATGTCACACTCATCCAGGGCCTGGTCTCCATCAGGCTCAGAAGCAGTCATGCTGGTGACTGTCAGCACATGCAGGATGACATTCATCCTGGCACCAGGGGGAGCTGTGGGCCTATTTTGGAGACCCAGTTAGTCCAAGACACTGGGCTGTGCTCAAGTGCACTGGGCATGACTGATGCTCCCTCTGAAGACACTTGAGCTGTAAAATCAGCTCCCACAATGAAACTCACACCTGGACCTTCCTCTGACCTCAGGAAATCACCAGCTTGAGGCCCTTAGGCTCAGGGCTCAGACAAGACTGAGACACACACCCTGGGGACTGAGAAGAGATTTGCATTGGCTGCCCCGCCTCCTGGAGCTGCAGGCAGGGAGGATAAGACAGGAGCCTGGAGAGTCCAGTGCAGCTGGGCAGCCTCAGGCCAGAGCTCCTGGAAGCCTCCACCATGGCCTGGGTGTCCTTCTACCTCCTGCCCCTCATGGTCTCCTCAGGTTAGAGCAGCCCAGACACTCAGGGTCTCTGTCCCAGTATTTCACCCCAAGTAAAGATATCTGTCCAGTTTCACTCAACATGGTTCTTGAATCTTCTGTTCCAGGTCTCTGTGCTGTGCCTGTGCTGACCCAGACCCCTTCTGCATCTGCCTCCCTTGGAGCCTCAGCCAAGCTCACCTGCACCCTGAGCAGGGAGCACAGCAACTACTACATTATATGGTATCAACAGCTGCCAGGGAGGGCCCCGCGGTATGTGATGTATGTTTGGAGTGATGGAGGCCACAGCAAGGGGCAGGGGATCCCCGATCGCTTCTCAGGCTCCAGCTCAGGGGCTGACCGCTACTTGACCATCTCCAACATCCAGCCTGAGGACGAGGCTGACTATTACTGTGGGGTGTGGGACGGCAGCAGTAACTATCCACAGTGACACAAGGCCATGGGGAAGTGAGACACAAACTCCCTGTCTACATCACAGTCTCCTCTAGCCCCGTGCAGATGGAGAAATGGCCATGAGCAGCTCACACCTGGGTCCCATATCTGAGATCCCTTGGGTCCCCACCCCTCTAGGCAGTATCAGCCAGGCAGGTCAGGAGAGTGAGCCTGGGAGTATAAGCATAGAAAAACTAGAAAGGAGGCACCGAAGATCAGAAACCTGCTCTCACATGAGCTAGAGGTGGGGATGGAAGGTATTAATATATCCATTAACCCAGCTATAGGAACTGAGATCCTTAGGCACCAAGGCCTAGACTAGAAAGCACAAGCCCTAAGCAGGTATCAGACTGCTGTAGGGAGTGTCAGGAGCATTGAACCTGAAGGGGAAGATGTGGAGATTAAGGTTATTGTAGAATCTTTGGTCCTTTCAAATACTACATAGTTATTAAAAATCAACAGCAAACAAACCAGTCCACAAAGGAGTGAGCCCCCCCAAAGAGAAGACTATATCAGTGCAGTCTCTGCACTGACACAGGGCAGCATCCACCTGTGCCTATGCAGCTGCTTCTCGCCAACTCTCTCCCTCCGCAGGGCAGAAGCCTTCCTGCCTTCCCGTGACATGTACCAGGCTGGGGCTCCTCTTCACTGACCTCCCTCAGCAGAGGCAGCTCTCCTCAAGGCCACCTGCTTGTGACCATGCAGGCCTCTCTCTTAGCAAACCCACCTCTTTTAGGCAGCCCTTTCTGCCTGCTTGTGTCTATAACTGTGCCCGTATTGTTCTCTCCCTTTTATTTTATATATATATATATATATTTTAAAGATTTATTTATTTATACAGGAACTGGGGTACAGGCCAGATGCATGGGAGGGTGAGAGGATTCACGAGAGACAGAGCAGGAAACAAAACAGGCAGACTGATGAAACATACTGCTGAAGGGAGCAGCAGGTGCAACAGGATTGGTCTGCCACACCATGTGGGACACTTGTTGTCTGGCCGGGATGAACTGGTGCTGCAGAGGCTGCAGACAGCTTCACAGTGTGGTGCTCAACCACCTGCGCCACCAGGGAAGCCCATTCTCTCCTTTTGTAATAACATATAACTAATAATTCTGTGTTATAGCAAAAACATAGGGAAACGCGCCATGTGCCAATGAAAGGGGAGCTCTGGTGAAAACTTTCCCACAGTAACCCAAAGATCCCCCTCTCCAAACCAACAACTACAAAATGACATCAAGACCACAGGAAGAGGCTCCCATGTGCTTTCTTGCCCCCAGTAGTTGTGATCGATTGTAGTTCCAGAAGATACAGAAAGAGAAAGTGCAGAGAGAACCCTGAACTGTGCATGATTCCCAAGAGCACTGGGGAGCACAGGTATGTGGGAGGATCAGGATGGGCTAGAGGAATGGCTCTCTGAGGCACAGAAGGAGCTCCCTCACAAACAGACACACACACACACAAACTCACACACATGAAAACACACACACACTCACCTGCACACCATAATAGGTGCTTTGGCCCAGTGTAGAGAGGAAAGCTCCTATTAAGGCATCAGTTTTCCTACCCAGGAGAGCTTTGTCTCAGTAGTTGGATAAGTGAGTAATTGGATAAGTGGATAAGCTTTGTCTCAGTAGTATGGATGAGGGCCTCCCAGTGGCACAGCGGTTGAGCGATGGGTTGGGAAGTTGACCGCAGCCTATGTGGCACCGGTTCGATCCCCGGCTGCTCCCCGGCCACCTGAGGAGGGTCCCACATGGCGCGCAGACCTCTCCTGCCACCCGCTGCTCCCCTCAGCAGTGTACTTCGGTCCTTCTGCCTGCTCTGCTCCCCACTCTGGCTCTGGTGAATTCTCTCACCCTCCCGCACCTCTGACTGTACCCAGTGCTTATGTGTATAAACAAACAAACAAACAAACAAACAAATAAATCTTAAAAATAAATAAATAAATAAATAAAAGTAGTATGGATGAGTCCACGCTCACAGCCATCTTTGGGCCTCCTAGAAAGTATAAAAGAAATTGAGCAAAGATCGAACTGTGCCCAGTCATTTACAGAGTAGAGATATTTAAAATGCTTAGAGGGCCTCCCTGGTGGCGCAGCGGTTGAGCGCTGGGTTGCGAAGCTGCCCGCAGCCTCTTCAGGGCCGGTTCGATCCCCGGCTGCTCCCCGGCTGCTCCCCGGCTGCTCCCTGGCCGCTCCCCGGCCGCTCCCCGGCCACCGGAGGAGGGTCCCACATGGCGCGCAGACCTCTCCTTGCGCCCGCTGCTCCCCTCAGCAGTGTACTTCGGTCCTTCTGCCTGCTCTGCTCCCCGCTCTGGCTCTGGTGAATTCTCTCACCCTCCCGCGCTTCTGACTGTACCCAGTGCTTGTATGTATGTATGTATAAATCAATCAATCAATCAATCAATAAATCTTTAAAAAAATAAAATAAAATAAAATGCTTAGAAATGAACACAGACCTCCAGCCCCACACACGGACTCATTCACAAAACCTGCCATCAATCAAAACTTTCCAGGAAAGAATAAAGAAAATAAGGTTCTAATTAATAAGAAAAAATATCAAGGATCCCGAACTGGCCTTGAAATCACCCAGCTGCTCTAATTTGTAGATAAGGGAACTAAATAAATGATTATGATGATTCCCATCGGTTCCTGAGAGTAGGGACAAAAAATATTCAGGCGTATTCTACAAATGAGCACAGTAGAATGTGAGATTCTAAACCACCATTTCCAAAACTCAGTAAACAACAAGCATAATAAATGCTACTAAAGAACAACAGCATTGTTTACAACAGTGGAACAGACAGTGTTAAAAGTCTTCAGAGCTAAGGGACATTATGGAAGCGGGACAGCATGAGGATGAAGCAGATTTCTCATGAGAAGAAATGCAGGTGAGTGGACGGTGATTAACATCTCTAAGATGAAAAGGAAGAAAAGATCTAAATGTTCACCAAGTTGTTTCGTTTTCCATAATGAAAGGACAGGGTTTCCACATAGAAGAGTAATAAGACAGAAAACAATAGTGAACCTCCACAGGAAGAAAGAATAATACCAGAGGCCTCCCTTGTGGTGCATGGGGTTAAGACACAGCCCTATGAAGCTATCCCCAGCCACTGCAGCATGAGTTCGATCCCCAGCCAAGGAAGAGGCCCACATGGTGCAGCAGACCTTTCCTGGCTCACCTGCTGCTCCCCTCAGCAGTGTATTTCAGTTGATCTGCCTGTTCTGCTCCCCACTCTGTCTCTGGTGAATCCTCTCCCCTCCCCCAGACCTCTGGCCTGTACCCCCAGTTCTTGTATGCATAAATAAATAAATCATAAAAAAAGAATAATACCAGAGAGAATCTTTATCTTCAAGAAGGAATGAAAAGTATCAGAAGTGGAACTGCAGAGACAAGATGCTAATATGGAAATCTGTTGCTAAGAACATCCCTCTCTCAAACAAAATGCACTGACCATGTTGGGTGGAATTTATAAAGCTGATAAAAGTAAAATGTTTGACAATTGAAGCAAAATGAATGAAAAGAAGTTATGGCAACCTGTTCAAGTGTCTAATACTCTGAAGTGACATGTTGTCATATCACCTAATTTAAATTGTGAATTACAATAAGATTATGACAAGTTACAGTTAGTAGCAAAGTAAAGGGGGAGTAGATAAAGTGGAATCATAATGCTATTCAAGCAAAAAGAAGCAGATAAATGAAACAACAGGAAAAAAAAAGATGGGAAAAGGAAATACTATCAAATGTTTAAAATAATATTATAGCATGTTTGAAAAATACTAAGGTATTTAAAATATATGAATGTCCACTTTCATTGTAAATAATCAAAATATCACAGTAAGAGCAGAAGTTATCGATTGAAATGAAGCTGTACAATTTATATGTTGCAGAGAGAAAAACCACAGTATATACAAAGACTCAAAAATAAACTCATGCCATTCGTCACAATGTGGATGGAACTAGAGGGAATTATGCTCAGTGAAATAAGCCAGAAGGAAAAAGAAAAACTATCATATTGGTTCACTTATAACAGGAATACAGGGGAACCAAATAAGACATCAGTGTAAAATAAATAATAACAGTACAAAACACAACAAAGCAAAAACGGACAATTATAAATCAGAGACACCCTGCAGGGGAGGAGGAGAGAGAGGGGTGAGAGGGAGGGAGGGAGGAGCACAGGGGATGAGGTGATGGTGCTCGGGTGTATTGGGGAAGGAAATTCTATGGGGACTACACCTGAGGGGGTGGAGGGAAGCAAATATTGTTTAAAAATGAACAATGATGTAAAAAAATAATAAAATAAAATATATTGAATTAAAAAAAAATCTAAGCACCAGTTCAGTCTAGGCTGAGGTAGAAACCCTTGGAACATGAACTCTGAGAATGATGGTGAATAAAATCACTGGTTAAATAAATGACTCATGAACAGTGATGGGGTGAGTGCAACTGAGTTTAGGTCAGGAAGCTCCAGGATTTCCTGGTGATGATCAGTCTCCCCGTGCTGTGGGGGGAGGCTTCCTCCTGAATCTGAGTAGACATGATGACAGGATCCCCTAGAGCATCACCCAAGTTCCAGACTTTTCAGTTTTGCAACTGAGCAAATATCCCCAGCTAGGGGTTATTTGGGATGTGGGATGTGCTTCAAAAAATTGATGTGCCTGCCCCCCTGTGCCCCATATTGTATCTTGCTGCACTCTGCCTGGAGGGTCAGGGGATCACAGCTGGTAGAGGGGAGGGCTGGACTCTGTTCAACAGTCTCTCCTTGACAGGGGCTCTGGAGTGACTTAAAGGAAGGAAGCTCCTCCAAGGAGCTCTGTTTCAGAAGCAGGGGGCAGCAGAGCTGCAGCCACAACAAAGGCTGGGGCTGCCCAGGAGCCTCAGAGGGAAACCTACCTGCCTGCCCAGGGGTCTGGGAACCAGAACAGCTATAGAGGAACTCAGCACAGCCAGGCCTTCCTTCAGGCTACAGTGACCACCTTCTGAGGGTCAGAATCACACTGTGCCCCCAGGTCCCTGGTGGGCACCAGAATGCAGGGGTATCACTTGGAAAATGCAGCCATAGAGCCTGTGCCAAGGAACTGACCCTCTGTGCTGGCACATCAGGGGCACCCGCACCCCTGCCCTGTGCCTCCCCCTCCTCTGGGCTGACTGTGAGCTCGTGCTGCACCTACTTTGCTCAGGTCATGTCAGGAGGGGCAGGCACACTACTCCAGGCCTCTGGGCCCTGGAAGGAGGGCTGTTTCCTCACTTCAGAGACCCTCTAGAGATGGAAGTGGATTCTCACTGTTAGGGCAGAATTCCATCAGGGAAGCGAGCTTCACTCAGAGAGGAGGAGGAAACTTGTTTATTTAGGCTTGTGGGTTTTACACCTGCAGGCCCTGGGAGATCTGTCTCCAAAGTCTGTGCCCCGAGCAACCAGGTAACAGAACATTTATTGACTCAAGCAAGGGGTACAGTCATCTGGGAATGTGTGAATTAGGGTGCGTGTGCCCTTGACAGCAATATCAGCTGTTCCGTGAAACTTTCCGCTTACATGTTCTGTCCCGACGTTAACAGATCAGCAGGTCAGGCTGAGCTTTCTCACGTCTTCACTTCTCTGGTCACAGTCTGGTCATGGGCTGCCCCTGCTCATTGATGAAAGATCAACCTCCCCAGGGGACTCCTGACCATTCAGTCCCCAGAGCTCTTCCCTGTGCACAGACCATGACCCTGGGCAATTTGAGAGACCATAGAGACTAAACAGAACGGTTTCTTAGCCAGGTCTGAATCTCAAAAGTCTCACATCTTATATAAAACAGTAGTGAACTCCTAGTGTCATTGTCTGTGGGGCATAAGCTGTCACAGGAAGGACCCAACATCACCTGTAAAATGAGACCAAGCTGTGATCACTCTTCCAAAGGGGACGGTTGTTTAACAAGGAAACTTCCATGCACTCAGTAATGCACAAACAGCCAACGACACAGGCCACACACGCACATTCTAATGACAGGCCCGGGATGGGACAAAGTACACCTGGGATATAAGGGGAGGATGGCAGAAGGAGATAAAGATGAGAGGGTCTGGGGCTCCAACTGCTAGGTTACTGGAGTCAGATATCACCTCAGGCCCTGCTCAGCCTAGGCCCAGTCTCCTGGAAGGCCCCTGCAGTGCTGAGCCAGCCAGGAGAGACCACAGGGGGGGACTAGAGCTGCGTGGGGTCAATTCCAGGAGGTGACTGTGATTGCAGAGCTTGGAGGCCAGCTTGCCTTTCTGATGTGACAAGCACGTGGAAGAAGCTAGGTCTCACCCCATTTTTCCTCAGGCACCTGTTCTACCCCACAGCTGTTCCCCAACTTAGTGTGGAGCCCTACAGAAGGGTAAATTTGTATAATGGCCAAACCTTCCCAACCCACAGGTTCCCCGAAGGTAGTAGGAGTGGCTGCTTTGGTCCATCCCAGGAATAAGCTACCAACACTTTCCTCAAGACAAGGGTCCCTCGTGCTGTCCTTTATAAACACACCTCCCCCATCCTAAATAGGTGCTAATACTAACTGGTTCTTTATTTCTAAAATTTGTCTTTTCAGGCCTGATATGTGAGAAAAAATAGAGTCCCTGTGTGTATAGTCTTTACGACTGGCATTGTCACTAGCACAAAGCTCCCTAGAGCCCTCTGCTGTTAAGAGATCATTCTTCTGCTTCTCTGAGTAGGATTCCATGATCCATGCAACAACGTAGGGTTAACCGTCATTTTCTCTCTCTGGATAGAATGAGGAGAAGCTCCTACGCACGAAGGCGCTGTGAATATTAGTGAGTAGAACTTCTGTGAACATAACTTTTCAAGATCTGAAATAAATGCCCAGAGAACCACCACAGGCCCATGTGGGAAATGCAGGTTTTGGTTCTTCATGACCTGCAAATACTTTCCAGAGTGGCTGTGCACTTCACACCATCAGCCATCATGAGGACACCACTTCTCCTCAGCCCAGTTTTCTACTTCAGCCTGTCTGAGGGCACGTGGGGACTCCCTCTCATCAGGCTTACATTGGCATTTCTCTGATGACAAGCTCCTGCCCCTGGGTCCTGCCATCCTTCATCTTCCTCACGCAAGTGTTCGTTCCACTCAGACTCCTTTTCTAAGGGTTGTATTTTCATGCTTTACTGATCACATTTCTTAGTATCCTTTCTATACTAGCTGTTCATCGGATATGTCTTTGCTAATCTTTTCTCTTGCCTGTTACTTGTTTCTTTCATTCTTTAGAGGAGGGTTTATAAAGAGAAAGAGAGGAGTGTTGGTGAGGTCAGTGCATTCATCTTCCATTCATATCTCACTCTTCTGGTGTCATCAAGAATTGCTACCTTGTCTTTTTATTAAAGAGATTTCTCCCATGCTTTCTTTAAACATAAACAAGAACGATTGCCTAAAGTTACACGACTGAGTCCCCTGTGTGATGATGAAATTATGGCCTTTCACGTAGTGTGAACTCTGACCCCACAGCTCCCTCCTCAAGTCCTCAAAGTTCACTCCCATGTGTGGACTGTGAATGATGAGGGGGTGAACCAAACCAGAGCAGTAGCCCACGGTAGAGATGGAATTGTGTTTGCATTTGTGTTTGTGTGTTTGGTCTGCACAGGAAACACCGTCTCTCAAGCCACAGACAGATCTTAGAATCTCTAGTAGAGACCATAAGACTAGGGTCCATTTCATGGTCTCTTATAGTAGAGCTCTTTCTGTTCTTCAGAGACCCCCAAGCACACGTCAGGAATGAAGTGATTTGCATGCCACCCTAGGTTAAGAGAAGCCCTGAGCTCCCATCCCAGCTGCAGGCTCAGAGGCAGTTCCTGGGACATCTGCACCATGGCCTGGAGCCCTCTCCTGCTCCCCCTCCTCATTATCTGCACAGGTACTGACCCCCAGGAATCAGCCCACACAAAACCAGGGAGCAGCCTGGGCCTGAAATTCAGCTCAGCACAGTAGATGCAGCAGGGCTGTGCCCTCTGGAAATGACCCTCATCCTCACACTCTCCTCTCTTCTCTCCTGTCTTGCAGGTTCAGTGGTCACTGCTGAGCTGAGTCAACCACAGTCAGTCTCTGTGGCCTTGGGACAGACAGCCACGACCACCTGACAAGGAATAAACAGTTATGCTATGCCGCGGACCAGCACAGCAGTGAACGATGAGGCCGTCTCAGGGTTGAGAGACTGCGTAGGGTGGTCAGGGATTCGGCTGAAGAAATGACAAACAGACACACTTCAAGAGAGAGTGTAAATCTGAGTGCAATTTTATTTAAGTTAGTCGCCAGTATATATACAGGAGCAGTGAATGGATTTAGCTTATCGCTGAGTGGTTTACATCTGGACCTAGCCTCTTTCTTAAGTAGATAATCCATTAGTTTTGTTTTTAAGCTATATGATCGCATTTTTTGTTTTACTAACTACTTTTTTCACCTATACTATATTTTAATTATTACAGGGTTTAGTAACGTTTCATTTGAGTCAGCCTTGTGTTAAGGATTTCATATGATTTTTTAATTAACAACAAATGACCTTTATAGAAGAAAGAAGGAAGTTTAGAAAGACAATAAAGGGATAAAGTTTGTAATTCTAGAAAGATGAGATAAGGTTTTAGCTTCTGGTGGTCGTAATCCTTTGATAAGCTTCTGTCTTATCCATGTCTTCAAGGAACTTTGCTGTACTCCCCTGCCTCAGGGAGTTTTTGCTGTTCTCCCCCTGCGTGCTGGTTCCTTGCCCAGCTGGACCTAGGGACCTTGGTGAAAGCCATTAGCCCTAAAGGTCACTGCAGGGGGAGGTGCAGCAATGCTAGCTGTTTCCAGCAGAAGGCAGGCCAGGCCCCTGTGCTGGTCATGGCTGATAGCACCCAGCCTTTGTGGGTCCCTACCCGATTCTCAGGTTCCAGCTCGGGGAGCAAGGCCACCCTGACCATCAGCGGGACCCAGGCTGAGGATGAGGCTGACTACTACTGTGTCACTAGACAGCAGTTATACTCATCCCACAGAGACACGGGGCCATGGGGAAGTGACACACAAACCCCTTCTTCGTCTGGGCCTCACTCTTCTCAGCCCCATGTAGATGGAGACACAGCCATGAGCAGGTGACCGTGGACCTGGCTCATTGGCCCCTCCCCCACTCTGGGGCAGTCTCTGCAGATGTGGTCATGATTGGATCTGGGACTGCAAGAAGGGCCTCCGTGGTATTTCCTTGACCCCCCAATAGATGTGAGGATAGAGAACAAGGTGGAAAGTCTGAGAGTGCAGAGCATGAGAAACTGCAGATGGCAGCTCTGGAGTTGAGCAGATTCTAAGAGCACAGGTGAGCACAGGAGTGAGAGAGGAACAGGATGGGCAGGAGGAATAACCGCCCTGAGACCTCAGAGGGAGTTTCTTGTATGGCACACACACACACACATGCACATACACACACACACACACTCTCTCTCTCTCTCTCTCTCTCTCACACACACACACACACACACACAGAGATACATATATGTTTCCACTGAGGCTTTGTTTGCCTAGTCAGGGGAGTTTTGCCCGATAGAAGGCAAATTAGCCCAAACTGTAGGCCGATCTGGTGCCTCCTAAGAAAATAAAAATTTAAGCTGAGAGTGAAGTTTGAACTATGTGCAATACATTTTCAATCAAAATAGCTCTATGCAAAAAACCTTAGAGATAAATATATGTCTCTAGTAACTAATATGGAATATTACACAAATCCTGGCATTTATCAGAAATTTGCTATGACTGATGAGGAATATATTTGCCCCAATAAATACAAATTATCAGTGAGCCCATCCTGACAGTGAACTTTTTGGGATGATGGGTATCAGACCTGGAGACTAGAGAAATGCTCATGATAATGTTCCATCATTCCCGAGAGCAGCAGATGACAGACCATGCTAAGTAAGACATGGGAGAAATACAATATGAGTATAAATGAAATTCTAGAACTAAATATCATACTACTTGAGATTTAAAAATACACAGATGAGACTGGCAGAGATTACTTTGTCCAAAAGTAAAGATTGCTGACCTTCATTACAATCAAATGTATTCTTTGATACTGAAAGTAAATGAGTGAAGAAAATGACTAGAGTAATGTGAATTACAGGAGAACAACATGGGGTCAAAATGTACATAAGTGATGACACTAGGGAGAAAGCTGGGGAAGGAATGGAGGCTAGTACAAATATTTGAAAAAAGGAAAAATTAATATTAAAATGACCAAAACTGGGCCTCCCCGGTGGCACAGTGGGTTGAGAGCAGCACTGTGAAGCTGTCCGCAGCCTCGGCAGCGCCAGTTCAATTCCTGGCTGGCCAGGGAGATTCCCACATGTCCTGGCAGATCTCTCCTGTCTTGCCTGCTGCTTTTCTCAGGAGTGTATTTCAGTCTGTCTGCCTGTTCTGCTCCCCACTCTGTCTGGTGAATCTTCTGACCCTCCTGCATATCTGGCCTGTACCCTGGTTCTTGTACGCATAAATAAATAAATCTTGGGTCTCCCCTGGTGGCGCAGCGGTTGAGTGCTGGGCTGCGAAGCTGCCCATAGCCTCTGAAGCGCCGGTTCAATCCACGGCCGCTGGCGAGGGTCCCACATGGCGGGACAGACCTCTCCCGCCACTCCTGCTGCTCCCTTCAGCAGTGTATTTTGTCGGTCTGCCTGCTCTGTTCCCTCTCTGGCTCTGGTGAATTCTCTCACCCTCCTGTGCTTCTGACTGTACACAGTGCTTGTGTAAACAAACAAACAAGCAAGCAAATAAATAAATAAATAATAAATAAATAAATCTTTAAAACAAATCTTAAAAATAAAAATAAAATGACCAAAACTATCCCTCCTGCAGCTGGGAGGTGCACCCCCAAGCTCTCAGGGATTAGGTGGGCAGACCTGACAATTCAGCAGGATCCTGACCTCCCGTGGAGGACTGTCCCTGTGCCTGGATGGCCAGGCTCCAATTTGCTTCTCATTCACACAGTGACAAATCTCAATATGTGACAGGTGACCTCCTCAGTCTCCCAGGTGGCATTTAACCATGTCTCAGCAGCAGGGCAGTGGAGCTGCTTCCTTCAGGAATCCCAGGACCACTGCTCATCCTGCATCCCGGATCCCCTGACCTAGCTCAGCTCTGCTGTGACACGGTGGGCTCAGGAGCAGGGTCTTCTCCCAACTCTGCCTCCCTGAACTGACCTGCAGGGTTCACAGTCAGGGGCCCCTGCTCTTTCTCCCAGTGCTCCTTCTCCTCATTCACCTCTGCTCAGCCCTTGGCCTCTTGTCTCTGTCCTTGGTGCAGTAGCCACCACCACCCAATGTGGGCCCTGACACAGCAGCCAGAACCAAAACAGGCAGCCCTGAGTGCTGTGTCCACTGGAACCACATGCATCACCACAGAGCACCCTGGGAGCTGTGCAAGCTGGCCCAGGTAGGTCCTGCCAGCTCCACCTGTGAAGAGGCCTGTTCCATGGGGAATCTGAGTCACTATGAGTAGTGAAGACTAAGAATCATCCTTGCAGCCAGAGTTTCTGGATCAGGGAATCAGCCCCTGAATAGTAGCTTCTGAATCTGCTCCTGGACAGGGCACGGACTAGTGCTGCAGCCACTGTGTGGAGCAGCCACCAGTGGCAGCAAAGAGTCACCTGACCAAGGCACCTGGAGAGGGGTGTTCTGGGCAGCAGGGTGTCTAACAGGCAGCGGGTGTTTGTAACCAAGTTCTCTGCTGAAGGGAAAGTGGTAGGTTTTTCTAGTATCCCTGGCACAGATGCACAACTTCTGTCTACATGGCTCTGATCTAAATGTTGTGAAAACTGCTTGCTTTTCCAACAGATGCAGACCTCTCAAATCCCCACACACATTTGTCATCTTCAAATAAAGTCACCGTCCACATGCCGTCCTCCCAGTGCCCACAGGTTCCCCTCCCTCGTCCAGGCCCTAGAGCCTGTTGTCTAGCTAAGAGGGTAATTGTCATCAATCCATGTCTCTCTCTAGAAAACCCATGAGCTGTGTTTCTCCTTTTCATTCCAATCCAGTAACACCCTTACCTTCTCCTAACCTTTATCTACTAAATAGACAATTATTTTTATTTCCTAGTGCAACCTCTCTAGAACTGATGGGAGATAACATACAGTCAGATTTTATTTTTCTAAACTCAGTTATTTATTTGGAGATGAGTAAATTACCCAGATCACGCACCTAGTTGCATGCAAATCACCTTCTTTAAACATCATGCCTACATAGAGGATCCCTTGGGCTGAGTGGGGATCTATAGGAAACACGACTCACCTCTTTTTTCTGTGGGGGCTGAACCTTCTCTGAAATCACAGAGCTCCTCAAGCAGCTGCCTGAGCCTGACTGATTTGCATACCCAGCAGCTCTCTCCAGCAAGGGGATAGATAGGACTAGGGGGGAACCTGCCCAGCCTCAGCCTCAGGGAACAGGATCAGGGACCCCATAATGGCCTGTACCCCTCTCCTCCTGGGCCTCCTAGCTCACTGCACAGGTACCTTACCCAGGTTCACTGGGACAAGACTGTTTCTGACTCTGAGCTCAGCAGGGGCTGCCTTGGGGGCAGATGTCTCATGAGACCCCCCACAGTGCTCACTGTTCTGTGTGAGCCTCATCAGCTATGCCTGCAAACAGAAAGTGGGAGGGTGTCACATGCTCAAATCCTCCATGTGTCTATATCCTATGGTTCCCTGTGGCTGTGACTAGTGGAACAGGGACCCCAGGGCCTGAGAAACATTAAGTCGGACCCTGGCCGAGGACAAGGTTGATTACTACCGTTCGGTGTGGGTAGATGATGGTAAACAACTACAGTGACATGGGGCCATGGGGAAGTGAGACACAATCACCTGCTCCATCTAGGTTACTTTCCCCCACCCACCCACACACTCTCCTCCAGCCCCAGGGGATGGAAACACAGCCCTGAACAGCTCTGGCCTGGTCCCAGATCTGAGGCACCCAGGGTCCCCCTACTACATCCTCTCGGGGCTTTTATTGTGTGTGTAAGGTGTGATTTAGGGCTCAGGGCCAGGTTGTCCTGATGTTTTCTGTGATCTGAGGAAACTGGAATGAGTTGAAGGACAGAGAAGGCAAAACTTTTGGTCTTTGTGTCAAAAGAAAAACTGATCGTTTAAGAAATGTTAACAATTTTTCAACAAAATTACATTTCAATGATTAGCACAAATAAAGCAGTTACTCCACACAGGGGAACTGAGGAGAGACTTATGGAGAAGAGGCAGAAGAAAAAAACGAGGATATTTGGTGGCGTAGATGAGAGCGGTGCTTTGAGGGGAAGATCTGTGGCTTTTGTGACTGTCATGATTTCACTATATTCCAAGACGTGAGTGGAGGAGAGTGAGGAAAACTGCTCAGTGGAGACACAGAACATACCTGGCAAAGGATCAAACTGAACTTCTTGAAGTAAAACCACAGTAACTGACGTCAGTTAAATAATACTGTGGCTGGAGTAACAACAGATCATATTACCAGTGAAGAGTGAAAATGATGGAAAAGCTGTAGAAAATATTCCAAAATGAAATACAGAAAATGCAATAAATGACCAGATTATCCCTGAGTTATGGGGCTAATTCAGATGATTGTGTGTAATTGGAGGTGATAAGGAGAGAAGGTTGGGGGTGTGTGAGTAGAACAATTCTTGGAAGAAAAAAATGGCTAAAAATATTCAGAATTTGGTGAAAACAATAAAGCACAAACCCAAGAATTTAGAAAACCTTCAGCAACAGAAAATGAGGAAAAGAGAAAGTCACTTCTCATAATGAAATAGGGGAGTGGGAGTAATGCCAGGTGACACATGCAGCAAGAATTGGGTGTCTCTTCCCCCAGTAAATCCCTGCCTCCCCCTCCAGCTCCAAGGAATAGCTCACCTCCCTGCTCTTAGCTGCCTGGCAACTGCTGTCAAACTCTTTATCACAAAATTGTCCTTCACTATTCTATTACAAAGTCCCATCCCCATGGATCCACCCACATGAACAACCCAGTGAGATAATCTACTGAATATTCTCACAGTAAATTCTTTAGCACAGGTCACCCTTGGTAATCCCTGAGCACAAAGTCACCTCTCCTGACACGTCAGTCACATGGAAACTCACTTCTGTGACATCAATAGTGAGCACAGGACCCAAGAAACTAATGATGACTCTTCACAGTCATGCTGACAACTCACATGGAAATGAACGAACGTTCTGTGGGACAGGACAGGACCTTGGAGACCATGGGTATGGAGCCCCACTGTGACCCCAGTCACACTGTGACCACAGATGGGCCAGATACTCAGGGCCATAGAGGACAGTTTGCTTTCTGACACTGGAGGGGAGGGAAGTACATGGCAGTAGGTTCAAGCCGGAAGCTGGTGATGCCAGGGACTGAAGGTTCTGGAAGGAGCAACTGCTGATGCCCTGAGAGCAGAGATCTTGGGGCAATAGTGTCCTTTTCAGGAATTATGCTCAGTGAAATAAGTCAAAAAGAAAAAGAAAAAATATTGGATGTTTTCCCGTATAGCAGGAATATAGGGAAACCAAATAAGACATCAGTGCAAAAAAATAATAACAGTACGAACATAACAAAGCAAAAGAGACAATTATAAATCAGAGCCATATTATAGGGGAGGGGGAAGGAGAGGGATCAGAGGGAGGGAGGGAGGAGCACAGGGGACTGAGGTGATGGTGCACAGGTGCCTTGGTGAAAGAAACTGGGACTACACTTGGGGGGGTAGGGGGAAGCAAATATTGTTTTAAGATGAACAATGATGTAAAAAATAAAAAAAAAAACTAAAAATAAAAAAAAATCACAATAAGTTACCATTTTCAAACTTAAAAAAAAAAAAAGTGTCCTTTTTAGGGCTGCAGTAACAGAGAACCACACACCAATGGCTGACAAGAGAGACACATTGACACATTCCTGAAGAGAATATCTGATCAAGCTATTGGAAGGGTTAGTTTTCTGTTTTGTTTTGTTCAGATTTTTGTGGACTCTGAGGGAAATCTTTTCCGTGCCTCTGTTCAGCTCTTGCTATTTTGCTGTGGTTCCTCAGCTTGTAGATTCTGCTCATGCCTCACATGGCATCTCCCTGTAAGCAGCTGCATCCAGATGTCCCAAACCTATAAAGACCAGGAAAACCAGAAATCTAGTCCACCCAATTGAACTCCCAACACTGTCTCCTCCATGGTCACAACCCCCCTCTCCTTGGGGACACTGCAGGTGGAGGTTACACCACCAAGCTCTCAACATCAATCATGTGGGCAGTATTGAAGGCCCACAAGGACCCTAACCCTCCCTAAATGACTGTCCCTGGCTCCATCCTGCTGTCTCATCATCACACAGTAACAAAATCTCTGACAGGTGACAAGGTGGCCTCTGGGGCCTCCCATCAGGACATAAGTGAGACAAACCCATGGTCACCTGTCTCCGTGGGGGAGGGGACTCCTCAGCTGCTTCCTGGAGGAGCCCTCAGGACACTCACTGCTCTCTTCTCCATCTGCAGTTCCTGGTCTCCGGCCAGCTCAGCTCTGCTGTGCCCTTGGATCCCTCAGAGCCTCTGACGCCCTCTGCCCTTCTGTGGCCCAACTGGGAAGGATCAGAATCAGGTGACTCTGCTACCTGTACCTCAGCTCCCATTGCCTCAGTGACACCAGCCCATGCTGCGCCCCCTAGGCCACACTTGCCCAGCTGGCAGGGGGCAGAGGACACACACTAGCTCAGCCTAGGGCAGGGCAGGGGTGCAGATTCTGCAGGACGAGGGACACATGCTCAGAATGGGGTGGTCACAATGGGGAAGAAAGTACACGCCTCACAGAATCTGGACAAGTATGAGGCAGTTGTGCCATGATCCTGCCCTTGGACATAAAGGCCTATTGACAGGTCTGTGGCCTGGGAGGGTGTTACTCCTGCTGTCTATAGCTTTTGTTGGTCTGTGCAAGTGAGTGTGTGAGTGTGTGTGTGTGCTTGTCTTTGTGTGTACAGTTTTGTATTGGTAAGTGGAAACCATGTCAGTCTCTCATATCCAGAATTTTACTTTCTTCCATCTTCAGTGTCTTTGCTTTTTATTAGATTAGTTATGGAAGGATGTTAATAGAAGGAGGAAAAGAAATACTTTTGTACTTAATGCATATCAAGAACCATTCAAAGCACTGCATATTCATTAAGGACTTCAGTGACAATCCCTAAGAGTAAGTGCTCTCATTTCACCTGTTTCACTGATTGGAAAACTGAGGCACAGAGCGATGTGCAAGATACATGAACTCAGATCTAGGAAACAACTGATCGCACAGCAGATTCTCTGGCCCCAGAGTGCCCGCTCCTCACCACCAACCTGTCAGCTCTGCTTGTGCTTTCAGAGCTGAGACACCGTCTCTCCTTAATGTCTGGTGGGGTCTTTGCCTTTCAAAGCCAAGTGACTGATGGTGTGATTCACTGGGTACCTCAACTAATGTAACTAATATGTAAACCACATATGTAAATTAAATATTCCAGTTTGTTCAAATTTAATTTTAAAAATTACAGAATGATATGCAAGTAGTTTATATTATATTTTAATTCAATCAAATAAATTATTTCCATAAGTATTCAATTGCGCATATACTGTATTTTACATTATTTTATACTAGGTCTCCTAAATAAGGTGGGGATTTCAGAAGTATATGTAGCACATCTCTCCAGAGACTGCCCACATTTCATGCTCCGCAGTGACCTGTGGCTTTAGACCACAACACGACAGAGCAGGTGGAGGGCTGAGTTTTCCTGAGACAACAGGCCCTGCAGCTGTGCATGCAGACACAGGAGCGATGGAGAAGCCACGAAGCAGAGGCCTCAGTAGGGGAAGGACAGCTCCACTCTCAGGCAAACCAGGATACAGACCCACTCAGAACGGGGGAATCGTTGTCACATGTGTCCACACTAATCTCATTCTCAAAGAAAAGACATTGAATATAGTGACAATTTTAAAGATGAGTGTCCGCCATCCAACACAGCTGTATTATGAGTCAGTGTAAGGACCGACAAATGACCGTGTGAAAAACTCACGTGTTACAAGAATCCCTTTCAGAGAGAAGGTCATTTCTGTGAATCTCGTGACAAATCATAAAGTTGTATTTTAGAATAGACCTAGATGGTGGCTGATCATCAGGAAATGTTATGAAGTCGGATGACTTGTCATTCTCCATACAGAGATCTTACCGAGTTCCCAAGCTCAGGTCACTTTGCAAAAGTCCATTCTCCCAGGATGGTGCTAACAACTCACCACACACTACGCTGAGACCCAGATGGGAAGGTGTGAGGACTGGTCCTGAGGAGCCAGAGCCCCTGGAGACTCTGAGGGACACATGGAGGAGAGGAGGCTTCAGGGGAAGGATTGTGTGGGGCGCTCAGCTGGGAGCAGGTTGGACGGGCCTGAGGCCGTGGCCCTGTCCAGTCTCAGTCACCTCTTCACACACAACTGGGAGGGGCAGCATGTCAGGGGTGTCTGTGCCCAGGGGCTATAGGGGCCTCTCAGGGGGTCCAGGTGCAGCATCTCAGCATGTGTCAGTGAGTCACATTGTACATTTTCAGCAGCAGGAGCAGGAGGACAAATACATTTGTTTAAGACCTTAGAGGAACGTGCATTTCTCAGACTGTATATTAAAAACAAATGGTTTCTGTTCCTACTAACAGTTCTCCAAATGCCCTGGCCTTGACAAGTAAGAAAAGGAGTCTTGGTCCTAACTTCTTGGGAAAGGAGCCTGACACTCGGAGCCCTACTAGGCAGTTCAGGTCTTCGTGTCCCACCCACCCAGCATCTGGGTTGTCTGCCCCAGAGGGAGCAGGTAGAGTGTCCCCACCTCTGTGCACAGACAGACTCAGACTTAACAGGAAATCAGACTCCAGCACTGTGAACATCTCAGTGTACACTGAAAGATGCGGGGAGGACAGACTCCTGAATACAGAAAGTAGAGTCCTGTTAGGAAGGCCCTGGAGGACTGCAAAAAGGGAAAAGGGAAGACCTGGGGCTCCATGAGGAGCAGGGCAGGAGGGTGAATAAAGTGCTCTGAGGGTGGGAATTCTAGCCCATCATCATGGTCTTCATTGTTTAGAGAAGATCACTTACTCTCTCCCTGTTTCCTCGTTTAGTTGACACGAGTGGAGGCTGCCATGGGTTATTACAAGTGTCTGGTGAGGGGGCCCATGTCACACTCACCCAGGGCCTGGTCTCCATCAGGGTCAGAAGCAGTCATGCTGGTGACTGTCAGCACATGCAGGATGACATTCATCCTGGGCACCAGGGGGCGCTGTGGTCCTGGTTTGGAGACCAAATTAGTCCAAGACACTGGGCATGACTAATTCTCCCTTTGAAGACACTCAGCTGTAAAAATCAACTTCCAAACTGAAACCCACACCTGCCATTCTTCTAAATTCAAGAAATCACCAGCTTGAGGCCCTTAACTCAGGGCTCAGACAAGACTGAGACACACACCCCAGGGACTGGAGAAGATTTGCATTGGCTGCCCCACCTCCTGGAGCTGCAGGCAGGAGGAAAAGACAGGAGCCTGGAGAGGCCAGTGCTGCTGGGCAGCCTCAGGGCAGAGGTTTCCAGAAGCTCTTGCTGAATTTGCTGCAATGCTGGTTATTGGAACTACATCACAAAAAAGTGAAAGGTAAACTTACTTATGTCACAAGTGCACAACTCAGACCAAGTTTCTCACCAGAGAGATACATTATAGTCCTTATTTTATTTCATAAAAACACACCTTGTGCAGATGATGTTTTACAAGATTGTGAAGACTCCCTCCCAGCTGTGATCTTGGGTGACGGTCAAGGGGGCAGGTTCCTGTAGCTCCAGGAAATGCCTCTTCAGAGCCCTGAGTGGGGCTGTGTCTCTGGCTGAGTCTGCTCAGCAGGTGAGGCACTGCCTTAGAAAGGTCACCTCAGAGGCCCCGGATAATGTACAAATGTCAATGGTGCACATTTCTACAATGAAAAACCAGAGATTTCCTCCTCATACTCTACTGACAAGCTCCAAGAGGACATGGAAGTTGTGGGAAGAGATCACAGGGGGTTGGTGGACTCAACTGCTACTCAAAGAGGCATCCACACTGATGACAGATTATTACAGTTTCATCTTTTACCAGCTACTGGTACAAGAGCACGGGATTGAGGAGATTTTCTGCGTTGCATCACAGGACCTGGCATTTCCTGTGCAGGAAATTTCCAGGACAAAGGTCATTCCAGTAATATCAGTCTGGAGGACTTTTTCCTGGGGTTTCTAATCAGTCCCAGAGAGCACTGGGAACAACCCCCATGCACCTAAGCTGCCCTGGTGAAGAGCAATGGCGCCCCCTCAGGCTGCTGGCAGAACTTTCAGGGAGAACCTGTCTCCACTAGAGGACCCCAGACAAGGCTATTTGCCCCCATTTTGCCTTCCCCAACCCTGCCTGATTTTGCTACACACAGAAGAGGGTGTCATTTCTGACCTTAGACCTCCCAGGTGTAGCTCTCTCCAATTCCCCAAAGTTGTCCTAGAGAATGTCATTCACCTTCTCTAGTTCTTTTCCCTCCCCTGTCAAATGTCCTTGGGTGTCAGCTAGAGTGGCCAACAGTCACCCTGTGGGACCCAAGTGAGATGAGCCAGGAACAGAGGCACAGGCAGCACCTTAGCCCCCAGGCAGCACCTTTGCCCCCAGCTAGATGCCTGGAAGGTGAAGGTGCAGGTAGAGGATAGTAACCATTACTTTGTCTTCAGCCCCCAGGTCACCTGGGAGGGGCCCAGGTCTGGATTTATGGGTCACATCTGCCCCACCCAGCAGCCTAGACACAGAGGCCCCCTAAATACTGTGCTGGTGCCAGAGGTCCTGATGATTACCTGGAAAGTCCACCCACTCTGCTGATATCACTTGATCCTTCCTCCAAGGATCTTAGGTGAAAGTGTCACAGAGGAAGTGAACTATCATTGAGTCACAGACTCCTGCCATCATCACTGTCTTTTACATTAGACAAACCAGAACTTTCCCTGTTACAGACAAAGGGACTCACGGGCTTTCTATACAAGTCATCAGTATGACACAGGATTTTGTAGAAAAAAAATTATTGAGATTTGACAGGGAGCTACATCAGTCCAGAAATTTTCTTCATCTGAACATAATGTCATTGACTAGAAGTGATATTTTCATGTTTTGGGACAAAGGTAGACTTCTTGGTTTTTATGTATTTATTTATGCTTACGAGAGCTGGGTGTAGGTGAGAGGTGCAGGGGCATGAGAGGGGTCATCAGAGACACAGCGTGGAGCAGAACAGGCAGATCTACTGAAATACACTGTGAGGGGAGAAGGGGACAAGACAGGAGAGGTCTGCTGAGTCAGGTGGGTAGCTCCCTGGCCAGGGATCGCACTCATGCTGCGATGGCTGCAGATTGCTTCATAGTGCTGAAACCTAATCCCTTGTGCTACCAAGGAGGACCCCTCATGGTCTTTCTATTCTGGCACTGGCAACAGAGTCCAGCTTAGAGATGAAGAACGACACACGGGGAGGATGTGGTGAGGACTGTCACAGCATCTGCAACCACATGTGTCTACTGGCATCTCTCTGGGCAGGCCCTGTCACAGCAGAGCTCAGCTGATGTGTGCCCCACCCACAGTATGGGAAACTCCTAGGAACAGAGAGGGTACGTGCTCATGCCATATGCCCAGGACAGAATGTATGCAAGAGCAAAGTGGCTGTCATGGGCATTACTAGGGAAATGTTCCTCTGTCTCTGTCTTGGGTGCATCATCACCATGGCCCCATGATAGCACTGCACACAGCAGGCACCATCCCCAACTCTCCCCACACCAAAACCTCATTGTAATCCTGTGACCATTCACAACCTCATGGGTATGCGCTGGGTGTCTCAGGAGGGCACAGCCCCTTCCTCTATCAAATGGTGCTGTTCATGTTTGTTTTCAGCTGTGACCCTCCGAAGGCCCTATGCCTAGTCTTGAAGAAAACAGGGGCCAAATAGAGAGGGTAATTCACCTGTGGGCCAGCACTTCATAGCTCAGGGAATCGCCTCCTGAATCAGATTCTGAATCCCAACCTGAACAAATGAAGCCTCTGTGCCAGCTGCACACAGTTTAGGCAGCCACCAGGGGGCAGCAGAGAGCCACCCTCAGCAGGGTTGAAGCCTCCCTGCAGCTTGTGACATGGGGAGCATCAGTCACCAGGAGCTAACACCTGAGTGAACGGGGGTCATTTTTCTACAGTGTCACTCTTTTTTTTTTTTAAGATTCATTTATTCATGCATGCAAGAACTGGGTAAGCCCGGACACGTGGGAGGGTGAGAGGATTCACAAGAGACAGAGTGGGGAATTGAACAGGCACACTGATGAAATACACTGCTGAGCGGAGCAGCAGGTGAGACAGGAGAGGTCTGCTGTGCCATGTGGGATTCTTGCTGGTCAGCCGGGACTGAACTTGTGCTGCAGAGGCTGAGGAAAGCTTCACAGCGCAGCGCTCCACACCTGTGCGACCATGGGAGGCCTATAGTGTCACTCTTGACAATCATGTTCTCATTGCAGACTCCATAGCCTCAGTCTGAGGCTTGGAGAAATTGTCTTGTTTCTCTGGCACTTATTCTGATATTTCATTCCTTCACACACAGACCAGTCCTGCTAAAGTGGCCTCACTGTCCAGAACCTAGATGAGTGCCTGGACACAGCAGGTGTCTGATAAACTTATGTTGACTTGATTACAAAAGAAGACAGCTTGTTACTTAATACCTCACCTCATCAACAAAACACAATTAGCGTGAACTCATAGGGGTGCTGCTCTTAGAGTCCTTTCCAGGCCTCACTCTCACGCAGCATTTCTG
Source organism: Talpa occidentalis (assembly GCF_014898055.3). Lineage (NCBI taxonomy): Eukaryota > Metazoa > Chordata > Mammalia > Eulipotyphla > Talpidae > Talpa > Talpa occidentalis. The sequence goes on from NW_023601433.1 coordinate 27,056,418, forward strand.
GACCCGTGATGTCTCTGTGACCTGAGTGCACACGTGGATACTGAGGCACAGCCCCTGTGCCTGTCCCAGCTGCTCAAACCAGAACAAACGACAGGCCTCAAAAATTTCTGGGTAGGCAATTGAAGGATTTTATGCAGGATCTGCTGCTCAGAAGCTGTGAGGACAGGGGGAGGACCTGGACCTATCTAAGCCTGGGAATGTCACCTGTAGAACAGGATCAGAACACACAGGCTTCCACGGAATCTGCTGTAGAAGGGCCTGTCCAGAGAGAGGCCAGGACAGAGCCTAGGGGAGGAGATTCAAGGAGACCATGAGACCAGAAGAGCAGGAGGGCCCCTAAGCTGAATGTGGGGACTCTAGAAAATACCCCTCCCCTCTCTGTGTCTGGGGCTGACAACACAAAGCTCCCCAAACAGCAGCCTGGCCCTGGCTGATTTGCATACCCAGCAGCTTTCTCCAGCAAGGGGATAAGACAGGCCTGGGGGTTGTCCTGCCCAGCCTCAGCCTCAGGGAGCAGAATGAGGGATCCTACCATGGCCTGGACCCCTCTCCTTCTGGGCCTCCTGGCTCATTTCACAGGTGCTGAGCCAGACTCACAGCCCCCCAGGTTCAAGGCTCTGGAACAAGACTGGTTCTAACTCTGAGCTCAGCAGGGGCTGCCTGTGGGGCAGGATGCTTTTGATCTGCTCATGATGGGGGGCTGGATTGGGTAGACACCTACTATACACATTTATTGGTGTGAGCCTGTGGGCCTGTACCCGCCAAGAGAAGAGGAGTGTGTGGAGTTCTTTCATTTGCCCAAAATGCCACACATCGGCCAGGCTTATGGGAAGCTGCAGATGACAATGAGGGAAGGGGCATCCAAGGGGACACAGCAGCCATCGGGTCTTGGCCAGGCCAGGCAATGGGAGGTGCTCAGGGAATGGGTCCTGCACATTAACACGCCTCTCCTTTTCTTCCTGCAGGCTCTGTGGTCTCCTATGGGCTGACTCAGCCTTCCTCAGTGTCGGTGTCTCTGGGAGAGACGGCCAGGTTGACATGTCAGGGAGACAACATTGGTGGTGAATATGTTCAATGGTTCCAGCAGAAGCCCAACCAGGCCCCTGTGCAGGTCATTTATAAGACTAACCAGCGGCCCTCAGGGATCCCTGACAGGTTCTCAGGCTCCAAATCTGGGAACACGGCCACCCTGACCATCAGCGGGACCCAGGCCGAGGACGAGGCTGACTATTACTGTCAGGTGTGGGAAGGCAGCAATAAACATCCACAGTGACACAGGGCCATGGGGAAGTGAGACACAAACCTCTCCCTGTCTACATCACAGTCTCCTCTAGCCCCGCGTGGATGGAGAAATGGCCATGAGCAGCTCACACCTGGGTCCCATATCTGAGTTCTGTGGGTCCCCGCCCCTCCAGGGAGTGTCAGCACCAGGCAGGTCAGGAGGGTGATACTGGGAGGGTAAGGATAGAAAAACTAGATAGGAGGCACCCCAAGATCAGAAACCTGCTCTCACATGAGACAGAGGTGGAGATGGAAGGTATTAATATATCCATTAACCCAGCTATAGGAACTGAGCTCCTTAGGCACCAAGCCCTAGAACACAAAGCACAAACCCTAAGCAGGTATCAGACTGCTGTAGGGAGTGTCAGGAGCACAGAACCTGAAGGTGAAGATGTGGAGATTGAGGTGATTGTAGAATCTGTGGTCCTTTCAAATACTAAGTAGTTATTCAAAATCAACAGCAAACAAACCAGTCCACAAAGGAGTGAGCCCCCCCAAAGAGGAGACTGTATCAGTGCAGTCTCTGCACAGGCACAGGGCAGCATCCTTCTGCCCACCTGTGCTTCTTCCTGCCAACTCTCTCCCTCTGCAGGGCAGCAGCCTTCCTGCCTGCCCGTGACCTGTACCAGGCCGGGGCTCCTCTTCACTGACCTCCCTCAGCAGAGGCAGCTCTCATCAAGGGCACTTGCTTGTGACCATGCAGGCCTCTCTCGTAGCAAACCCACCTCTTTTAGTGCAGCCCTTTCAGCCTGCTTGTGTCTATAACCATGCCCGTTTTGTTCTCTCCCTTTTATAATAACACATAACTAATGATTCTGTGTCATAGCAAACACATAGGGAAGTGTGCCGTGTGCCAATGAAAGGGGAGCTCTGGTGAAAACTTTCCCAGAGTAACCCAAGGATCCCCTCTCCAAACCCAACAACTCCAAAATGACATCAGAACACAGGACAGGCTGCCATGTGCTTCTTGCCCACAGTAGTTGTGATGGATTGCGGGCCCAGAAGGTACAGAGAAGAGAAAGGGCAGAGAGAACCCTGAGCTGTGCATGATTCCCAAGAGCACTGGGGAGCACAGGTATGTGGGAGGATGAGGATGGGCTAGAGGAATGGCTCCCTGAGGCACAGAAGGAGCTCCCTCACACTCACACACATACACACACACACACACACACACAAACACATCCCATCATAGATGCTTTGGCCCAGTCCAGAGAGGAAAGCTCCTAGTAAGGCATCAGGTTTCCTACCCAGGAGAGCTTTGTCTCAGTAGTGGGATAATGAGTCCAGTCTCACAGCCATCCCTGGGCCTCCTAGAAAGTGTAAAAGGAAGTTGAGCAAAGATTGAACTGTGCCCAGTCATTTTACAGAACAGAGATATATAAAATGCTTAGAAATGAACACAGACCTCCAGTCCCACACACGGACTCATTCACCAAACCTGGCATCAATCAAAACTTTCCTGCAGAGAATTAAGAAAATAAGGATCTAATTAATAAGAAAAATATCAATGATCCCAAATGGCCTTGAAATTGCCCAGCTGCTATAATTTGTAGATAAGGAAACTAAATAAATGATTATGATGATTCCCCTTTGTTCCTGAGAGTAGGGACATAAAAAATATTCAGGCATATTCTACGAATGAGAATCTGAGATTCTAACCCACCATTTCCAAAGCTCAGTAAACAACAAGCACAGTAAATGCTACTAAAGAACAACAGCATTGTTTACAACAGTGGAACAGACAGTGTTAAAAGTCTTCAGAGCTAAGAGGCATTATGGAAGCGGGACAGCATGAGGATGAAGCAGATATCTCATGAGAAGAAATGCAGGTGAGTGGACGGTGATTAACATCTCTAAGACGAAAAAGAAGAAAAGATCTAAAGGTTCACCAAGTTGTTTCATTTTCCATAATGAAAGGACAGGCTTTCCTCATAGCAGAGCAATAAGACAGAAAAGAGTAGTGAACCTCCTCAGGCAGAAGGAATAAAACCAGAGGCCTCCCTGGTGGTGCAAGGGGTTAAGATGCAGCCCTATCAAGCTATCCGCAGCCATTGCAGTTGGAGTTTGATCCCCAGGGAGGGAGCTACACACATGGTGCAGCAGACCCCTCCTGGCTCACCCGCTGCTCCCCTCAGCAGTGTATTTCTGTCAATCTGCCTGTTCTGCTCCCCATTCTGTCTCTGGTGAATCCTCTCCTGCCACCCACCTCTAGCCTGTACCCCCAGTTCTTTTTATGCATAAATAAATAAATCGTAAAAAAAAAAAGAATAATACCAGAGAGAATCTTAATCTTCAAGAAGGAATGAAAAGTATCAGAGGTGGAACTGCAGAGACAAGATGGTAATATTGAAATCTATTGAAAAGAACATCACTCTCTCAATCAAAATGCACTGACCATGTTGGGTGGAATTTATAAAGCTGGTAAAAGTAAAATGTTTGACAATTGAAGCAAAATGAATGAAAAGAAGTGATGGCAACCTGTTCAAGGGTCTAATACTCTGATGTGACATGTAGAATATCACATAATTTAAATTGTGAATTACAATAAGATTATGACAAGTTACAGTTAGTAAGCAAAGTGAAGGGGGAGTAGATAAAGTGGAATCATAACACTAAGCAAAAAGAAGCAGATAAATGAAAAAGCAAAGAAAGAAAAAAAGATGGGAAAACGAAATACCATCGAATGTTTAAGATAATATTATGGCATGTTTGAAAAATACTAAGGTATATTTAAATATATTAATGTCCACTTTCATAGTAAATAATCACAATACCACAATAAGAGCAGAAGTTATCGGTTGAAATGAACTTATATAATATATACGCTTCAGAGAGAAAAGCCACAGTAAATACAAAGATTCAAAAATAAACTCATGCCATTCGCTGCAACGTGGATGGAACTAGAAGGAATTATGCTCAGTGAAATAAGCCAGAAGCAAAAAGAAAAAAAAATATATTCGAGAGGTTCACTTTTAACAGAAATACAGGGGAACCAAATAAGACATCAGTGTAAAAAAATAATAACAGTACAAAACACAATAAAGCAAAAACAGACAATTATAAACCAGAGACATCCTGCAGGGGAGGAGGAGGGAGCGGGATGAGAGGGAGGGAGGGAGGAGCACAGGGGATGAGGTGATGGTGCACAGGTGCATTGGGGAAGGAAACTCTATGGGGACTACACCTGAGGGGGTGGGGGGAAGCAAATATTGTTTAAAAATGAACAATGATGAAAAAAAATAATATAAAATATATTGAATAAAAAAAAAATCTAAGCACCAGTTCAGACTAGGCTGAGGTAGAAACCCTCGGAACATGAACTCTGAGAACGATGGTGAATAAAAACACTGGTTAAATAAATGACTCATGAATAGTGATGGGGTGAGTGCAACTGAGTTTAGGTCAGGAAGCTCCAGGAGGTTATGGTGATGATCAGTCTCCCCATGCTGTGGGGGGAGGCTTCCTCCTGAATCTGAGTAGACACGAAGGCAGAGGCCCCTGGAGCATCACGCAGGTTCCAGAATTTTCAGTTTTGCAAATGAGCAAATATCGCCAGCTAGCACATTTGACCAGTGGGATGTGCTTCAAAAAATTGATGTGATTGCTCCCTGTGCCCCATATTCTATCTAGCTGCACTCTGCCTGGAGGGTCAGGGGATCCCAGCTGGTAGAGGGGAGGGCTGGACTCTGTTCAACACTCTGTCCTTGATGTAGACTCTGGAGAACTTTAAAGGAAGGAAGCTCCTCCAAGGAGCTCTGCCTCAGAAGCAGGGGGCAGCAGAGCACAGCCAGGACAAAGGCTGGGGCTGCCCAGGAGCCTCAGAGGGAAACCTACCTGCCTGCCCAGGGGTCTGGGAACCAGAACAGCTTCAGAGGAACTCAGCACAGCCAGGCCTTCCCCCAGGCTGCAGTGACCACCTTCTAAGGTTCAGAATCACACTGTGCCCCCAGAACACTGGTGGGACCCGCATCCAGGGGTATCACTTGGGAAATGCATCCATAAAACCTGTGTCCAGGGAGCTGACACTCTGTGCTGGCACATCAGGGGCACCCTCACCCCTGCCCTGTGCCTCTCCCTCCTCTGGGTTGTGAGATCGGGCTGCACCTACTTTGCTCAGGTCATGTAGGAGGGGCAGGCACATTACTCCAGGCCTCTGGGCCCAGGAAAGAGGGCTGTTTCCTCACTTCAGAGACCCTCTAGAGATGGAAGTGGATTCTCACTGTTAGGGCAGAATTCCATCAGGGAAGCGGGCTTCACTCAGAGAGGAGGAGGGAACTTCTTTATTTACACCTGTGGGTTTTACACCTGCAGGCCCTGGGAGATCTGTCTCCAAAGTCTGTGCCCTGAGCAGCCAGGTTACAGAACATTTATTGACTCAAGCAAGGGGTACAGTCATCTGGGAATGTTTAAATCACGGTGCGTGTGACCTTGATAGCATTATCAGCTGTTCCGAGAAACTTTTAGCTTACATGTTTTGTCCTGACTTTAACAGATCAGCAGGTCAGTCTGAGATTTCCCACTTCATCACTCTCTGGTCACAGTCTGGTCACAGGCTGCCCTTGCTTATCGTTGGAGGATCAACCTCCCAAGGGATCACCTGGCCATTCAGTCCCCAGAGCTCTTCCCTATGCAAAGACCATGACCCTGGGCAATTTCAGAGACCATAGAGACTAAACAGAGTTTCTTTGCTAGGTCTGCATTTCAAAAGCTTCACATCTCATATAAAACTGTAGTGAAATCCTAGTGTCATTGTCTGTGTTGTGTGAGCTGAAGGACCCAACAAGAAGGACCCAACATCATGTGTAAAATGAGACCAAGCTGTGATCACTCTTCCAAAGGGGAAGGTTGTTTAACAAGGAAACTACCATGCACTCAATAATGGACAAACAGCCAATGACACAGGCCACACACGCATATTCTAATGACAGGCCCAGGATGGGACAAAGTGCATCTGGGGTACACGGGCAGGATGATAGGAGAAGAAAGAAGATGAGGGCGTCTGGGGACCCCAACTGCTAGGTCACTGGAGACTGATATTTCCTCAGGCCCTGCTCAGCCCAGGCCCAGTCTCCTGGAAGTCCCCTGCAGCCTGAGCCAGCCAGGACAGATTAAAGGTGGGGATTAGAGCTGCGTGGGGTCAAGTCAAGGAGGTGACTGTGACTGCAGAGCTTGGAGGCCAACCTGCCTATCTAACATGATGAGCATGTGGAAGAAGCTAAGGCTCACCCATTTTTCCTTAGGCCCCTGTTCTACCCCACAGGTGTTCTCCAACTTAGTGTGGAACCCCACAGAAGGGTAAATTTCTATAATGGCCAAACCTTCCCAACCCACAGGATCCCCGAAGGTAGTAGGAGTGGCTGCTTTGAGCCATCCCAGTAGTAAGCTACCAACACTTTCCTCAAGACAAGGGTCCCTAGTGCTGTCCGTTATAAACACACCTCCCCCATCCTAAACAAGGTGCTGATACTAACTGGTTCTTTATTTCTAAAATTTGTCTTTTCAGGACTGATATGTGACAAAAAATAGAGTCCATGTGTGTGTTGCCTTGGGGACTGGCATTGTCACTCAGCACAAAGCTCCCTAGAGCCCTCTACATGGTTGTGCTGTTAAGAGATCATTCCTAGCTTCGCTGAGTAGGATTCCATGGTCCATGGAACAATGTCGGGTTACCTGTCACCGAGTTCTCAACAGGATATAAATTATATAAATTATAGTCCTTATTTTATTTCATAAAAACATAGTGTGTGCAGATGATGTTGCACAAGAGTGTGAAGACTCCCTCCTGGCTGTGATCTTGGGTAAAGGTCACGCTTCAGGAAATGCCTCTTCAGAGCCCTGGGTGGGGCCTTGTCTCCAGCTGTGTCTGCTCAGCAGGTGAGGCTACTGCCTTTGAAAGGTCACCTCAGGGCCCCTGGATAATGTACAAATGTCAACAGTGCACATTTTACAAAGAAAAACCAGAGATTTCCTGCTTATACTCTACTGACAAGCTCCTATGACAAGCTCCTGACAAGCTCTAAGAGGATTTGTCATTTGTGGGAAGAAATCACAGGCGTTGGTGGAATCATCTGTGACTCAAAGAGGCATCCACACCAATGACAGATTATGACAGCTTCATCTTCTTAGCAGCTACTGGAAAAGGAGCAGGAGATTGAGAAGATTTTCTGTGCTGCATCCCGGGACCTGACAATAATCAGAAATTTCCATGACAAAGTTCATAAAAATACCACTCAAGTGACATCAGTCTGGATAACTTTTTAAATTTTTTTTTGTTTTATATATATTTTTTACATAATTTTCATTTTTGTACAATGTTTACATTTTCATCTTGATTATCATCCCCGTAAAATTCCCACCTCCCTTATTTTGATCCTACTCCCTTCTCCGCCCCTGTAATGTGTCTCTGGTTTATAGTTGCATGTTGATTTTGATTTTCACTTTATTATAATTAGTCTTTTCCCTTGGGTTTCTAATTAGCCCCACAGAGTACTGGGAACAGCCCCCATGCACCTGAGCTGCCCTGGTGCAGAGCAGAAGTGCCCCCACCCCCACCTCAGGCAGCTGGGAAAACATTCAGGGAGAACCTGTCTCCACTACAGGACCCCAGTCTTGGCTGTTTGCCCCCATTTTCCCTTCCCCAACCCTGCCTGATTTTGCTACACACAGAAGAGGGTGTCATTTCTGACCTTAGACAGCCCAGGTCTAGCTCTCTCCAATTCCCCAAAGGTATCCTAGAGAATGTCATTCACCTTCTCTAATTCTTTTCCCTTCCCTGTCAAATGTCCATCAGTGTCAGGTAGAGAGGGCGACGGTCACCTTCTGGGGCCAAGTGAGATGACCCTAGAGCAGAGGCACAGGCAGCACCTTAGTCCCCAGCTGGGTGCCTGGAGATTGAAGTGTAGGGAGGGGGATAGTAACCATTACTTTGCCCTCAGCCCTTAGGTCACCTGGGAGGGGCCCAGGTCTGAATTTATAGGTCACATCTGCCCCACCCAGCAACCTAGACACAGAGGCCCCCTATACCACTGTGCTGGTGCCAGAGATCCTGATGATTACCTGGAAAATCCACCCAGTCTTCTGATAATCACTTGATCCCCCTCCCAAGGTTCTTAGGAGAAAATGTCACAGAGGAAGTGAACTATTTTTGAGTCACAGACACCTGACATCAGACAAACTGTCTTTCACATCAGACAAACCAGAACTTTCCCTGCTACAGAGAAGGAACTCATGGGCTTAATATACAAGTGAACAGTATGACACAGGCTTTAGTAGAAAAAAGAATATATTGTGACTTGACAGGGAAGAAGTATGCAGCAAGGACACATCTGTCTGCCTCAGTGTGGCTCAGATTAATTTGGTGGGAGCAGAAGAAATAAGAAAAAAAGCTTGAATGAAGAAGGTAGAGGTGGGCAGTTTAATGACTAGACACAAATCAGTCCCGGGGTGAAAGGTCTTGTCAAGTTCTGTTTGCACAGTGGCTGACTCTAGATCTGGCTGACTTGGAGTTACCTTCAGGTCAACATGTGGGACATGCTCAGGCTGCGTGATCACCTGCCTCGGCCCCAAAAGCCCCTGAATGGCTCCCAGAGATCCCTGTCCCCATGTCTGGTAACTTGCTCTCCCTGAGGTGGCATTGGGCCCAGGCTGCTGGCACCTCTGGCTTCTGGACAGAGGCTTCCCCTCCCCACCACACATCCTCAAAGCTTCTGCCTTGGCTCTGGCACCCCCAAGTACATCAGGCAAGCAAGTTGCACCTGGCCCCAGATGTCGGGGGCCTAGCAGGGGCAGGACCAACTCAGGGCCCTTTGGTAACAAATTACCTTGAAACAGGAGCTAGACAAGGCCTCTGTGATCTAAGGGGTTGAGGACAAATTAATTGGTTTTACCCCCAGAGGGAGCTGAGTCAGCACTCCAGGAAGGCCCTTCCTGTTCCATCTTCCCACCTGACAGCTGCTCCCAGTGCCCCCTGCAGAGAGGACCCCCACCTCTCACCACATAGCACCTGCCTGTCATTTATCTGTTCTCAATAAATATCTGCAAATCACCAACCACTGAAACAAATCTTCCCTTTCATTATTTGCATTAACTGATGGAGTTCTGTGAATTCTGTTCCAAATACGAAGATATGAAAGGCCTTTTTGAAGTGTAAAATATACACCTGACAAATAACTGCAATACTAACTCTTGTCAGAATATTCTCTCCAGATACTATTTCCTGAGATCCCACCCTTTGTTATGATCTGGTTCTATGTCCCACTTGGTGACCTTGCTTTCATTCATGTTAACAGACCACAGCTTGGCTGCTCCAGCTCCAGCAAAGATACCCACAGCTAGCACAAGGGAGCCACATCAGTCCAGAATCACAATGTCATTGACTAGAACAGATACTTACATGTTTTGGGACAAAGGTAGACCTCACAGTCTTTCTTTCTTTCTTTTTTTTAAATTTAAGTATTTATTTATTTATGCATACAAGACTAGGGGTGTCAGACAGAGTTAAGGAAAGGGGTTGAGAAGAGTCAGCAGACAGATTGGGGAGAGGCACAGGAAAATCAACTGAGATACACTACTGGGTGGAGCAGAAGGTAAGACAGGAGAGGTCTGTACCATGTGGATCAGCTCCCTGACCAGTTGGTGATTGAACTCATTCTGCAGTGGCTGTGGATTGCTTTGTAGTGTTGACACTTAACCACTTGGGCCACCAGGGTGGCCCCTTCATGGTCTTTGTATTCTGGCACTGACAACAGAGTTCAGCTTAGAGATGAAGGACAACACACGGGGAGGATGTGGTGAGAACTATCACTGCATCAGCAACCCATGTGTCAACTGATCTCTCTCTGGCAGGCCATGCCACAGGAACTCAGTTGAAGTGGGCCCCACCCACAGTACAGAAAACCCTAGGAACAGAGATGGTGGGCGCTTATGCCCTATGCCAAGGACAGGAGATATGCAAGAGCAAAGTGGGTGCCGTGGGCATTACTGAGGGATGTTCTTCTGTCTCTTTCTTGGGGGCATCATCACCATGGCCCCATGAAAGCACTGCAGGTGCCATCCCCTGAGTCTCCCCACACCTAAACTTCTTTGTCATCTTATGACTTTCCACTACCTGGTTGTTATGCGCTGGGTGTCTCATGTGGGCACAGCCCCTTCCTCTACCAAATGGTTCTGTTCTAAGTCTGTTTTCAGCTGTGATCCTCTAAAGACCTAATGCCTAGTCTTAGGAAGACAGGGGCCAGATAGAGAGGGTAATAATATTCACCTGTGGGACAGCACTTCATAGATCAGGGAATCTCCTCCTGAATTGAAGCTTCTGAATCCAAATCTGAACAAAGGAAACCTCTGTGCCTGCTGCACCCAGTGCACAGAGCCACCAGGGGGCAGCAGAGAGCCACCCACAGCAGGTTAAAGCCTCCCTGCAGCTTGTGCCTGGGGAGAGTCAGTCACCAGGAGCTAACAACTGAGTGAACAGGGTCATTTGTCTGCAATGTTTCTCTTGACAATGATGTCCAAATTTCAGACTCCACAGCCCCCGACCTGAGGCTCGTAGAAATTGGCTTGTTTCTCTGGCTCTTTTTCCAACATTTCCATACCTTCACACACAGCCCAGTCCGGCTAAAGTGGCCTCACTGTCCAGGCCCTGGATGAGTGCCTGGACACAGCAGGTGTCTGATAAACCTATGTTGACTTGCATACAAAAGAAGACAGCTTGTTACTAAATACCTCACCTCATCAACAGAACACAATTAGAGTGAACTCACAGAGGCACTGCTCTTAGAGTCCTTCCCAGTCCTCACTCTCATGCAGCATTACTGGATCCTGTGAAGTCTATGTGACCTGAGTGCACACGGAGGGTACTGAGGCACAGCCCCTGGGACTGTCCCAGTAGCTCAAAGTCGAAGAAATGACAGGCCTCAAAACTCCTGGGTGGGCAAGTGAGGGATTTTATGCAGAATCTGCTGCTCAGAAGCTGTGAGGACAGGGGAGGATCTGGACCTACCTAGGCTGGGTTTGTTACCTGTAGAACAGGATCAGAACACACAGGCTTCCATGGAATCTGCTGTAGAAGGGCCTGTCCAGAGAGAGGCCAGGATAGAGTCTAGGGGAGGAGATTCAAGCAGACCATGAGACCTACAGAGAAGGAGGATCCCTGAGGTGAGGTGAGGACTCTAGAAAATACCCCTCCCCTCCCTGCTGCTCCCCAAGCAGCAGCCTGGGCCTGGCTGATTTGCATACCCAGCATCTCTCTCTCAGCAAGGGGATAAGACAGGCTTGGAGTGTGTCCTGCCCAGCCTCAGCCTCAGGGAACATGATCAGGGACACCACCATGGCCTGGACCCCAATTCTCCTGGGCCTCCTGGCTCACTGCACAGGTGCTGAGCCAGACTCACTGCACCCCAACCCCTGGGCTCTTGGACAAGACTGGTTCTGAGTATGAGGCAGCCCTAGCAGGGCTATCTGTGGGGGTAGGGTGCTCATGATCTGCTCAGGATGGGGGACTGGATTGGGTAGACCCTCATTGTGCTCACAGCCTGAAGGGCTGTGCCTGCCAAGAGAAGAGGAGGGTGTGGTGTTCATTCATTTGTCCAAAATGCCATATATCAGCCAGGCTTATGGGAAGCTACAGATGACAACGATAGAAGGGGAATCCACGGGGTCACAGCAGCCATGTGTTCTCTGCCAGGCCAGGCAAGGGGGGGTGCTCTGGGAATGGGTCCTCATGTTAACCCCCCTCTCCTTTTCTCCCTGCAGGCTCTGTGGTCTCCTATGAGCTGACTCAGCCTTCCTCAGTGTCAGTGTCTCTGAGAGAGACTGCCAGGATTACGTGTCAGGGAGACAACATTGATGGTAAATATGTTCAATGGTACCAGCAGAATTCCAGCCAGTGCTGGTCATTTATGACGATAAAAAGCGGCCCTCAGGGATCCTTGACCATTTCTCTGGCTCCAAATCTGGGAACACGGCCACCCTGACCATCAGCGGTGCCCAGGCCAAGGACGAGGCTGACTATTACTGTCAGGTGTGGGACAGCAGCAGTAAACATCCACAGTGACTCAGGGCCATGGGGAGGTGAGACACAAACCTCAAACTGTCTACTTCACAGTCTCCTCTAGCCCCATGAGGATGGAGACACGGCCATGAGTAGCTCACACCGGGGTCCCATTCTGAGATCCCTTGTGTCCCTGCCCCTCCGGGCAGCATCAGCACCAGGCAGGTCAGGAGGGTGAGACTGGGAAGGTAAGGATAGAAAAACTGAAAGGGGGCACCCCAAGATCAGAAACCTGCTCTCACAATGCCAAGAGCTGAAGGTAGGGTGGAAGGGGTTAATATATCCATGAACCCAGCTATAGGCACTAAACTAAGATCCTTAGGCACCAGTGCCAGATCACCAAGCACAAGCGCTAAGCAGGTGTCAGACTGCTGTAGGGGTTGTCAGGACCTCAGAACCTGAAGGTGAAGATAAGGAGTTTCAAGTCATTGTAGAATTTCCTGGTCCTTTCAAATTCCACGTAGTTATTCAAAACCAACAACAAACAAACCACTCCATGAAGGAGTGAGCCCACCCAAAGAGAAGACTGTAGCAGTGCAGTCTCTGCACAGGCACAGGGCAGCATCATTCTGCTCACCTGTGCTTCTTCCTGCCAGCTCTCTCCCTCCTCAGGGCAACAGCCTTCCTGCCTGCCTGTGACCTGTAACAGGCCAGGGCTCCTCTTCAGGACCTCCCTCAGCAGAGGCAGTTCTCCTCAAGGCCACCTGCTTGTGACCGTGCAGGCCTCTCTCTTAGCAAACCCGTCCCTTTCGGGGCAGCCCTTTCTGCCTGCTTGTGTCGATACAAGTCCTGTATTCTTCTCTTGCTTTTATGACAAACCTGCCCCTTGGGTATAGCTAATGTTTCTGTGTCCTAGAGAAACTCGCCTGGAAACTCTGCATGTACCGCTGAAAGGGGAGCTTTGGTAAACCTTTCCCAGGGTAACCCAAGGACCCCACTCTCCAAATCAACAACTTTAAAAGTGACATCAGACCACAGGATGGGGCTCCCATGTGCTTTCTTGCCCACAGTAGTTGTGGGCATTGAGGGCCCAGGTGGAAATGTTAGGGGGAAAAGGATGTCCCAAAGCAAATTCCATATAGGCTTTGTGGACTCCACCCCTACCCCAGGCCAAAGCCAAAGACACTGGGAACTCCAAATCCCATCACCACCAAAGGGAAGGTGGCTGGGACCTGAGGGTGGGGTTAAGCAGCCAGGTGGATACAAAAGGCAGACACGTGGGCTTTGGAGGACCCCATTTTGGGCTCTCCACCAGCTCGCAGCGTCCGGCCAGCACTGAGAGTGACTTTGGGTTTCCAGGTCTTCGGATTGGGTAGGACGCATTAAAGACTTTATTTCCCTATTTTCTCCCTGAGTTGTACATTTTCCTTATTTCCTTTCCTCTTGTAAATAAACTTTTTATTAACCTTTTTGTGTGTGTCTGTAGTAGAGTATTCATAAGTCCCTTTAAAGCGCGCGGGTGAGGACCCACAGCCAGGAACCCTTTTAATATCAGGGTTGCTCTATAACAGCTTGGCGCCAAACGTGCTTTGCAAGTTTCACCCGTGGTTGACCAGCCCAAAGTAATTTTTCTTGCATTGGTCACCATAAAAGTGCATTAGGTGCACTCGCAGGACTCGCAGTGAAACTCTTTGTTTCACGTCTTGAAAAGTTTTTTTTTTTCCGCGCATATGGCTGTTGTGGGTGTGGTTTTGACCTCAACCATGAACTTCAGCAGTTTAATCCCTAACCTGAGTTCTTTCAGTTTTTTTCCGGCCTTGAATTTAAGTAGCCTTTTTCCGTTAAATATTACCACCAGTTTGATAAGTGTAAATAATTGGATTAAACCTAGTGTATGGCACATGATTTTAATTCTGTATACATATGTGAATGGTTTACAAGCCATCCCTTTGCAGTCTGTGCTTCTGGGTGTTTTTTTGGTAATGTGCATAGGCGCCATGTGCTACATTCTTGGTTCTATTGTTAGGGGGAAAAGGATGTCCCAAAGCAAATTCCATACAGGCTTTGTGGACTCCACCCCCACCCCAGGTTAAAGCCAAAGACACTGGGAACTCCAAATCCCATCACCACCAAAGGGAAGGTGGCTGGGACCTGAGGGTGGGGTTAAGCATCCAGGTGGATACAAAAGGCAGACACGTGGGCTTTGGGGGGCTCTCCATTTTGGCTCTCCTCCAGCTCGCAGCGTCCGGCCAGCTCAGAGAGTGACTTTGGGTTTCCAGGTCGTCGGATCGGGTAGGACGCATTAAAGACTTCATTTCCCTATTTTCTCCCTGAGTTGTACATTTTCCTTATTTCTTTTTCTCTTGTAAATAAACCTTTTATTAACCCTTTTGTGTGTGTCTGTAGTAGAGTATTCGTAAGTCCCTTTAAAGCGCGCGGGTGAGGACCCACAGCCAGGAACCCGTTTAATATCGGGGTTGCTCTATAACAGCTTGGCGCCCAACGGGATTCGCAAGTTTCACCCGTGTTTGACCAGCCCAAAGTAATTTTTTCTTGCGTTGGTCACCATAAAAGCGCATTAGGTCTGCAGGACTCGCAGTGAAACTCTTTGTTTCACGTCTTGAAAAGTTTTTTTTTTTTTTTTCCCGCGCATACGGCTGTTGTGGGTGTGGTTTTGACCCAAAGGTGGCCTCAACCATGAACTTCAGCAGTTTAATCCCTAACTTGAGTTCTTTCAGTTTTTTTCCGGCCTTGAATTTAAGTAGCCTTTTTCCATTAAATATTACCACCAGTTTGATAAGTGTAAATAATTGGATTAGACCTAGCTTATGGCACATGATTTTAATTCTGTATACATATGTGAATGGTTTACAAGCCATCCCTTTGCAGTCTGTGCTTCTAGGTGTTTTTTTGGTAATGTGCATAGGCGCCATGTGCTACATTCTTGTTTCTATGAGAAGTAGTGGATATATTTCACATACTGAGAATGTGCTGCAACAAATTCAAGCGCTTAACTTAGCGATGAAACAACAAAATCAGGCTTTTGAGTCAGCTTTTCAAAGCGTGCAACATCAAGTGCAACGACAAAATCAGACTTTTGAGTCAGCTTTTCAAAGCATGCAGGATCAAGTGCAACGACAAAATCAGGCTTTTGATTCAGCTATTGGCAGTGTGAGGGACGAAAATCGTAACGTTTTTGAGTCCGCCTCTAAAAGTGTGCAGGACCAGATACAGGCCGCCCTCCATGAATGGGATATGACGCAGAAGAAGGCTAGAGTAATGGTGCAGAGAAGAGATAAATGTTCTCCTTCCCGTGAGGACTGCAGAAGGGCAGAGTTAGAAGAGGAGGAAGAGATTCATATGCTACATACCTTAAACTCCTCTGGACAAAGGCTTTCTCCACATGAAGTGGCCCCTCCTGCACAGACTCCTGAGGCTTCAGGACAAAGGCCTTCACCACTTGACCAGGCCCCTCCTGAGGCCCCTCCTGCACAGATTCCTGAAGCCTCACAGCCTCCATTGCCCTCCAGGGAGGTAGTTATCATGGCTTCTCCTCCCCACACTAGGAGCGGCACCCATTTTGGCAGTAAGGACCACTCTGTGGCAGGACAGTTTCCTCTTCGCCAGCTGCCGATAGGTGGCGTGAATGAAGAGGGGAGACCTGCTGGGTACTTTTGGTCGCACCGTCCTTTTTGCACCTGGGACCTCCAAACTTGGAAGAACTCTGTTCCCCCGTACCGGCAGGCTCCTAAGAGGATGGCGGACTTGTTTGCCTCCGTTTTTCTCTCCCACTGCCCTAACTGGGCAGATATACAGTTGATGTTACAAGTTTTACTAGGTCTAGATGAGCAGAGGATAGTAGTGAGGAAAGCCAGGGAGGAGGCTGCACGTCTCTGCCAACAGGATAGCCAATCCCCAGAGCCACAGATTGCTGTCCCAGAGGTAGATCCTAAATGGGACCCCAACAATGGAGGAATGGCGAAGTTGGATCTGTATAAAAAATGTTTATTGGTAGGACTGGAGCAGGGAATCCCCAAACATAAAAATGTTAACAAATTATTGGACCTTACACAAGGGGCTAATGAGGATCCATCAGAGTTCCTTGAGAGGATTATTCAGACGTATACAGACCACATGGATATAAATCCGGATGCCCCAGAAAATGCTCGTTTGTTCACTATGGTGTTCATCACATATTGTGCTCCAGACATAAGGAAACAGTTAGCAAAGGTAGACGGCATCACAGAGATGAGTCCGTCCCAGGTAGTGGACTTAGCATTTAAGGTTTATAATAATAGAGAGAACAGGAGAGAGGACAGGAGACCGAAACCTGCGACAGTTTTTGTACAAAGACAGCACAGGCCAGGGTTTCGGGAAAACAGTAATGGACAGAGACGTGAACCCCTAGGAAGAGATTAGTGTGCTTTCTGTAGGGAAGAGGGACATTGGAAGTACAGTTGTCCCAGGTTACAGGGAAGCGGTAGACGCAGTAATTACAGAAGGCAGGATAGAAGACTGAGGACACCACGACAGGATGATTCATGTAGGGGTTACAGGAGGGAATATAGGAGGAGCACACAGAACCAGGAACCAAGGAGAGAGGAAAGAAGACAGATGTTAGCACAGAGTAGAGGCTCAGATGATGATAGGGAATACGGACAGAGAAGGAATCGAGAGCCAAGTACAGAGGACAGGAGACCAGTGATAGCACAGAGTAGGGTCTCAGGTGAAGATAGGAGGGAATATAGACAGAGTAGAAGGAATCGGGAGCCAAGTGTGGAGGAAAGGAGACAAATGAAAGTTCATGGAGAAGGTTCAGATGAAGAATAGGGGTGCCCAGGGGTTCCACTAGATCTTAAACCCATCAAAATAACCCCCTCGGAGCCCCGGGTAACCCTCGCTGTGGGGGATCGTCTGATTGATTTCTTGGTGGACACTGGAGCAACATACTCAGTTTTGAATTCGAAATTAACTAAAATGAGCAAAAAGACTGCAGCAATCATTGGGGTTACAGGGAGGTCACAACAGACACCCTTCCTGCAACCTTTGGAGTGCCGGCTGGGCACCACACAGCTCCAGCACAGCTTCCTATACATGGAAGAGTGTCCAATCCCTCTCCTTGGTCGTGACCTTTTAAGTAAGCTTAATGCACGAATTATATTCTCACCCAAAAATCAGAGGCTTCACCTACAGGTTCCTCCAGAGCATGCTCTGCGGTTCCAGATGTTGCTTACTCAAGATGCTCCACCAAAAAGTGAAATTTTACCTCCAGAAATTGTTGAAAGAGTAAGTAAGTGGGTATGGGCTGATGGAACCCCAGGACGTGCGAAAAATGCGGAGCCTGTAAGGATAGAAGTGATAGAGGGGAGCAAAACCCCAAGAAGGAAACAATACCCCTTAAGGGAGGAGGCCTTGAGGGGAATTGAGCCAGTATTGAAAAGGTTCCTTCAATCTGAACTCATTCGGCCCTGTCGCTCACCGTACAACACTCCAATTCTGCCAGTGAAGAAACCCCATACAGGCGAGTACCGTTTTGTCCAAGATTTAAGGGCTATTAATGACATTGTTCAGGATTTACATCCCACTGTGCCTAATCCGTACACACTATTAACTGCCATACCTGGTGACTATGGGTGGTTTTCAGTATTAGACCTGAAGGATGCCTTTTTCTGTATCCCAATTGATGTCCAGGATCAACTGTTTTTTGCCTTTGAGTGGCAGGACCCTAAGTCCAAGAGCACTCTCCAGTATTGCTGGACTGTGCTTCCACAGGGATTTAAGAACTCCCCAACTATTTTTGGGGAAATACTGGCCAGGGTTCTCAGGAAGGTTCAACTAAACCAGGGTGTCTTATTGCAATATGTAGATGATTTATTGATTGCAAGTCCAGACTACGAATCTCGTCTGGAAAATACTATAGTGGTACTGAACCACCTGGAAAAATGTGGCTACAAGGTGTCACCTAACAAGGCACAGATATGCAAACAAACTGTGACATATTTGGGGTTTGAAATCAAGAAAGGCAGACGGAGCCTGATGACGGAAAGAAAACAGGTAATTTCAGCCCTTAGAATCCCCAGTAACCGGCGACAGTTGCGCGGATTTTTGGGTATGGCTGGGTTTTGTAGGATTTGGATTCCTAATTTTGGACTAATAGCAAAACCCTTATATGATGCTCTCAAAGGCCTGGACTCTGAACCTTTGTCTTGGACTCCGGAATGTCAAAAGGCTTTTGATGAAATAAAAGTAAAGTTGATTTCAGCACCAGCAATAGGGCTTCCGGATCTTAGGAAGCCATTCAGACTTTATGTACATGAGAGACAGGGGGTTGGCCTAGGAGTGCTGATCCAATTGTTGGGACCAGAAATGCAGCCCGTTGCATATCTGTCCAAACAGTTGGACCACACCACTAAGGGATGGCCTTCATGCTTGCGTGCTGTGGCTGCCACTTGTGACCTCCTACACGAGGCAGAGAAGTTTACATTGGGTCAGCCCATCACTGTGTGTGTGCCACATCAGGTCTTGACATTGCTGGAGCAGAAGGGTGGACTTTGGTTAACCGCTGGGCGAATGGGAAAATATCAAGCAGCTCTGTTGGACAATCCTAATGTGAAGCTGCAGGTTTCTAATTCCCTGAATCCTGCCACACTGCTTTCAAGCAATGCAGACGGACTTGAGGATGACACTTTAATCCATAACTGTTTAGAAACCATAGACACAGTGTATACTAGCCAACCAGATCTAACGGACCAGCCTCTGCCAGATCCAGAGTGGGAGCTATTTACAGATGGCAGCAGCTTTATGGATCATGGCCGTCGATGTGCTGGATATGCAGTGGTGACGCTCCAGAACACCGTGGAAGCCAAGGCTCTTCCGGCAGGTACATCAGCACAGAAAGCCGAATTAATAGCCCTGACCAGTGCCTTGGAACTCTCAAAATGTAAAAGAGTCAATATATTTACTGACTCAAAGTATTCTTTTATGATTCTCCACATGCATAGGGCCATTTGGAAGGAGCGGGGACTTCTTACGGCTAGTAACAAGGATGTCAAACACCCATTAGAAATCCTGGCCTTGTTAAAGGCAGTAGCTTTACCATCAGCTGTCGCTGTGATGCACTGTCCTGGCCACGAAAAGGGTGGGTCTGACTTGGCAAAGGGCAACAGGGCAGCTGATCGGGCAGCTAAGGCCGCTGCCCGTTCTGCCCTCCAGGGTGCACTCATCCCTCTTGTGGACCTGACTCAGTATGCTCCTGAATACACCGAGCGGGAGGAGGAGAGAGCTCGTGCATGGGGATTTACTGAGTTTGACCCCAGCTCCACTTGGAGAGTAAACTCCCATGGGATGATACTCCTCCCGGAGGCCCTGGTATATCCGGTGCTAAAACATCTTCACGAAGGATCCCACTATGGGAGAGATGCCTTATTAGAAACTGTGCGCCCATATTTGAAGGGAACATATTTGCATAGAATAGCACAACGGATCACCCGAGGTTGTCAACTATGTGCCAGGAATAACCCCAAGACTGACTCCCACCCTAAAGCCGTTGGGGTTCAATATCGAGGCAAGTGCCCTTTTGAGGACTGGCAGGTGGACTTTACACAAATGCCTAGAATAACAGGCAACTTCAAATACCTATTGGTTTTTGTGGACACGTTCTCGGGATGGGTGGAAGCATTTCCCACAAAGACGGAAAAAGCTTCCGAGGTTGCAAAACAGCTGCTGAAGGAGATAATTCCTTGCTTTGGGTTGTCGGATTCTATCCAGAGTGATAATGGGCCAGCATTTGTCTCTGACGTTACTCATGCAGTAAGCAGTGCGTTACAGATCAGCTGGAAATTGCATGCTGCATGGAGACCGCAGTCTTCTGGACAAACGGAGAAAATGAACCACACCTTAAAGAAAACCTTGGCAAAAGTTTGCCAAGAAACACAGCTTCGTTGGGACCAGGTACTATCCCTTGCCCTCCTCCGCATAAGAGTGGCACCTAGAAGTGGGCTACAATTAAGCCCCTTTGAAATTGTGTTTGGAAGACCCTTCCAGGCCTCAGTTCTGAAAGTCAGTCCGGAAATAGCTCAAGATTGCCGAATCACACAATATGTGAAACACATCCAGTAGGTTCTGGCAGTAATTCATAACTTTGCAAACTCAAGGATCTCTATGCCTCCTGATCAACCATTGCATCCCTTCAAACCTGGAGATCAGGTCTTACTGAAGACCTGGCAGAGTGGGGATGCCCAAAACCAGCTGTCAGAAAAATGGACTGGTCCATGTGACGTTTTGCTAAGCACACATACTTCTCTGAAACTTGCAGGTATAAAACCCTGGGTACATCATTCCAGAGTTAAGAAAGCGCCAGAAGGAACTGACCCAGAGACGAAGTCCCATTGGTCTTGTGAACCCATTGAGGACTTGAGATATTTGTTTAAGAAACAGAAAAAAACTTGAATGTTACTGACTTCTTTTCCAGTTATTGTTGCAGGATAACCAAGAACTCGTGTTTTGTTTTTTTTTTTTTTTTTTTTTTTCCTGAAGAAACCCTGGGAAAAAAACTAACATGCTCTAACCAATCTCTTCCTTTCAAAGTTTAGGAGATGTGAAATAACATCTAGGATCATGCATATGCTGCCAGTATTTTTTTTACATAGAAAGGTTTTTAATCTTGATTTTGTTATTTCCTATCAACTTTTGTTTTTTTTTACTTTGAAGTTTTTTTTTTTCTGCTTGTTTTTTTTATTCTTACTTTGGCCTATCAGACAAACTGCAGTTGTATGGGATATCCCACGCGTGATGAATGGTAACTAAAGAGCTCTTTGTGTCTATATGTTGTCTGTCTGTATGTCCTTGTGTCTAACCGTCTTGACCTCCAGTGATTGACAAATTGGTATACATGGTGCCCACAGACGTCTCCAGTTATGAGAAAAACAAAAAAGTTATGGTTTGTCAACATTGTGCTACTGAACTAAGCCGGTGCCTTCATAGAGACTGAATATTGATGTTTCTGTTAATTTTCTGATATTTATGGCAAAGCTTCCCAGAAATCTAAATTCAAGTACAAATTTGGTAGCCTGTCATTTGACTGATGCAAGGAAATTTTGTGGAACCTCAGTAGAGCTCCTGAGACACTCCACAAAGTTTCTCCCTTTCCTCCTGGGAAGGCATTAGATGAATTTGTTCTATTTGGCTTTTACCTAATGAAGTAAAACTGGAAGGGAAGCATTGTCTCTTGGGAAAATGGTAAAACTTTGGTATGTACAAAATGTTAACAGTAGTTTTCTAAAATGTGTATGAAAAAACCTCTCAGTATCTGGTATGTATGTAAATTGTCAATGGTGATTGTCACCTTGTAATATTGTATAATTCAATTGTTTCACATCTACAGAAATTGTTTCTGGAAATATAGGGAGAAAAGGTCTCAACAGATTCCTGTTGATGGAACTGTTGAGAGTAAAAAAAACTTTCCTACAAAGGACTGAATAGACCTGGAAATACACCTGACATTTACTAAGGTTTCTTTGACATAATACTGGTAATTTTTTCTATGCATTCTGTCCTGAATCCACAAAGTTTTTGTTTTGTTTTGTTTTGTTTTGTTTTGAGTAACCAGGATCTGCAGCAAGGTTGCAATTTTTTTTCCAGCAAAGCTAACTTGTCACATTTTCTCTCCCCTTGATACCAACACAGCATACAAATAGTGGTAGTAATTTTGCTACTTATCTTAGAGTCTGTTTTTGCATAACTCCCATAGGGATTTTGTCTGTTTTAACAAAAATTGGACGTGAGTTTGATTGTGTGGCTTTGTGTGGAGTTCTTCCAAAAAGTTGAAAAAGAGCTGAACCAAGAAGAGGAGAACCTGTTTGCCTTGTTTGTAGGGTTCCAGAGACCTCCAAAGAAGGTGAGGAAGCTGCCTCCATTGGCAGGACTGGACAACCCGGCCAACGAAAATGCCCTGGTACCCTCGAGAAGAGGAAAGCCCAGGTGGAGTCTGATGAGACCAACTTTATACCTGAAGCCTACATCGACTGGATGCCACCGGTTCGCTCTGATCCTGTATGGAGTATTTCAACAAAGCCAGCAAAAAATTGCTGTTAGTTATTTTCTGCCCTGTGATTTTATGCAAAAATAGGAAAAATGATTTAAAAGTAGATTTAGTTTGCAAACTTTTGCTATGCTGTTAAAAGTTTGGGATCATGGTTGAGAAAATTTGTGTTTTACATCAGTTGAACCATTTTAAGATTTTTTTTTTTCCCTGTGATTTTTACATATCTGCTGTCTTGTTTTGGCTAATGCCTCCAGATGGTTTTTTTTTTTTTTTTTTTTGGCTTGAACTGATGAACTATTTTTCCTGGAGTGGAGAACTTTTGCATTCCACAATGGACAAATACCTGGAGAGACTGGTTTTCTTTCACACTGGAACCTGACAAAATGTTCATCTGAGACTGCATCCCAACCTCCATATATTCGATCTTCATCACCATGGAAATGGTGGCAAAAAGTGAAAGGGGGGAATTGTTAGGGGGAAAAGGATGTCCCAAAGCAAATTCCATATAGGCTTTGTGGACTCCACCCCCACCCCAGGCCAAAGCCAAAGACACTGGGAACTCCAAATCCCATCACCACCAAAGGGAAGGTGGCTGGGACCTGAGGGTGGGGTTAAGCAGCCAGGTGGATACAAAAGGCAGACACGTGGGCTTTGGAGGACCCCATTTTGGGCTCTCCACCAGCTCGCAGCGTCCGGCCAGCTCTGAGAGTGACTTTGGGTTTCCAGGTCGTCAGATCGGGTAGGACGCATTAAAGAATTCATTTCCCTATTTTCTCCCTGAGTTGTACATTTTCCTTATTTCCTTTCCTCTTGTAAATAAACTTTTTATTAACCTTTTTGTGTGTGTCTGTAGTAGAGTATTCATAAGTCCCTTTAAAGCGCGCGGGTGAAGACCCACAGCCAGGAACCCGTTTAATATCGGGGTTGCTCTATAACAAACTGAGGAGAGACTTACGGAGAAGAGGCAGAAGAAAAAAACGAGGATATTTGGTGGCGTAGATGAGAGCGGTGCTTTGAGAGGAAGATCTGTGGCTTTTGTGACTGTCATGATTTCACTATATTCCAAGACGTGAGTGGAGGAGAGTGAGAGAAACTGCTCAGTGGAGACACAGAACATACCTGGCAAAGGATCAAACTGAACTTCTTGAAGTAAAACCACAATAACTGAGGTCAGTTAAATAATACCGTGGCTGGAGTAACAACAGATCAGATCATATTACCAGTGAAGAGTGAAAATGACAGCAAAGCTGTAGAAAATATTCCAAAATGAAATACAGAAAAATGCAATAAATGAGCAGATTATCCCTGAGTTATGGGGCTAATTCAGATGATTGTATGTAATTGGAGGTGATAAGGAGAGAAGGTTGGGGGTGTGTGAGTAGAACAATTCTTGGAAAAAAAAATAGCTAAAAATATTCAGAATTTGGTGGAAACAATAAAGCACAAATCCAAGAATTCAGAAAACCTTCAGCAACAGAAAATGAGGAAAAGAAGAAAGTCACTTCTCATAATGAAATAGGGGAGTGGGAGTAATGCCAGGTGACACCCACAGCAAGAATTGGATGTCTTTTCCTCTAGAAAATCCCTGCCTCCCCCTCCAGCTCCAAGGAATAGCTCACCTCCCTGCTCTTAGCTGCCTGGCAACTGCTGTCAAACTCTTTATCACAAAATTGTCCTTCACTATTCTATTACAAAGTCCCATCCCCATGGATCCACCCACATGAACAACCCAGTGAGATAATCTACTGAATATTCTCACAGTAAATTCTTTAGCACAGGTCACCCTTGGTAATCCCTGAGCACAAAGTCACCTCTCCTGACACGTCAGTCACATGGAAACTCACTTCTGTGACATCAATAGTGAGCACAGGACCCAAGAAACTAATGATGACTCTTCACAGTCATGCTGACAACTCACATGGAAATGAACGAACGTTCTGTGGGACAGGACAGGACCTTGGAGACCATGGGTATGGAGCCCCACTGTGACCCCAGTCACACTGTGACCACAGATGGGCCAGATACTCAGGGCCATAGAGGACAGTTTGCTTTCTGACACTGGAGGGGAGGGAAGCACATGGCAGTAGGTTCAAGCCGGAAGCTGGTGATGCCAGGGACTGAAGGTTCTGGAAGGAGAAACTGCTGATACCCTGAGAGCAGAGATCTTTGGGCAATAGTGTCCTTTTCAGGAATTATGCTCAGTGAAATAAGTCAAAAAGAAAAAGAAAAAAATATTGGATGGTTTCCCGTATAGCAGGAATATAGGGAAACCAAATAAGACATCAGTGCAAAAAAATAACAGTACGAACATAACAAAGCAAAAGAGACAATTATAAATCAGAGCCATATTATAGGGGAGGAGGGAGAGGGATCAGAGGGAGGGAGGGAGGAGCACAGGGGACTGAGGTGATGGTGTACAGGTGCCTTGGTACAAGAAACTATGGGACTACACTTGGGGGGGTAGGGGGAAGCAAATATTGTTTTAAGATGAACAATGATGTAAAAAATAAAAAAAAAAACCTAAAAATAAAAAAAAATCACAATAAGTTACTATTTTCAAACTTAAAAAAAAAAAAGTGTCCTTTTAAGGGCTGCAGTAACAGAGAACCACACACCAATGGCTGACAAGAGAGACACATTGACACATTCCTGAAGAGAATATCTGATCAAGCTATTGGAAGGGTTAGTTTTCTGTTTTGTTTTGTTCAGATTTTTGTGGACTCTGAGGAAAATCTTTTCCGTGCCTCTGTTCAGCTCTTGCTACTTTGCTGTGGTTCCTCAGCTTGTAGATTCTGCTCATGCCTCACATGGCATCTCCCTGTAAGCAGCTGCATCCAGATGTCCCAAACCTATAAAGACCAGGAAAACCAGAAATCTAGTCCACCCAATTGAACTCCCAACACTGTCTCCTCCATGGTCACAACCCCCCTCTCCTTGGGGACACTGCAGGTGGAGGTTACACCACCAAGCTCTCAACATCAGTCAAGCTCTCAACATCAATCATCAATCATGGGCAGTACTGAAGGCCCACAAGGACCCTAACCCTCCCTAAATGACTGTCCCTGGCTCCATCCTGCTGTCTCATCATCACACAGTAACAAAATCTCTGACAGGTGACAAGGTGGCCTCTGGGGCCTCCCATCAGGACATAAGTGAGACAAACCCATGGTCACCTGTCTCCGGGGGGAGGGGACTCCTCAGCTGCTTCCTGGAGGAGCCCTCAGGACACTCACTGCTCTCTTCTCCATCTGCAGTTCCTGGTCTCTGGCCAGCTCAGCTCTGCTGTGCCCTTGGATCCCTCAGAGCCCCTGACGCCTTCTGCCCTTCTGTGGCCCAACTGGGAAGGACCAGAATCAGGTGACTCTGCTACCTGTACCTCAGCTCCCATTGCCTCAGTGACACCAGCCCATGCTGCGCCCCCTAGGCCTCACTTGCCCAGCTGGCAGGGGGCAGAGGACACACACTAGCTCAGCCTAGGGCAGGGCAGGGGTGCAGATTCTGCAGGACGAGGTACACATGCTCAGAATGGGGTGGTCACAATGGGGAAGAAAGGACACGCCTCACAGAATCTGGACAAGTATGAGGCAGTTGTGCCATGATCCTGCCCTTGGACATAAAGGCCTAGTGAACAGGTCTGTGGCCTGGGAGGGTGTTACTCCTGCTGTCTATAGCTTTTGTTGGTTTGTGCATGTGTGGGTGTGAGCGTGTGCGTGTGCTTGTCTTTGTGCGTACAGTTTTGTATTGGTAAGTGGAAACCATGTCAGTCTCTCATATCCAGAATTTTACTTTCTTCCATCTTCAGTGTCTTTGCTTTTTATTAGATTAGTTATGGAAGGATGTTAATAGAAGGAGGAAAAGAAATACTTTTGTACTTAACACATATCAAGAACCATTCAAAGCACTGCATATTTATTAGGGACTTCAATGACAGTCCCTAAGAGTAAGTGCTCTCATTTCACCTGTTTCACTGATTGGAAAACTAAGGCACAGAGCGATGTGCAAGATACATGAACTCAGATCTAGGAAACAACTGATCGCACAGCAGATTCTCTGGCCCCAGAGTGCCCGCTCCTCGCCACCAAACTTGTGCTTGTGCTTTCAGAGCTGAGAACTGTCTCTCCTTAATGTCTGGTGGGGTCTTTGCCTTTCAAAGCCAAGTGACTGATGGTGTGATTCACTGGGTACCTCAACTAATGTAACTAATATGTAAACCACATATGTAAATTAAATATTCCAGTTTGTTCAAATTTAATTTTAAAAATTACAGAATGATATGCAAGTAGTTTATATTATATTTTAACTCAATCAAATAAATTATTTCCATAAGTATTCAATAGTGCATATACTGTATTTTACATTATTTTATACTAGGTCTCCTAAATGTGGTGGGAATTTCAGAAGTATATGTAGCACATCTCTCCAGAGACTGCCCACATTTCATCCTCCACAGTGACCTGTGGCTTTAGACCACAACACGACAGAGCAGGTGGAGGGCTGAGTTTTCCTGAGACAACAGGCCCTGCAGCTGTGCATGCAGACACAGGAGCGATGGAGAAGCCACGAAGCAGAGGCCTCAGTAGGGGAAGGACATCTCCACTCTCAGGCAAACCAAGATGCAGACCCACTCAGAACGGGGGAATGGTTATCACAGCTGACCACACTAATCTCATTCTCAAACAAAAGACATTGAATATAGTGACAATTTTAAAGATGAGTGTCCATCATCCAACACAGCTGTATTATGAGTCAGTGTAAGGACCGACAAATGACCGTGTGAAAAACTCACGTGTTACAAGAATCCCTTTCAGAGAAGGTCATTTCTGTGAATCTTGTGACAAATCATAAAGTTGTATTTTAGAATAGACCTAGATGGTGGCTGATCATCAGGAAATGTTATGAAGTCGGATGACTTGTCATTCTCCATACAGAGATCTTACCGAGTTCCCAAGCTCAGGTCACTTTGCAAAAGTCCGTTCTCCCAGGATGGTGCTAACAACTCGCCACACACTGCACTGAGACCCAGATGGGAAGGTGTGAGGACTGGTCCTGAGGAGCCAGAGCCCCTGGAGACTCTGAGGGACACATGGAGGAGAGGAGGCTTCAGGGGAAGGATTGTGTGGGGCGCTCAGCTGGGAGCAGGATGGACGGGCCTAAGGCCGTGGCCCTGTCCAGTCTCAGTCACTTCTTCACATACAACTGGGAGGGGCAGCATGTCAGGGGTGTCTGTGCCCAGGGGCTATAGGGGCCTCTCAGGGGGTCCAGGTGCAGCATCTCAGCATGTGTCAATGAGTCACATTGTACATTTTCAGCAGCAGGAGCAGGAGGACAATACATTTGTTTAAGACATTAGAGGAACATGCACTTTTCAGACTGTATATTAAAAACAAATGGTTTCTGTTCCTACTAACAGTTCTCCAAATGCCCTGGCCTTGACAAGTAAGAAAAGGAGTCTTGGTCCTAACTTCTTAGGAAAGAAGCCTGACACTCGGAGCCCTACTAGGCAGTTCAGGTCTTCGTGTCCCACCCACCCAGCATCTGGGTTGTCTGCCCCAGAGGGAGCAGGTAGAGTGTCCCCACCTCTGTGCACAGACAGACTCATACTTAACAGGAAATCAGACTCCAGCACTGTGAACATCTCAGTGTACACTGAAAGATGCGGGGAGGACAGACTCCTGAATACAGAAAGTAGAGTCCTGTTAGGAAGGCCCTGGAGGACTGCAAAAAGGGAAAAGGGAAGACCTGGGGCTCCATAAGGAGTAGGGCAGGAGGGTGAATAAAGTGCGCTGAGGTTGGGAATTCTAACCCATCATCATGGTCTTCGTTATTTAGAGAAGATCACTTACCCTCTCCCTGTTTCCTCATTTAGTTGACACGAGTGGAGGCTGCCATGGGTTATTACAAGTGTCTGGTGAGGGGGCTCATGTCACACTCACCCAGGGCCTGGTCTCCATCAGGGTCAGAAGCAGTCATGCTGGTGACTGTCGGCACATGCAGGATGACATTCATCCTGGCACCAGGGGGCGCTCTGGTCCTTGTTTGGAGAGCAAATTAGTCCAAGACACTGGGCTGTGCTCAAGTGCACTGGGCATGACTGATTCTCCCTTTGAAGACACTCAGCTGTAAAAATCAACTTCCAAATTGAAACCCACACCTGCCATTCTTCTAAATTCAGGAAATCACCAGCTTGAGGCCCTTAGGCTCAGGGCTCAGACAAGACTATGACACATACCCCGGGGACTGGAGAAGATTTGCATTGGCTGCCCTGCCTCCTGGAGCTACAGGCAGGGAGGAAAAGACTGGAGCATGGAGAGGCCAGTGCAGCTGGGCAGCATCAGGGCAGAGGTTTCCAGAAGCTCTTGCTGAATTTGCTGCAATGCTGGTTATTAGAACTACATCACAAAAAAGTGATATAAGCCCAAAAAAGGTAAACTTACTTATGTCACAAGTGTGCAACTCAGACCAAGTTTCTCACCAGAGAGACACATTATAGTCCTTATTTTATTTCATAAAAACACACCTTGTGCAGATGATGTTTTACAAGATTGTGAAGACTCCCTCCAGCTGTGATCTTGGATGACACTCAAGGGGGCAGGATCCAGTAGCTCCAGGAAATGCCTTTTCAGAGCCCTGAGTGGGGCTGAGTCTCTGGCTGAGTCTGCTCAGCTGGTGAGGCTACTGCCTTAGAAAGGTCACCTCAGGGCCCCCGGATAATGTACAAATGTCAACGGTGCACATTTTTACAGTGAAAAACCAGAGATTTCCTCCTCATACTCTACTGACAAGTTACAAGAGGACATGTAAGTTGTGGGAAGAGATCACAGGGGGTTGGTGGACTCAACCGCGACTCAAAGAGGCATCCACACTGATGACAGATTATTACAGTTTCATCTTTTACCAGCTATTGGTACAAGAGCAGGGGATTGAGGAGATTTTCTGCGTTGCATCACAGGACCTGGCAATTTCCTGTGCAGGAAATTTCCAGGACAAAGGTCATAGAAAGACCATTCCAGTGACATCAGTCTGGATGACTTTTTCCTGGGGTTTCTAATCAGTCCCAGAGAGCACTGGGAACAACCCCCATGCACCTAAGCTGCCCTGGTGCAGAGCAATAGCGCCCCCTCAGGCTGCTGGCAGAACTTTCAGGGAGAACCTGTGTCCACTAGAGGACCCCAGACTTGGCTATTTGCCCCCATTTTCCCTTCCCCAACCCTGCCTGATTTTGCTATGCACAGAAGAGGGTGTCATTTCTGACCTTAGACCTCCCAGGTCTAGCTCTCTCCAGTTCTCCAAAGGTGTGCTAGAGAATGCCATTCACCTTCTCTAATTCTTTTCCCTTCCCTGTCAAATGTCCTTGGGTGTCAGCTAGAGTGGCCAACAGTCACCCTGTGGGTCCCAAGTGAGATGAGCCAGGAACAGAGGCACAGGCAGCATCTTAGCCCCCAGGCAGCACCTTAGCCCCCAGCTAGATGCCAGGATGGTAAAGGTGCAGGTAGGGAAATAGTAACCATTACTTTGTCTTCAGCCCCCAGGTCATCTGGGAGGGGCCCAGGTCTGAATTTATGGGTCACATCTGCCCCACCCAGCAGCCTAGACACAGAGGCCCCCTATACCAGTGTGCCTGTGCCGGAGATCCTGATGATTACCTGGAAAATCTCTCTGGGCAGGCCTGCCAGAGCGGAGCCCAGCTGAAGTGTGCCCCACCCACAGTATGGAAGACTCCTAGGAACAGAGAGGGTATGAGCTCATGCCGTATGCCCAGGACAGAATGTATGCAAGAGCAAAGTGGCTGTCATGGGCATTACTAAGGAAATGTTCCTCTGTCTCTGTCTTGGGTGCATCATCACCATGGCTCCATGATAGCACTGCACACAGCAGGCACCATCCCCAAGTCTCCCCACACCAAAACGTCATTGTAATCCTGTGACCATTCACAACCTCATGGGTATGCACTGGGTGTCTCAGGTGGGCACACCCTCTTCCTCTATCAAATGGCGCTGTTCATGTTTGTTTTCAGCTGTGACCCTCCGAAGGCCCTATGCCTAGTCTTGAAGAAAACGGGCCAAATAGAGAGGGTAATTCACCTGTGGGCCAGCACTTCATAGCTCAGGGAATTACCTCCTAAATCAGCTTCTGAATCCCAACCTGAGCAAATGAAGCCTCTGTGCCTGCTGCACACAGTTTAGGCAGCCACCAGGGGGCAGCAGAGAGCCACCCTCACCAGGGTTAAAGCCTCCCTGCAGCTTGTGACATGGGGAGCATCAGTCACCAGGAGCTAACACCTGAGTGAACAGGGGTCTTTTTTCTACAGTGTCTCTCTTCGTAATCATGTTCTCATGACAGACTCCAAGGCCCCTGATCTGAGGCTTTTAGAAATCGCCTTGCTTTTCTGGCTCTTAATTCTGATAATTCTGTTCCTTCACACACAGCCCAGTCCTGCTAAAGTGGCCTCACAGTCCAGGCCCTGGGTGAGTGCCTGGATACAGCGGGTGTCTGATAAACTTATGTTGACTTGATTATAAAAGAAGACAGCTTGTTACTTAATACCTCACCTCATCAACAAGACACAATTAGCGTGAACTCTCAGGGGCAGTGCTCTTAGAGTCCTTTCCAGTCCTCACTCTCACGCAGCATTTCTGGACCCCGTGATCTTTATGTGACCTGAGTGCACATGGAGGATACTGAGGTACAGCCCCTGTACCTGTCCCAGTAGCTCAAAAAAGAAGAAATGACAGGCCTCAAAAATTTCTAGGTGGGCAAGTGAGGGATTTTATGCAGGATCCGCTGCTGAGAAGCTGTGAGGACAGGAGGAGGATCTGGATCTATCTAAGCTTGGGTATGTCACCTGTAAAACAGGATCAGAACACATAGGCTTCCATGGAATCTGCTGTAGAAGGCCCTGTCCAGGGAGAGGCCAGGACAGAGTCTAGGGGAGGAGATTCAAGGAGACCATGAGACCAGCAGAGAAGGAGGATATCTGAGGTGAGGGTGGGGACACTAGAAAATACCCCTCTACTCCCTGGTCTGGGGGTTGAAACCACAAAACTCCCCAAGCAGCAGCCTGGGCCCCCAGCTGATTTGCATAAGCAGCTGCTCTCTCTAGCAAGGGGATAAGACAGGCCTGGGGGGTATCTTGCCTAGTCTCAGGCTAGGGAACAGGATCAGGGACCCCACCATGGCCTGGACCCCTCTCCTCCTGGGCCTCCTGGCTCACTTCACAGGTGCTGAGCCAGACTCACTGCCCCCCAGCTTCAAGGCTCTGGGACAAGACTGGTTCTGACTCTGAGCTCAGCAGGGGCTGCCTGTGGGGGCAGGGCACTCATGATCTTCTCAGGATGGGGGCTGGTTTGGGTATTCCCCCCCACTGTACTGCTTATTGGTGTGAGCCTGAGGGGCTGTGCTTGCCAAGAAAAGAGGGGGCGAGGAATTCATTCATTTGTCCAAAATGGCATATCTAAGCAGGCTTATGGGAAGCAGCAGATGACAACGAGTGAACGGGCATCCATGGGGACACTGAAGCCATCGGGTCTCGACCAGGCCAGGGAAAGGGGGGTGCTCTCGGAATGGGTCCTGCATGTAAACCCGCTGTCTCCTTTTCTCCCTGCAGGCCCTGTGGTCTCCTATGAGCTGACTCAGCCTTCCTCAGTGTCGGTGTCTCTGGGAGAGACGGCCAGGATGACGTGTCAGGGAGACAACATTGGTAATAAATACGCTGGCTGGTACCAGCAGAAGCCAGGCCAGGCCCCTGTGTCTGTTATTTATGATAACAACAAGCG
Source organism: Talpa occidentalis (assembly GCF_014898055.3). Taxonomy (NCBI): domain Eukaryota; kingdom Metazoa; phylum Chordata; class Mammalia; order Eulipotyphla; family Talpidae; genus Talpa; species Talpa occidentalis. The sequence goes on from NW_023601433.1 coordinate 27,088,501, forward strand.
GCCCTCAGGGATCCCTGACCGGTTCTCTGGCTCCAACTCGGGGAACACGGCCACCCTGACCATCAGCGGGACCCAGGCCGAGGACGAGGCTGACTATTACTGTCAGGTGTGGGACAGCAATAGTAAACATCCACAGTGACACGGAGCCATGGGGAAGTGAGACATAAACCTCTCCCCGTTGACCTCACAGTCTCCTCTAGCCCCTTGCGGATGGATAAATGGCCATAAGCAGCTCACACCTGTGTCCCATATCTGAGCTCCCTTGGGTCCCCACCCCTCCAGGCAGTGTCAGCACCAGGCAGGTCAGGAGGGTGAGACTGGGAGGATAAGGATAGAAAAACTAGAAAGGAGGCACCCCAAGATCAGAAACCTGCTCTCACATGAGAGAGAGGTGGGGATGGAAGGTATTAATATATCCATTAACCCAGATATAGGAACTGAGATCCTTAGACACCCTGGCCTAGATCACAAAGCACAAACCCTAAGCAGGTATCAGACTGCTGTAGGGCATGTCAGGAGCACAGAACCTGAAGGTGAAGATGTGGAGATTGAGGTCATTGTAGAATCTGTGGTCCTTTCAAATACTAAGTAGTTATTCAAAATCAACAGCAAACAAACCAGTCCACAAAGGAGTGAGCCCCCCCCCAAAGAGAAGACTATATCATTGCAGTCTCTGCACTGGCATATGGCAGCATCCACCTGTGCCTATTGAGCTGCTGCTTCTCACCCACTCTCTTCCTCCACAGGGCAACAACCTTCCTGCCTGCCCATGACCTGTACCAGGCCAGGGCTCCTTTTCACTGACCTCCCTCAGCAGAGGCAGCTCTCCTCAAGGGCACTTGCTTGTGACCATGCAGGCCTCTCTCTTAGCAAACTCACCTCTTTAGGTCTGCTCTTGCTGCATGCTTATGTCTATAAATGTGCCTGTATTGTTCTCTCCCTTTTATTTTATTTATTTTTCATATATATACAATTTTAAAGATTTATTTATTTATACAAGTACTGGGGTACAGGCCAGATGCATGTGAGGGTGAGAGGATTCACCAGAGACAGAGCAGACAGACTGACGAAATACCCTGCTGAGAGGAGCAGCAGGCGAGACAGGAGAGAGTTCTGCTGAGCCATGTGGGACCCTCGCCGGATGGCGGGAATTGAAGTGGCGCTGCAGAGGCTGCAGTCAGCTTCACAGTGCAGCACTCAACCACCTGCACCACTAGGGAGGCCTGTTCTCTCCCTTTTATAATAACATATAACTAATAAATCTGTGTCTAGCAAACACATAGAGAAGTGTGTCATGTGCCAATGAAATGGGACCTCTGGAGAAAACTTTCCCAGAGTAACCCAAAGACCCCCCTCTCCAAACCCAGCAACTCCAAAATGACATCAAGACCACAGGGCGAGGCTGCCATGTGCTTTCTTCCCACAGTAGTTGTGGGATTGCGGGCCCAGAAGGTACAGAGAAGAGAGAGTTCAGAGAGAACCCTGAGCTGTGCATGATTCCCAAGAGCACTGGGGAGCACAGGTATGTGGGAGGATGAGGATGGGCTAGAGGAATGGGTCTCTGAGGCACAGAAGGAGCTCTCTCACACTCAAACACACACACACACACACACTCACACACATGCAAACACACACACGCACACATATACAAATACATACACACACCCCATCATAGATGCTTTGGCCCAGTCTAGAGAGGGAAGCTCCTATTAAGACATCAGTTTTCCTTCCCAGAGAGCTTTGTCTCAGTGGTTGGATAATGTGTCCAAACTTGCAGCCATTCCTGGGCCTTCTAGAAAGTATAAAAGGAAATTGAGCAAAGATTGAACTGTGCCCAGTCATTTTACAGATTAGAGATATTTAAAATGCTTAGAAATGAACACAGACCTCCAGTCCCATACACGGACTCATTCACCAAACCTGGCATCAATCAAAACGTTCCTGGAAAGAATTAAGAAAATAAGGTTCTAATTAATAAGAAAAAATATCAAGGATCCCGAAGTGGTCTTGAAATCACCCAGCTGCTCTAATTTGTAGATAAGGAAACCAAGTAAAAGATTATGATGATTCCCATCTGTTCCTGAGAGTAGGGACATAAAAATATTCAGGCATATTCTACGAATGAGCACAGTAGAATGTGAGTTTCGAACCCACCATTTCCAAAACTCAGTAAACAACAAGAATAATAAATGCCACTAGAGAACAACAGCATTGTTTAGAACAGTGGAAGAGACAGTGTTAAAAGTCTTCAGAGCTAAGGGACATTATGGAAGTGGGACAGCATGAGGATGAAGCAGATTTCTCATGAGAAGAATGCAGGTGAGTGGATGGTGATTAACATCTCTAAAATGAAAAGGAAGAAAAAATCTAAATGTTCACCAAGTTGTTTTGTTTTCCATAATGAAAGGACAGGGTTTGCTCATAGCAGAGTAATAAGACAGAAAACAGTAGTGAACCTCCTCAAGCAGAGGGAATAATATCAGGGTCCTTCCTTGTGGTGCAAGGGATTAAGACACAGCATTATGAAGCTATCCCCAGCCTCTGCAGAATGAGTTCGATCCCCAGCCATGTGGGTGGCCCACATGGTGCAGCAGACCTCTCTTGGCTCATCTGCTACTGCCTCAGCAGTGTATTTCAATCGATCTGCCTATTCTACTCCCCACTCTGTCTCTGGTGAATCCTCTCCATCCCCCCAGAACTCTGGCCTGTTCCCCCAGTTCTTGTATGCATAAATAAATAACTTGTAAAAAAAAAAAAAAGAATAATACCAGAGAGAATCTGAATCTTCAAGAAGGAATGAAAAGTATCAGAAGTGCAACCACAGAGACAAGATACTAATATTGAAATCTATTGAAAAGAACATCCCTCTCTCAAACAAAATGCACTGACCATGTAGGGTGGAATTTATAAAGCTGGTAAAAGTAAACTGCTGACAATTGTAGCAAAATGAATGAAAAGAAGTGATGGCAACCTGTTCAAGGGACTAATACTCTGATGTGACATGTTGTCATATAGCCTAATTTAAATTGTGAATTACAATAAGATTATGACAAGTTACAGTTTGTAAGCAAAGTAAAGGGGGAGTAGATCAAGTGGAATCATAATACTATTCAAGCAAAAAAGAAGCAGATAAATGAAAAAGCAAAAAATCGAAAAAGATGGGAAAATGAAATACCATCAAATATTTAAAATAATATTATGGACCCATGACAGGCCCCTTCTGGCCAGCAGTTCAAGCCGAGAGGTGGGGCTGGCACCCAAGGCCGGGGGCAGACCAGGCACACAGGGGAGTGAGTACCCGCATCACCTTTTTAGAACAGACTGCTTGAAACCAGCAGAAGGCTCTCAGCAGAGCCAGAGGTGGAAGGTTCCCTGCACAGTCAGAGGTGAGCTGAAGGCCCCCACAAACCTGGTCCTGCCTGGCAGGAAGTTAGAGCCCAGAGGGGGATCCAGTTTTTTTGGAACCCAGAGTGCAATCCAGCTGCCCTACTTCTAGGGAAGTTTGTGGGACTTCAAGACACACCTTTGTAATTAAACACAGAAGGAGGAAATATTCTGTGACAGAGACCATTAACATACTCAAAGTACCACTGCCTCACTAGAATTCTGGCATAACAGTATTTGACTCGTTTGGACCACCAGTTTCCAAAACCCCACAAAGAGCACACCAAAAAGATGCCGGCCAGTACCAGCGGCACAGTGTCCCAACGCATACGGCCAATTAGAAGACAGATTGCAGGGAGAAGAAAAACTACATGCAACCTAGCAACTCCTCAGGAGAAAGACACACCACAAAAAGAAAACCACTCACCAGATGGCAACGACAGTGACTTGGAAGAACTTCTGAGGCTTCCAGGAAGAGAATTTAAAATTGCCTTGATTAAAAAAATGACAGAAGTCATAAGGGAAAACAATGATAAGGAAAAAATAATCAACGATCAGAAGAATGAAATTGAGTCCCTAAAGAGGGAAGTAAAATAAATGCAGGAGATCAAAGAATTAATGGAGATGCTAAAGAACTCTGGGAAAAGCAATGAAAGCAGAATAGATGAAATGGAAGAACAAATAAGTACTCTTGAAGACACAGAAATAAAAAGAACCAAAACAGTAAAGGAAAGAGAAGTAGAAAGGAAAAAGACCAAAGAAAGAATTTGGGAACTATCTGACTCCTTGAGGAAAGGAAATATAAGAGTTATAGGAATCCTAGAAGGAGAGGAGAGAGATGTAGGAAGAGAGAAAATATTCAAGGAAATAATTGAAGAGAACTTCCCAAATATGAAGGAGCTGAAAATAGACATACAAGAAACAAGAAGAACACCAAATTTCCATGATGAAAGGAAAAATACAGCAAGACACATAATAGGCTGACAAGAGGGAAGAAACAGATAACATTCAAAGGAAAACCAATCAGATTGACATTAGACTTCTCCGAAGAAACACTATGGGTAAGGAGAAAGTGGAGGGACATAGACCACAGACTCCAAGACAACAAATGCCAACCAAGAATACTCTATCCCGCAAAGCTTTCCTTCCTCTATGAAGAAAGAATAAGGACCTTCCCAGACAAACAGAAACTCTGGAATTTCATTATGACTAAACCCCCACTCCAAAAAATACTATAAGGAGTCCTAAAACCAGAACCAACAAAGGGATGAATAACAACAAAAGAAGGCCCCCCCAAAAAAATAGTTATTAAAACAATAAATAAATAAAACCAGAGGAAAGACAAACACAATGGCAAAAACAGATGCTAACATATCAATATTAACTCTAAATGTAAATGGACTAAACTCTTAAATAAAAAGACACAGAGTTGCAGGCTGGATTAAGAAACAAAACCCAACCTTTTGCTATCTCCAGGAAACACATTTAATACAAAAGATAAAAATAGACTCAAAGTTAAAGGATGGAAAACAATCCTACAAGCGAATGGACCAAAAAAGAGCAGGAACAGCAATACTTATATCAGATAAAACAGACTTCAAACTAAAAAAAGGTAAAAAGAGACCCCAACAGTCACTACATAATGATCAAGGGGATAATACTTCAAGAAGAAGTAACACTCATTAACATATACTCACCAAACGAAGGAGCACCAAAATACATCAGACAATTATTATCATCTTTGAAAACAGACATCGAGAAAACACATATGTAGTAGGAGACTTCAACACACCACTCTCAACAATGGATAGATCAACAAGACAAAATATAAGTAAAGACACAAAAGCTCTAAATAAAGATCTAGAGCGCTCAGGGTTAACAGACATCTACATCTAAACCCAAAAATATCTGAGTACACATTTTTCTCAAGCACACATGGATTATTCTCCAGGATTAATCACATACTGGGACACAAGACAAACATCAACATATAAACTAAGATCAAAATCATACCAACCATCTTTTCTGACCATGAAGGCATCAAACTAGAAATAAACCATAAAAAGAAGGCAAGGAACTCTCCTACCACATGGAGATTGAAACCCATACTACTGGAAGACCACTGGACTAATGAGGAGATCAAAGAAGAATTTAAAAAATTATCTTAGTTGAATGACAAGGAGGAAACCAATTTCCTAAATGTATGGGATGCAGCAAAACCAGTAATAAGAGGAAAATATATAGAAATAGAGGCTCATATCAAGAAAGAAGAAAGAACTCAAAGAAACAACCTAATCTCAAAGCTCAAAGAACTAGAAAAAGAACAACAACAACAACAAACCTAAAACCAGTAGAAGAAAAGAAATAATAAAAACCAAAGCAGAAATAAATGAAATTGAAACTAAAAAAAAAACAATCCAAAAGATCAATGAAACCAAAAGCTGGTTCTTCGAAAAAATAAATAAAATAGACAAACCCCTAGCCAGGCTCACAAAGGAAAAAAGGGAGAAAGCACCAATAAACAGGATCACAAATGAAAGAGGAGAAATCACAACGGACACAGCAGAAATCAAAAGAATAATCGGAGACTACTATGTACAGTTATATGGAAACAAGTTCAACAATCTAGAAGAGATGGACAAATTCCTACAATACTACAATCACCCAAAGCTAGATAAAGAAGAAATAGAACACTTAAACAGACCAATTACATGCAGCGAAATTGAAATAGTAATCAAAAACCTCCCCCAAAACAAGAGCCCAGGACCTGATGGATGTACAAATGAATTCTAGCAAACATTCAGAGATGAATTAGTGCCTATCCTTCACAAACTCTTCCAAAAAATTGAGAAGGAAGGGAAAATACCAAACACGTTCTATGAAGCCAACATTACACCAATACCAAAAACGAACAAGGACAATACAAAAAAGAAAAATACAGGCCAATCTCTCTAATGAACATTGATGCAAAAAATCCTCAATAAAATTTTAGCTATCAGAATCCAACAAAGTAGGATTCATTCCAGGGACACAAAGATGGTTCAACATCCGAAAATCAATCAGCATCATCCAGCACATCAACAAAAAGAAATAAAAAAAAAAAAACATATGATAATATCAATCGATGCCGAGAAAGATTTTGACAAAGTACAACATCCATTCATGATAAAAGCCCTTGAAATTCTTGGGATACAAGGAACATACCTCAACATCATAAAGGCCATATATGACAAGCCAACAGCCAGTATCATTCTCAATGGTGAAAAGCTGAAAGCATTTCCATTAAGATCAGAACAAGACAAGGATGTCCACTCTCACCACTGCTTTTCAACATAATACTGGAAGACCTAGCCAGAGCAATAAGACAAGAGAAAGACATACCAGGAATACAGATAGGAAAAGAAGAAATTAAATTATCACTATTTGCAGATGATATGATAATGTACATAGAGAACCCCAAAAACTCCACAGAAAAACTAATTCAACTCATCAATCAGTTCAGCAAAGTGGCAGGATACAAAATCAACATGCAAAAATCAGTAGCCTTCCTATAAACAAACAATAAATCTGAAGAAGAAGAAATTAAAAAAAAACATATTTTATTATTGAAACAAAAAAATCAAATACTTGGGAACAAATCTAACAAAAGAGGTAAAGGACCTATACAAAGAAAACTATAAAACACTGTTAAAAGAAATAGAAGAAGACACAAAGAAATGGAAAGACATCCCCTCATGGATTGGAAGAATTAACATCATCAAAATGGCCATCTTACCAAAAGTTATATACAATTCAATGCTATTCCAGTAAAAATTTCTTTGTCATTCTTCAAAGAAATAGAACAATTATTGATGAAATTCATATGGAATCACCAAAAACCCTGAATAGCCAAAGCTCTTCTGAAAAAAAAGAAGGGAATGGAGACATCACACTCCCAGTCTTCAAATTATACTACAAAGCCATAATCATCAAAAATGCATGGTATTGGAACAAGAACAGATACACAGACCAATGGAATCATATAGAAAATCTAGAAATAAACCCAAAGATTTATTTTATTTTTTTTTAATAATAAATTTTATTGTTATATTCCCCATACAATTGCAGCCCCCCCATTCCTATTTGGATTCCTTGGATGTCTTTCTCTTGTCTTATTGCCCTGGCTAGGACTTCCAGTATTATATTGAAAAGCAGTGGTGAGAGTGGACATCCTTGTCTTGTTCCAGATCTTAATGGAATTGCTTTCAGCTTTTCACCATTGAGAATGATACTGGCTGTTGGCTTGTCATAGATGGCCTTTATGATGTTGAGGTATGTTCCTTGTATCCCAAGAATTTCAAGGGCTTTTATCATGAATGGGTGTTGCACTTTGTCGAAAGCTTTCTCAGCATCTATTGATATTATCATATGGTTTTTATATTTCTTTTTGTTGATGTGTTGGATAACGTTGATTGATTTTCGGATGTTAAACTATCCTTGTGTCCCTGGAATGAATCCTACTTGGTCGTGGTGAATTATCTTATGGATACACTGTTGGATTCTGATGGCTAAAATTTTATTGAGGATTTTTGCATCAGTGTTCATTAGGGAGATTGGCCTGTAGTTTTCCTTTTTTGTGTTGTCCTTGTTCGGTTTTGGTATTAGTGTAATGTTGGCTTCATAGAACGTGTTTGGTATTGTCCCTTCCTTCTCAATTTTTTGGAAGAGTTTGTGAAGGATAGGCACTAATTCGTCTCTGAATGTTTGGTAGAATTCATTTGTAAATCCATCAGGTCCTGGGCTTTTGTTTTTGGGGAGGTTTTTGATTACCATTTCGATTTCGCTAATTGTAATTGGTCTGTTTAGGTGTTCTATGTCTTCTTTATCTAGCTTTGGGTGATTGTAGAGTTGTAGGAATTTGTCCATCTCCTCTAGATTGTTAAACTTGTTTCCATATAACTGTTCATAGTAGTTACTTATTATTTTTTGATTTCTGCTGTGTCCGTTGTGATTTCTCCTCTTTCATTGATGATCCTGTTTATTTGTGCTTTCTCCCTTTTTTCCTTTGTGAGCCTGGCTAGGGGTTTGTCTATTTTATTGATTTTTTCAAAGAACCAGCTTTTGGTTTCATTGATCTTTTGGATTGTTTTTTTAGTTTCAATTTCATTTATTTCTGCTTTGTAAACCCAAAGATTTATGGTCAACTAATCTTTGACAAAGGAGCAAAGAATATGCACTGGAGCAAAGAAAGTTTGTTCAATAAATGGTGCTGGGAAAACTGGGTTGCTACAAGCAAAAGAATGAAGCTTGACCATTACCTCACACCATGCACAAAACCCAACTCAAAATGGATTAAAGAACTAGACATAAGGCCTGAAACCATAAAATACATAGAATAAAATATAGGCGAAACACTAAATCACATGTACCTCAAAGACATCTTTACAGACACATCACCCAAAGCAGTGATAGTGAAGACAAAGATAAACAGCTGGGACTACATCAAATTAAAGAGCATCTGCACAGCAAAAGACACAATAACCAATACAAAGTGAAACCCCACCAACAGGGAGAACATTTTTGCACACAACACTAACAATGAAGAACTGATCACAAAAATCTACAAAGACCTGATGAGACTCAACAAAAACAAAGAAAATAATCCAGTCAAAAAATGGGCAGAAGAGCTAAAAAGAAACTTCTCTGAAGACGATGCAAATGGCCAACAGGCATATGAAAAAATCTTCAACAACACTTGTCATCAGGGAAATGCAAATCAAAACTACCATGAGATACCATCTTACACCAGTGAGAATGGCACATATTAAAAAAAACTAGCAACAACAAATGTTGGCGAGATTGTGGAGAAAAAGGAACTCTTCTGCACTGTTGGTGGGAGTGCAAACGGGTCCAACCACTCTGGAGAGCTGTGTGGAGATTTCTTGAACTACTAGACATAGAGCTTCCATATGATCCAGCAATTCCACTCCTAGGTATTTACCCAAAGGACACAGAAACAGTAATTCCAAAGGGCACCTGCCCCCCTATGTTTATAGCAGCACAATTTACAATAGCTAAGCTTTGGAAACAACCCGAATGCCCAAAAATGGATGACTGGATCAAGAAGATGTGGTACATACACACAACGGAATATTACTCAGCATTCAAAAAAGATAAACACATGCAATTTGCAGCAACATCGATGGACCTAGAAGGGATCATGCTCAGCAAAATAAACCAGAAAGAAAAAGAAAAATATCCGATGGTCTCACTCATAGCAGGAATTTAGAAAACCTAAATAAGAGACCAGGAAAAAGACTAATCAACACAAAGTAAAAATCAAAATCAACAAGCAACTATAAACCAGAGACACACTACGGGGAAGGGAGGGCGGGGAAAGGAAGGACTACAGTGAAAATAAGGGGGGGGTGCAATTTCATGGGGAATATAACCAAAATGGAAATGCACACATTGTGCAAAGATGAAAAAAGATATAAGAATTATATAAAATAAAATATTTAAATAAAAAATAAAATAATATTATCTAAAACAGTAGTGAAATCCTAGTGTCTGTCTGTGGTGCGTGAACTGTCACAAGAAGGATCCAACATCACGTGTAAAATGAGACCAAGTTATGATCGCTCTTCCAAAGGAGAAGGTTGTTTAACAAGGAAACTACCATGCACTCAGTAATGGACAAACAGCCAAAGACACAGGCCACACACAAACATTCTAAGGACAGGCCTGGGATGGGAAAAAGTGCACCTGGGGTATACGGGCAGGATGATAGAAGGAGAAAGAAGATGAGGGGGTCTGGGACTCATACCTTGTAGGTCACTGGAGTCAGATATCACCTCAGGCCCTACTCACCCCAGGCTCAGTCTCCTGGAAGGCCCCTGCAGTGCTGAGCCAGCCAGGACAGACCACAGGTGGGGGATTAGATCTTTTTTGGGGTCAATTCCAGGAGGAGACTGTGACTGCAGAGCTTGGAGGCCAGCCTGCCTATCTAACATGATGAGCATGTGGAAGAAGCTAGTGCTCACCCCATTTTTTCTCTGGCACCTATTCTACCCACCAGCTATTCCCCAACTTAGTGTGGAACCCCACAGAAGGGTAAATTTCTATAACGGCCAAACCTTCCCAACCCACATGGTCCCAGAAGGTAGTAGGAGTGGCTGCTTTGATCCATCCCAGCAGTAAGCTACCAACACTTTCCTCAAGACAAGGGTCCCTAGTGCTGTCCTTTATCAACACACCTCCCCCATCCTAAACTAAGTGCTAATACTAACTGGTTCTTTATTTCTAAACTTTGTTTTTTCAGGCCTGATATGTGAGAATAAATAGAGTCCCTGTGTGTGTAGCCTTTGGAACTGCCATTGTCACTAGTAGAGTCCTATTAGGAAAGCCCTGGAGGCCTGCAAAAAGGGAAAAGTGAAGACCTGGAGCTCCATGAGGAGCAGGGCAGGAGGGTGAATAAAGTGCTCTGAGGTTGGGAATTCTAGCCCATCATCATGGTCTTCGTTATTTAGAGAAGATCACTTACTCTCTCCCTGTTTCCTCGTTTAGTAGACACCAGTGGAGTCTGCCATGGGTTATTACAAGTGTCTGGTGAGGGGACCCATGTCACACTCACCCAGGGCCTGGTCTCCATCAGGCTCAGAAGCAGTCATGCTGGTGACTGTCAGCACATGCAGGATGACATTCCTCCTGGGCACCAGGGGGCGCTGTGGTCCTGGCTTGGAGACTTAATTAGTCCCAGACACTGGGCTGTGATCAAGTGTACTGGGCATAACTATTTCACCCTTTGAAGACACTCAGCTGTAAAAATCAACTTCCATATTGAAACCCACACCTGCCATTCTTCTAAATTCAGGAAATCACCAGCTTGAGGCCCTTAGGCTCAGGGCTTAGACAAGACTGAGACACACACCCCAGGGACTGGAGAAGTTTTGCATTGGCTGCCCTGCCTCCTGGAGCTGCAGGCAGGGAGGAAAAGACAGGAGCCTGGAGAGGCCAGTGCAGCTGGGCAGCCTCAAGGCAGAGGTTTCCAGAAACTCTTGCTGAATTTGCTGCAATGCTGGTTATTGGAGCTATATCACAAAAAAGTGATGTAAGCCCAAAAAGGTAAACTTACTTATGTCACAAGTGCACAACTCAGACCAAGTTTCTCACCAGAGAGATACATTATAGTCCTTATTTTATTTCATAAAAACATACCTTGTGCAGATGATGTTTTACAAGAGTGTGAAGACTCCCTCCCAGCTGTGATCTTGGGTGACAGTCAAGGGGGCAGTTTCCCGTAGACCCAGGAAATGCCTCTTCAGAGGCCTGAGTGGGGCTGCGTCTCGGCTGAGTCTGCTCAGCAGGTGAGTCACTGCCTTAGAAAGGTCACCTCAGGGCCCCCGGATAATGTACAAATGTCAACGGTGCACATTTTTACAATGAAAAACCAGAGATTTCCTCCTCATACTCTACTGACAAGCTCCAAGAGGACATGTAAGTTGTTGGAAGAGATCACAGTGGGTTGGTGGACTCAACCGCGACTCAAAGAGGCATCCACACTGATGACAGATCATTACAGTTTCATCTTCTTACCAGCTATTGGAACAAGAGCAGGGGATTGAGGAGATTTTCTGCGTTGCATCACAGGAGCTGGCAATTTCCTGTCCAGGAAATTTCCAGGATAAAGTTCATAGAAAGACCATTCCAGTGATATCAGTCTGGACGAGTTTTTTCCTTGGGTTTCTAATCAGCCCCAGAGAGCACTGGGAACAACCCCAATACACCTAAGCTGCCCTGATGTAGAGCAGTAGCACCCCCTCAGGCTGCTGGAAAAACTTTCAGGGAGAATCTTTCTCCACTATTTGCCCCCATTTTCCCTTCCCCAACCCTGCCTGATTTTGCTACGCACAGAAGAGGGTGTCATTTCTGACCTTAGACCTCCCAGGTCTAGCTCTCTCCAATTCCCCAAAGGTGTGCTAGAGAATGTCATTCACCTTCTCTAGTTCTTTTCCCTTCCCTGTCAAATGTCCTTTGGTGTCAGCTAGAGTGGCCAACAGTCACCCTGTGGGACCCAAGTGAGATGAGCCAGGAACAGAGGAATAGGCAGCACCTTAGCCCCCAGGCAGCACCTTAGCCCCCAGCTAGATGCCGGGGCGTGAAGGTGCAGGTAGGGGAATAGCAACCATTACTTTGTGTTCAGCCCCCAGGTCACCTGGGAGGGGCCCAGGTCTGGATTTATGGGTCACATCTGCCCCACCCCTGCCTAGACACAGAGGCCCCCTAAACACTGTGCTGGTGACAGAGATCCTGATGATTACCTGGAAAATCCACCTAGTCTGCTGATATCACTTGATCCTTCCTCCAAGGTTCTTAGGAGAAAGTGTCACAGAGGAAGAGATCTATCATTGAGTCACAGACTCCTGCCATCATCACTGTCTTTTACATCAGACAAACCAGAAATTTCCCTGTTACAGACAAACGGACTCACGGGCTTTCTATACAAGTCAACAGTAAGACACAGGCTTTTGTAGAAAAAAAGAATTTATTGTGATTTGACAGGGAGCTACATCACTGCAGAAATTTTCTTCATCTGAACATAATGTCATTGACTAGAAGTGATATTTTCATGTTTTGGAACAAAGGTAGACTTCTTGGGTTTTATGTATTTATTTATGCTCACGAGAGCTGGGTGTAGGGGAGAGGTGCAGGGGTGTGAGAGGGGTCATCAGAGACACAGCGTGGAGCAGAACAGGCAGATCTACTGAAATACACTGTGAGGGGAGAAGGGGACAAGACAGGAGAGGTCTGCTGAGTCAGGTGGGTAGCTCCCTGGCCAGGGATCGAACTCATGCTGCGATGGCTGCAGATTGCTTCATAGTGCTGAAACCTAATCCCTTGTGTCACCAAGGAGGACCCCTCATGGTCTTTCTATTCTGGCACTGGCAACAGAGTCCAGCTTAGAGATGAAGAACGACACACGGGGAGGATGTGGTGAGGATTGTCACCGCATCTGCAACCACATGTGTCTACTGGCCTCTCTCTGGGAAGAACCTGTCACAGCAGAGCTCAGCTGAAGTGTGCCCCACCCACAGTATGGAAGACTCCTAGGAACAGAGAGGGTACGTGCTCATGCCTTATGCCCAGGACAGAATGTATGCAAGAGCAAAGTGGCTGTCATGGGCATTACTAGGGAAATGTTCCTCTGTCTCTGTCTTGGGTGCATCATCACCATGGCCCCATGATAGCACTGCACACAGCAGGCACCATCCCCCATGTCTCCCCACACCAAAACATCATTGTAATCCTGTGACCATTCACAACCTCATGGGTATGCGCTGGGTGTCTCAGGAGGGCACAGCCCCTTCCTCTATCAAATGGCGCTGTTCATGTTTGTTTGCATCTGTGACCCTCTGAAGACCCTATGCCTAGTCTTGAAGAAAACAGGGGCCAAATAGAGAGGGTAATTCACCTGTGGGCCAGCACTTCATAGCTCAGGGAATCACCTCTTGATTCAGCTTCTGAATCCCAACCTGAACAAATGAAGCCTCTGTGCCTGCTGCACACAGTTAGGCAGCCACCAGGGGGCAGCAGAGAGCCACCCTCACCAGGGTTGAAGCCTCCCTGCAGCTTGTGACATGGGGAGCATCAGTCAGCAGGAGCTAAGGCCTGAGTGAACAGGGGTCATTTTTCTACAGTGTCATTCTTTTTTTTTTTTTTTAAGATTCATTTATTCATGCATACAAGAACCGGGTAAGGCCAGACACGTGGGAGGGTGAGAGGATTCACAAGAGACAGAGTGGGGAATTGAACAGGCACACTGATGAAATACACTGCTGAATGGAGCAGCAGGTGAGACAGGAGAGGTCTGCTGCGCCATGTGGGATTCTTGCTTGTCAGCCAGGATCGAACTTGTGCTGCAGAGGCTGCGGAAAGCTTCACAGCGCAGCGCTCAACACCTGCGCGACCATGGGAGGCCTATAGTTCACTCTTGACAATCATGTTCTCATTACTCATGTTCTCATGTTCTCAGTCTGAGGCTTGGAGAAATTGGCTTGTTTCTCTGGCACTTATTCTGATATTTTCATTCCTTCACACACAGCCCAGTCCTGCTAAAGTGGCCTCACTCTCCAGACCCTGGATGAGTGCCTGGACACAGCAGGTGTCTGATAAACTTATGTTGACTTGATTACAAAAGAAGACAGCTTGTTACTTAATACCTTACTCATCAACAAAACACAATTAGAGTGAACTCATAGGGGTGCTGCTCTTAGAGTCCTTTCCAGGCCTCACTCTCACGCCACATTTCTGGACCCCATGATGTCTATGTGACCTGAGTGCACACAGAGGATACTGAGGCACAGCCCCTGTGGCTGTCCCAGTCGCTCAAACCAGAACAAATGACAGGCCTCAAAAATTTCTGGGTAGGCAAGTGAGGGATTTTATGCAGGATCTGCTGCTCAGAAGCTGTGAGGACAGGGGGAGGACCTGGACCTATCTAAGCCTGGGAATGTCACCTGTAGAACAGGATCAGAACACACAGGCTTCCACGGAATCTGCTATAGAAGGGCCTGTCCAGAGAGAGGCCAGGACAGAGCCTAGGGGAGGAGATTCGAGCAGATCATGAGACCAGAAGAGAAGGAGGGCCCCTAAGCTGAATGTGGGGACTCTAGAAAATACCCCTCCCCTCTCTGTGTCTGGGGCTGACACCACAAAGCTCCCCAAGCAGCAGCCTGGCTCTGGCTGATTTGCATAGCCAGCAACTCTCTCCAGCAAGGGGATAAGACAGGCCTGGAGGTTGTCCTGCCCAGCCTCAGCCTCAGGGAGCAGAATGAGGGATCCCACCATGGCCTGGACCCCTCTCCTACTGGGCCTCCTGGCTCACTTCACAGGTGCTGAGCCAGACTCACAGCCCCCCAGCTTCAAGGCTCTGGGACAAGACTGGTTGTAACTCTGAGCTCAGCAGGGGCTGACTGTGGGGCAGGATGCTCTTGATCGGCTCAGGATGGGGGGCTGGATTGGGTAGACACCTACTATACTCATTTATTGGTGTGAGCCTGTGAGCCTGTGCCTGCCAGGAGAAGAGGAGTGTGTGGAGTTCTTTCATTTGCCCAAAATGCCATACATCGGCCAGGCTTATGGGAAGCTGCGGATGACAATAAGGGAAAGGGCATCCAAGGGGACACAGCAGCCATCAGGCCTTGGCCAGGCCAGGCAGGGGGAGGTGCTCAGGGAATGGGTCCTGCACATTACCCCCCCTCTCCTTTTCTCCCTGCAGGCTCTGTGGTCTCCTATGAGCTGACTCAGCCTTCCTCAGTGTCGGTGTCTCTGGGACAGACGGCCAGGTTGACATGTCAGGGAGACAACATTGGTGGTAAATACGTTCAATGGTACCAGCAGAAGGCAGGCCGGGCCCCTGTGCTGGTCATTTATAAGAATAACCAGCGGCCCTCAGGGATCCCTGACCGGTTCTCAGGCTCCAAATCTGGGAACACGGCCACCCTGACCATCAGCGGGACCCAGGCCGAGGAAGAGGCTGATTATTACTGTCAGGTGTGGGACAGTGGTTTAGGGCCACAATGTCACAGGGCCATGGGGAAGTGAGACAAAAACCTCTCCCTGTCTACATCACAGTCTCCTCTAGCCCTGCGCGGATGGAGATATGGCCATGAGCAGCTCACACCTGGGTCCCATATCTGAGCTCCCTTAGGTCCCTGCTCCTCCAGGCAGTGTCCGCACCGGGCAGGTCAGGAGGGTGAGACTGACCTCACAGGTCAGGAGGGTGAGACATTCCTGCCATCATCTATCCTTATCCTATTGACCTGAGGGCAGGTCAGGAGGATAAGGATAGAAAAACTAGAAAGGAGGCACCCCAAGATCAGAAACCTGCTCTCACATGAGCTAGAGGTGGGGATGGAAGGTATTAATATATCCATTAACCCAGCTATAGGAACTGAGCTCCTTAGGCACCAAGGCCTAGAACACAAAGCACAAGCCCTAAGCAGGTATCAGACTGCTGTAGGGAGTGTCAGGAGCACAGAACCTGAAGGTGAAGATGTGGAGATTGAGGTGATTGTAGAATCTGTGGTCCTTTCAAATACTACATAGTTATTCAAAATCAACAGCAAACAAACCTGTCCACAAAGGAGTGAGCCCCCCTAAAGAGAAGACTATATCAGTGCAGTCTCTGCACAGGCACAGGGCAGCATCCTTCTGCCCACCTGTGCTTCTTCCTGCCAACTCTCTCCCTCTGCAGGGCAGCAGCCTTCCTGCCTGCCCGTGACCTGTACCAGGCCGGGGCTCCTCTTCACTGACCTCCCTCAGCAGAGGCAGCTCTCATCAAGGGCACTTGCTTGTGACCATGCAGGCCTCTCTCGTAGCAAACCCACCTCTTTTAGTGCAGCCCTTTCAGCCTGCTTGTGTCTATAACCATGCCCGTTTTGTTCTCTCCCTTTTATAATAACACATAACTAATGATTCTGTGTCATAGCAAACACATAGGGAAGTGTGCCGTGTGCCAATGAAAGGGGAGCTCTGGTGAAAACTTTCCCAGAGTAACCCAAGGATCCCCTCTCCAAACCCAACAACTCCAAAATGACATCAGAACACAGGACAGGCTGCCATGTGCTTCTTGCCCACAGTAGTTGTGATGGATTGCGGGCCCAGAAGGTACAGAGAAGAGAAAGGGCAGAGAGAACCCTGAGCTGTGCATGATTCCCAAGAGCACTGGGGAGAACAGGTATGTGGGAGGGTGAGTAGGGCTAGAGGAATGGCTCCCTGAGGCACAGAAGGAGCTCCCTCACACTCACACACATACACACACACACACACACACACACACAAACACATCCCATCATAGATGCTTTGGCCCAGTCCAGAGAGGAAAGCTTCTAGTAAGGCATCAGGTTTCCTACCCAGGAGAGCTTTGTCTCAGTAGTGGGATAATGAGTCCAAACTCACAGCCATCCCTGGGCCTCCTAGAAAGTGTAAAAGGAAATTGAGCAATGATTGAACTCTGCCCCATCATTTTACAGAATAGAGGTGTTTAAAATGCTTAGAAATGAACACAGACCTCCAGTCCCACACACGGATGCATTGACAAAATCTGGCATCAATCAAAACTTTCTTGCAGAGAATTATGAAAATGAGGTTCTAATTAATAAGAAAAATATAAATGATCCCAAATGGGCTTGAAATTGCCCAGCAGCTCTAATTTGTAGAGAAGAAACCAAATAAAAGATTATGATGATTCCCCTTTGTTCCTGAGAGTACGGACACAAAAAATATTCAGGCATATTCTACAAATGAGCACAGTAGAATCTGAGATTCTAAACCACCTTTTAAAAACTCAGTAAACAACAAGCATAATAAATGCCCCTAGAGAACAACAGCATTTTTTAGAACAGTGGTAGAGACAGTGTTAAAAGTCTTCAGAGCTAAGGGGCATTATGGAAGCGGGACAGCATGAGGATGAAGCAGATTTCTCATGAGAAGAATGCAGGTGAGTGGACGGTGATTAACATCTCTAAGATGAAAAAGAAGAAAAGATCTAAAGGTTTACCCAGTTGTTTCGTTTTTCATAATGAAAGGACAGGGTTTCCTCATAGCAGAGCAATAAGACAGAAAACAGTAGTGAACCTCCTCAGGCAGAAGGAATAATACCAGAGGCCTCCCTGGTGGTGCAAGGGGTTAAGATGCAGCCCTATCAAGCTATCTGTAGCCACTACAACATGAGTTTGATCCCGCAAAGGTGGTGGCTCACATGGCGCAGCCGACCTCTCCTGGCTAACCCACTGCTCCCCTCAGCAGTGTATTTCAGTCAATCTGCCTGTTCTGCTCCCCATTCTGTCTCTGGTGAATTCTTTCCTGCCACCCACCTCTGGCCTGTACCCCCAGTTCTTGTATGCATAAATAAATATATCATAAAAAATAATAATACCAGAGAGAATCTTAATCTTCAAGAGGGAATGAAAAGTATCAGAAGTGGAACTGCAGAGACAAGATGCTAATATAGAAATCTATTGAAAAGAACATCACTCTCTCAAACAAAATGCACTGACCATGTCGGGTGGAATTTATAAAGCTGGTAAAAGTAAACTGTTGACAGTTGTAGCAAAATGAATGAAAAGAAGTGATGGCAACCTGTTCAAGGGTCTAATTCTCTTATGTGACATATTGTAATATCGCCTAATTTAAATTGTGAATTACAATAAGATTATGACAAGTTACAGTTACTAAGCAAAGTAAAGGGGGAGTAGATAAAGTGGAATCATAACACTATTTAAGCAAAAAGAAGCAGATAAATGAAAAAGCAAAAAAAGAAAAAAAGATGGGAAAACGAAATACCATTGAATGTTTATGATAATATTATGGCATGTTTGAAAAATACTACGGTGTATTTAAAAATATATTAATGCCCACTTTCATTGTAAATAATCACAATACCACAACAAGAGCAGAAGTTATCGGGTGAAATGAACCTATATAATATATATGCTGAAGAGAGAAAAGCCACTGTAAATACAAAGACCCAAAAATAAACTCATGCCATTCGCAGCAATGTGGTGGAGCTAGAAGGAGTTATGCTCAGTGAAATAAGCCAAAGGAAAAAGAAAAAAATATATTACAGAGGTTCACTTATAGAGGAATATAGAGGAACCAAATAAGACATCAGTGTAAAAAAATAATAACAGTACAAAACACAATAAAGCCCTGCAGCCTGAGCCAGCCAGGACAGATTACAGGCAGGGATTATTGCTGCATGGGGTCAAGTCAAGGAGGTGACTGTGATTATGGAGCTTGGAGGCCAGCCTGCCTATCTAACATGATGATCATGTGGAAGAAGCTAAGGCTCACCCATTTTTCCTTAGGCACCTGTTCTACCCCACAGGTGTTCTCCAACTTAGTGTGGAGCCCCACAGAAGGGTAGATTTCTATAACGGCCAAACCTTCCCAACCCACAGGGTCCCCGAAGGTAGTAGGAGTGGCTGCTTTGAGCCATCCCAGTAGTAAGCTACCAACAATTTCCTCAAGACAAGGGTCCCTAGTGCTGTCCGTTATAAACACACCGCCCCCATCCTAAACAAGGTGCTGATACTTATTGGTTCTTTATTTCTAAAATTTGTCTTTTCAGGCCTGATATGTGACAAAAAATAGAGTCCATGTGTGTGTTGCCTTGGGGACTGGCATTGTCCCTCAGCACAATGTTCCCTAAAGCCCTCTGCATGGTTGTGCTGTTATGCCGCGGACCAACGCAGCGGTAGACTTGCAGGACTGTCTCAGGATTGAGAAACTGTGAGGATGCTCAAGGAATCGGCGCATAAATGACAGACAGACACACAAATGACAAACAGACACACTTCAAGAGTGAAGATCTGAATGTAATTTGCTCAAAATCATCATACACTTTTATACCTTTTTAACAATGGATGATTTCATACAATTTAATTCTTTCTCAGCATAAAATACTTTGTAAGGCATAAGACATCTACTTTGTTATTCATGTTCATGTGATCGCCGTTCCATGACATGGCACAATAAACAATCTCCAGGTACTGAATCTACACAATCATTTTAGCTTACACCGAACAGCATTCTTTAAGCTAGCTTTTCTTGATTCGTATCCCAAAACCACAATGATCAAAAACATTGATATTTACCTACTGGCACCTTCTACTTTTAGTGATCACGAGCAATATATTCTCTACATAAGCATTTTGATTTTTATGGTGTTGTCTCAGGTGAGAAGTATTATGATTATTATAAAACTACTATTGCCACACACTATTTTCTTTATCATGCATTTCCTGAAACTGATTGTACACATATAAAGAAAAAGCAAAGTAAGTGAAAAAGTAGTATGATTATAGACAGGTTGCTAGGTTGCTACTTATTCTGAAACAATGGCTATCTGATTAATGGTAAAACTGCTTTGTAGGTAATTCCATCAGGCTTGTTTGCAGGTGACGTTCTTAGCAGCCTTGTTTCCACCAAAGGAGGGGTTAATTACTGCGGGCTTGTTGCCTAAATTAGGCTTATAGGCATGTGTGCCTTGTTTGATCTGAACGCCAAAGTTTATCATGATGAAGCCCCTCGGGGACTGCGCCTGTCTTAGGTCGTCAGGAGTCACAGACATGAGGCTGGCCAGTGCCTTCTTTAGTCTGCCCCCGATCTTACCCGTCATTGACTGTCCAGTCCAGCGCACAGGGGAAGGGGGTCTTACTCACTCTGATGTGTCTGAGTGAAAGCCTCCCTCTTTCCAGTAAGTTCACTGGTGTTCAGCGGCAGAGGTTGCCACACTGTTAAGAGATCATTCCCAGCTTCCCTGAGTAGGATTCCATGGTCCATGGAACAATGTCGGGTTACCTGTCACCGAGTTCTCAACAGGATATAAATTATATAAATTATAGCCCTTATTTTATTTCATAAAAACATAGTGTGTGCAGATGATGTTGCACAAGAGTGTGAAGACTCCCTCCTGGCTGTGATCTTGGGTGAAGGTCACGCTTCAGGAAATGCCTCTTCAGAGCCCTGGGTGGGGCTGTGTCTCCAGCTGTGTCTCTCAGCAGGTGAGGCTACTGCCTTTGAAAGGTCACCTCAGGGCCCCTGCATAATGTACAAATGTTAACAGTACACCTTTTACAAAGAAAAACCAGAGATTTCCTGCTCATACTCTACTGACAAGCTCCTCATACCCTACCGACAAGCTCTAAGAGGATTTCTCATTTTTGGGAAGAAATCACAGGCGTTGGTGGAATCAACTGTGACTCAAAGAGGCATCCACACCAATGACAGATTATGACAGCTTCATCTTCTTAGCAGCTACTGGAAAAGGAGCAGGAGATTGAGAAGATTTTCTGTGCTGCATCTCAGGACCTGACAGTAATCAGAAATTTCCATGACAAAGTTCATAGAAATACCACTCAAGTGACATCAGTCTGGATGACTTTTTTTTTTAGTTTTATATATGTATTTTACATAATTTTTCATTTTTGTACAATGTATACATTTTCATCGTTATTAGTGTCCCCGTAAAATTCCCACACCCCCCTTGATTTGATCCTACTCCCTTCTCCACCCCTGTAGTGTGTCTCTGGTTTATAGTTGCATATTGATTTTGATTTTTACATTATTATAATTAGTCGTTTTCCTGAGGTTTCTAATCAGCCCCAAAGAGCAGTGTGAACAGCCCCATGCACCTGAGCTGTACTGGTGCAGAGCAGTCGTGCACCCCACCCCACCTCAGGCAGCTGGGAGAACATTCAGGGAGAACCTGTCTCCACTGGAGGACCCCAGTCTTGGCTGTTTGCCCCCATTTTCCCTTCCCCAACCCTGCCTGATTTTGCTATACACAGAAGAGGGTGTCATTTCTGACCTTAGAAAGCCCAGGTCTAGCTCTATCCAATTCCCCAAAGGTGTCCTAGAGAATGTCATTCACCATCTCTAATTCTTTTCCCTTCCCTGTCAAATGTCCGTCAATGTTAGGTAGAGTGGGCGATGGTCACATTCTGGGGCTGAGTGAGATGACCCTGGAGCAGAGGCACAGGCAGCACCTTAGACCCCAGCTAGATGCCTGGAGATTGAAGTGTAGGGAGGGGGATAGTAACCATTACTTTGCCCTCAGCCCTTAGGTCACCTGGGAGGGGCCCAGGTCTGAATTTTTAGGTCACATCTGCCCCACCCAGCAACCTAGACACAAAGGCCCCTATTCCACTGTAATCCTATGATTACCTGGAAAATCCACCCAGTCTGCTGATATCACTTGATCCTCCTCCCAAGGTTCTTAGGAGAAAGTGTCACAGAGGAAGTGAACTATTTTTGAGTCACAGACACCTGACATCAGACAAACTGTCTTTCACATCAGACAAACCAGAACTTTCCCTGCTACAGAGAAGGGACTCATGTGCTTAATATACAAGTGAACAGTATGACACAGGCTTTAGTAGAAAAAAGAATATATTGTGACTTGACAGGGAAGAAGACATGTGGCATGGACACATCTGTCTGCCTCAGTGTGGCTCAGATTTGTTTGGTGGGAGCAGAAGAAATGAGAAAAAAAGCTTGAATGAAGAAGGTAGAGGTGGGCAGTTTAATGACTAGACACAAATCAGTCCCGGGGTGAAAGGTCTTGTCAAGTTCTGTTTGCACAGTGGCTGACTCTAGATCTAGCTGACTTGGAGTTACCTTCAGGTCAACATGTGGGGCATGCTCAGGCTGTGTGATCACCTGCCTTGGCCCCAAAAGCCCTTGAATGGCTCCCAGAGATCCCTGTCCCCGTGTCTGGTAACATGCTTTCCCCGAGGTGGCATTGGGCCCAGGCTGCTGGCACCTCTGACTTCTGGACAGAGGCTTCCCCTCCCCACCACCCATCTTCAAAGCTTCTGGCTTGGCTTTGGCACCCCCAAGTACATCAGGCAAGCAAGTTGCACCTGGCCCTAGATGTCGGGGGCTAAGCAGGGGCAGGACCAACCTAGGGCCCTTTGGTAACAGTTTACCTTGAAATAGGAGCTAGACAAGGCCTGTGTGATCTAAGCGGTTGAGGACAAATTGATTGGTTTTACCCCCAGAGGGAACTGAGTCAGCACTCCAGGATGGCCCTTCTTGTTCCTTGCTCCATCTTCCCACCTGACAGCTGCTCCCAGTGCCCCCTGCTGAGAGGGCCCCCCCACCTTTCACCACATAACACCTGCCTGTCATTTATCTGTTCTCAATAAGTATCTACAAATCACCAACCACTGAAACAAATCTTCCCTTTTATTATTTGTATTAACTGATGGAGTTCTGCAAATTCTGTTCCAAATACGAAGAAATGAAAGGCCTTCTTTGAAGTGTCAAATATACAACTGACAAATAACTGCATTACTCACTCTTGTCAGAATATTCTCCCCAGATACTAACTATTTCCTGAGATCCCAGACCTCTGTTACGATCTGGTTCTGTGTCCCACTTGGAGACCTTGCTTTCATTCATGTTAACAGAAGACCACAGCTTGGCTGCTCCAGCTCCAGCAAAGACACCCACAGCTAGCACAAATGAGCCACATCAGTCCAGAATCACAGTGTCATTGACTAGAACAGATACTTACATGTTTTGGGACAAAGGTAGACCTCATGGTCTTTCTTTCTTCCTTTTTTTTCAAATTTAAGTATTTATTTATTTATGCATACAAGACTAGGGGTATCAGCTAGCGTTAAGGAGAGGGGTTGAGTAGAGTCAGCAGACTGATTGGGGAGTGGCACAGGAAGATCTACTGAGATACACTACTGGGTAGAGCAGAAGGTAAGGCAGGAGAGGTCTGCTGCACCACGTGGATTAGTTCCCTGACCAGCTCGTGATTGAACTCATACTGCAGTGGCTGTGGATTGATTTGTAGTGCTGAGACTAAACCCCTTGGGCCACCAGGGTGGCCCCTTCATGGTCTTTGTATTCTGGCACTGACAACAGAGTCCAGCTTAGAGATGAAGGACAACACCCGGGGAGGATGTGGTGAGGACTGCACTGCATGTGCAACCACATGTGTTAACACATCTCTCTCTGGGCAGGCCATGCCACAGGAACTCAGTTGAAGTGGGCCCCACCCACAGTACAGAAAACCCTAGGAACAGGGATGGTGGGCGCTCATGCCATATGCCCAGGATGGGAGATAATCAAGAGCAAAGTGGGTGCCATGGGCATTACTGAGGGATGTTCTTCTGTCTCTTTCTTGGGGGCATCATCACCATGGCCCCATGAAAGCACTGCAGGCACCAACCCCTGAGTCTCCCCACACCTAAACTTCTTGGTCATCCTATGACTTTCCACTACCTGGTTGTTATGTGCTGGTGTCTCAGGTGGGCACTGCCCATTCCTCTACCAAATGGCGCTGTTCAAGTCTGTTTTCAGATGTGATCCTCTAAAGACTCTATGCCTAGTCTTAGGAAGACAGGGGCCAGATAGAGAGGGTAATTCAGCTGTGGGCCAGCACCTCATAGCTCAGGGAATCCCCTCCTGAATTGAAGCTTCTGAATCCAAATCTGACCAAAGGAAACCTCTGTGCCTGCTGCACCCAGTGCAGGGAGCCACCAGGGGGCAGCAGAGACCACCCACAGCAGGTTAAAGCCTCCCTGCAGCTTGTGCCTGGGGAGAGTCAGTCACCAGGAGTAACACCTGAGTGAACAGGGTCATTTTTCTGCAATGTTTCTCTTGACAATGATGTCCAAATTTCAGACTCCATGGCCCCCGATCTGAGGCTCGTAGAAATTGGCTTGTTTCTCTGCCTCTTTTTCCGGCATTTCCATACCTTCACACACAGCCCAGTCCGACTAAAGTGGCCTCACTGTCCAGGCCCTGGATGAGTGCCTGGACACAGCAGGTGTCTGATTAACTTATGTTGACTTGCTTACAAAAGAAGACAGCTTGTTACTTAATACCTCACCTCATCAACAGAACACAATTAGAGTGAACTCACAGAGGCGCTGCTCTTAGTGTCCTTCCCAGTCCTCACTCTCATGCAGCATTCCTGGATCCTGTGATGTCCGTGTGACCTGAGTGCACACGGAGGGTACTGAGGCACAGCCCCGGGACTGTTCCAGCAGCTCAAACTTGAATAAATGACAGGCCTCAAAACTCCTGGGTGGGCAAGTGAGGGATTTTATGCAGAATTTGATGCTCAGAAGCTGTGAGGACAGGGGAGGATCTGGACATACCTCAGCCTGGGAATGTCACCTGTAGAACAGGATCAGAACACACAGGCTTCCATGGAATCTGCTGTAGAAGGGCCTGTCCAGAGAGAGGCCAGGATAGAGTCTAGGGGAGGAGATTCAAGCAGACCATGAGACCAGCAGAGAAAGAGGATCCCTGAGGTGAGGGTGGGGACTCTAGAAAATACCCCTCCCCTCCCTGTGTCCTGGGGGCTGAGTCTTCTCTTAAATCACAAAGCTCCCCAAACAGCAGCCTGGGCCTGGCTGATTTGCATACCCAGCATCTCTCTCTCAGCAAGAGGATAAGACAGGCTTGCAGTGTGTCCTGCCCAACCTCAGCCTCAGGGAACAGGATCAGGGACACCACCATGGCCTGGACACCAATTCTCCTGGGCCTCCTGGCTCATTGCACAGGTGCTGAGCCAGACTCACTGCACCCCAGTGAGTGGACAAGACTGGTTCTGACTCAGGCAGCCCACAGCAGGGCTATCTATGGGGGCAGGGTGCTCATGATCTGCTCAGGATGGGGGGCTGGATTGGGTAGACCCTCACTGTGCTCACAACTTGAGGGGCTGTGCCTGCCAAGAGAAGAGGAGGGCTTGAAGTTCATTCATTTGTCCAAAATGCCATACATCAGCCAGGCTTATGGGAAGCTGCAGATAACAACGATGGAATGGGCATCCACAGGGTCAGAGCAGCCATGTGGTCTCCGCCAGGCCAGGCAAGGGGGGGTGCTCTGGGAATGGGTCCTCACGTTAACCCCCCTCTCCTTTTCTCCCTGCAGGCTCTGTGGTCTCCTATGAGCTGACTCAGCCTTCCTCAGTGTCGGTGTCTCTGGGACAGACGGCCAGGATGACATGTCAGGGAGACAACATTGGTGGTAAATATGTTCAATGGTACCAGCAGAAGCCCAGCCAGGCCCCTGTGCTGGTCATTTATGAGAATAACAAGCGGCCCTCAGGGATCCCTGACCATTTCTCTGACTCCAACTCGGGGAACACGGCCACCCTGACCATCAGCGGGATCCAGGTCGAGGACGAGGCTGACTATTACTGTCAGGTGTGGGACAGCAGCAGTGATTATCCACAGTGACTCAGGGCCATGGGGAAGTGAGACACAAACCTCTCCCTGTCCACATCACAGTCTCCTCTAGCCCCATGAGGATGGAGACACGGCCATGAGCAGTTCACCCCGGGGTCCCATTCTGAGATCCCTTGTGTCCCTGCTCCTCCAGGCAGCATCAGCACCAGGCAGGTCAGGAGGGTGAGACTGGGAAGGTAAGGATAGACAAACTGGAAGGGGGCACCCCAAGATCAGAAACCTGCTCTCACAATGCCAAGAGCTGGAGGTAGGGTGGCAGGGGTTAATATATCCATGAACCCAGTGATAGGCACTAAACTCACATCCTTAGGCACCAGAGACAGATCACCAAGCAGGAGCCCTAAGCAGGTGTCAGACTGCTGTAGGGGGTATCAGGAGCTCAAAACCTGAAGGTGAAGATAAGGAGTTTCAAGTCATTGTAGAATTTCCTGGTCCTTTCAAATTCCACATAGTTATTCAAAATCAACAACAAACAAACCACTCCATGAAGGAGTGAGCCCCCCAAAGAGAAGACTGTAGCAGTGCAGTCTCTGCACAGGCACAGGGCAGCATCATTCTGCTCACCTGTGCTTCTTCTCACCAACTCTCCCTCCGCAGGGCAGCAGCCTTCCTGCCTGCCTGTGACCTGTAACAGGCCAGGGCTCCTCTTCTTGACCTCCCTCAGCAGAGGCAGCTCTCCTCAAGGCCACCTGCTTGTGACCGTGCAGGCCTCTCTCTTAGCATACCCGTCCCTTTGGGGCAGCCCTTTCTGCCTGCTTGTGTCGATACAAGTCCTGTATTCTTCTCTTGCTTTTATAACAAACCTGCCCCTTGGATATAGCTAATGTTTCTGTGTCTTAGAGAAACTCGCCTGGGAAATTCTGCATGTACCGCTGAAAGGGGATCACTGGTAAACCTTTCCCAGGGTAACCCAAGGACCCCACTCTCCAAATCAACAACTTTAAAAGTGACATCAGACCACAGGATGGGGCTCCCATGTGCTTTCTTGCCCACAGTAGTTGTGGGCATTGAGGGCCCAGGTGGAAAGACTGAGGGTACAGAGAAGAGCAGGTGTAGAGAAAACCCTGAGCTGTGCATGACCCCAAGAGCACTGGAGGGCACTGGTGAGAGGGAGGATCAGGATGGGCTGGAGGAACAGATACCCGAGAACACAGAGAGGAGCTGCCTCTCTCTCTCTCTCTCTCTCTCTCTCTCTCTCTCTCTCTCTGCTCTCTGTCCTATAACAGATGGATCAGGATGGGCTGGAGGAACAGATACCCGAGAAACAGAGGGAGCTGCCTGGTCTCTCTCTCTCTCTCTCTCTCTCTCTCTCTCTCTCTCTCTCTCTAGCTCTCTCTCTCTCACACACACACACACACACACACACACACACACTATCATAGATGCTTTGGCCCAGTCCAGAGAGGAAAGCTCCTATTAAGGCATCAGGTTTCCTACCCAGGAGAGCTTTGTCTCAGTAGTGGGATAATGAGTCCAAACTCACAGCCATCCCTGGGCCTCCTAGAAAGTGTAAAAGGAAGTTGAGCAATGATTGAACTGTGCCCAGTCATTGTACAGATTAGAGATATTTAAAATGCTTCGAAATGAACACAGTCCTCCAGTCCCACACACGGACTCATTCACCAAACCTGGCATCAATCAAAACTTTCCTGAAGAGAATTAAGAAAATAAGGTTCTAATTAATAAGAAAAATATCAATGACCCAAAGTGGCCTTGAAATCACCCAGTGCTCTAATTTGTAGATAAGGAAACCAAATAAATGATTATGATGATTCCCACTTGTTTCTGAGAGTAGAACATAAAAAAAATATTCAGGTGTATTTTACAAATGAGCGCAGTAGAATGTGAGATTCTAACCCACCATTTCCCAAAACTCAGTAAACAACTAGCATAAGAAACAGGAAGGGTGAGGAACGCCACTAAAGAACAACAGCATTGTTTAGAACAGTGGAAGAGAGGGTGTTAAAAGTCTTCAGAGCTAAGGGGCATTATGGAAGCGGGACAGCATGAGGATGAAGCAGATTTTTCATGAGAAGAATGCAGGTGAGTGGACGGTGATTAACATCTCTAAGATGAAAAAGAAGAAAAGATCTAAAGGTTTACCCAGTTGTTTCGTTTTTCGTAATGAAAGGACAGGGTTTCCTCCTAGCAGAGCAATAAGACAGAAAACAGTAGTGAACCTCCTCAGGCAGAAGGAATAATAGCAGGGGCCTCCCTGGTGGTACAAAGGGTTAAGACAGAGCACTGTGAAGCTGTCCACAGATACTGCAGTAGGAGTTCAATCCCCAGGGAGGGAGCTACACACATGGCACAGCAGACCCCTCCTGGCTCACCAGCTGCTCCCCTCAGCAGTGTATTTCAGTCAGTCTGCCAGTTCTGCTCCCCACTCTGTCTCTGGTGAATCCTCTTCGCCCTCCAGGCCTCTGGCCTGTACCCCCAGTTCTTGTATGCATAAATAAATAAATCTTAAAAAAAAGAATAATACCAGAGAGAATCTGAATCTTCAAGAAGGAATGAAAAGTATCAGAAGTGGAACTGCAGAGACAAGACACTATTATTGAAATCTATTGAAAAGAACATCCCTCTCTCAAACAAAATGCACTGACCATGTTGGTTGGAATTTATAAAGTTGGCAAAAGTTAATTGTTTGACAATTGTAGCAATTTTTTTATAAAGATTGATTTATTTATTTATACAAGCACTGGGTACAGTCAGAAGTGTGGGAGGGTGAGAGAATTCACAGGAGCCAGAGCAAGGAACAGAACAGGCAGACTGATAAAATACACTGCTGAGGGGAGCAGTGGGCGTGGCAGGAGAGGTCTGCGCGCCATGTGGGACCCTCACTGGTGGCTGAGGATTGAATCGACGCTGCAGAGGCTGCGGGCAGCAGCATGGCGGCCCAGCGCTCAACCACTGTGCAACCGGGGAGGCCCAATTGCAGCAAAATTAATGAAAAGACGTGATGACAACCTGGTCAAGGGTCTAATCCTCTGATGTGACATATTGTCATAGCACCTAATTTAAATTGTGAAGTACAATAATAAGATTATGACAAATTGCAGTTAGTAAGCAAAGTAAAGGGGTAGATAAAGTGGAATCATAACACTATTCAAGCAAAAAGAAGCAGATAAATGAAAAAGCAAAAAAAAAAAAAAGATGGGAAAATGAAGTACCATCGATTGTTTAAAATAATATCATGGCATATTTAAAAAATACGAAGGTATATTGAAAATACATTAATGTCCACTTTTATTGTAAATAATCAAATATCACAACTTTAACAGATCAGCAGGTCAGGCTGAGCTTTCCCACCTCATCACTTCTCTGGTCACAGTCTGGTCACGGGCCGCCCCTGCTCATTGAGTGAAAGATCAACCTCCCCAGGGGACCCCTGACCATTCAGGACCCAGAGCTCTTCCCTGTGCAAAGACCATGACCCTGGGCAATTGCAGAGACCATAGAGACTAAACAGGGTTTCTTAGCCAGGTCAGGATCTCAAAAGCCTCATATCTCATATAAAACAGTAGTGAAATCCCAGTGTCATTGTCTGTGGTGTGTGAGCTGTCAAGAAGGACCCAACATGTAAAATGAAGGACTCACCTGTAAAATGAGACCAAGCTGTGATCACTCTTCCAAAGTGGATGGTTGTTTAACAAGGTAACTTCCATGCACTCAATAATGGACAAACAGCCAACAATACAGGCCACACACACACATTCTAACGACAGGCCCGGGATGGGACAAAGTGCACCTGGGATACAAGGGGAGGATGACAGGAGGAGAAAGAAGATGAGGGGGTCTGGGACTCACACCTCCTAGGTCACTGGAGTCAGATATCAACTCAGGCCCTGCTCAGCCCAGGCCTAGTCTCCTGGAAGGCCCCTGCAGTGTTGAGCCAGCCAGGACAGACCATAGGTGGGGACTACAGCTGTGTGGGGTCAAGCCCAGGAGGTGACTGTGACTGCAGAGCTTGGAGGCCAGCCTGCCTTTCTGACATGACAAGCATGTGGAAGAAGCTTAGGGTTCACCCCATTTTTCGTCAGGCACCTGTTCTACCCCACAGTTATTCCCCAACTTAGTGTGGAGCCCCACAGAAGGGTAAATTTCTATAATGGCCAAACCTTCCCAACCCACAGGGTCCCCGATGGTAGTAGGAGGGGCTTCTTCGATCCATCCCAGGAGTGAGCTACCAACACTTTCCTCAAGACAAGAGACCTAGTGCTGTCCGTTATAATCACACCTCCCCTATCCTAAACAAGGTGCTAATACTGTTTTTTTTTTTTTCTGAAATTTGTCTTTTCAGGCCTGATATGTGAGAAAAAATAGAGTCCCTGTGTGTGTAGCCTTTGGAACTGGCATTTTCACTCAGCACAACGCTCCCTAGAGCCCTCTACATGGTTGTGACATAGCAGTGACATAGTAGCCTTGTATAGACAGACAGAATGTAAACTGAGGGCTGAATGTACAAGGGAGGCGGATGAAGGGTATTGCCTGTCCTGTTAGATGGGGGCAACCAGGGAAGGAGCTGCCACTGCCGATCCCAGGTCAGACGGGGACCTAGTGACCATTAGATGCGATTCTCATGTCTAGATTATGACAGGGGCAGGGGCAGTAGGAGACCACAGGCAGCTCTTGTCTGGGAAAGTACTGCTGAGCAGTGTGGAGGACAGGGGAGCTCACCTCTTTAACAGAAAATCAACCTCTCTGTTCCATTGGAAACTCCCATTTCCAGGGCATTTTTCACAAGATAAACAGTGAGAACCACTGTACTGCATATTCTCACAGGACCCTGTACCACCTGGCAATCCCTCAGCAAACGTCACTGCCTCTGACACCTCTGTCACGTGCAAAATCATTTGGTCAGGGAGAGCCTGTGCACAGGACTCAAGAAAATAGTGATAAATCTTCACAGTCAATCTGAATTCACATGGAAATGGCAGAATGCTCTTTGGGATAAGACAAGACCTGGAGACCATGGCATCACTCCCCACTGTGATCCAGAAGGAGAAGGCAGGGGTACAGAGGGTTTAGGTCCACAGAAGACAGCTGCTGCTTGGGCACTGGAGACAGGCTTCTGGGAGGAGGGTCAGACACTGAGGGGAGGCAAGCTCATGGCAGCAGGTTTAGTCCAGGGGCTATTAACAGCAGAGACTAAGGTTCTGGAAGGAGCGACTGCTGACACCCTGAGAGCAGAGATCTTGGGGTCACAGTGTGAATTTGCTTGGACTTCAACAACAGAGAACCACATACTGGAGGTTCACAAGACAGACAAAGTGACTCACACCCTGAGGTTAAAATCTGAGCTCATGGTGTCAGCAGTGGGGGTGATTATTGCTGTGAGGAGAGTCTGGTCCAGGCGTGTCTGCAGCTTGTGGAGCTTAGTTGGCATCTTTGGCGTCCTTGTCTTGAGATTCTGCCTCCATCTTCACAGGCGCTTCCTTTGTGATTGTCTGTGCTCATATATCCCTGTTTTTCAAAGCAGCAGGCAAATGGGACTCGGGACCCAGCCTTCTCCCGTGGCACATCTAGCTAATTCCACCTACAGTGATACTAAACCTGAATTTCAACAGGAAATTTACGGAGACTATTCAACTCACAGCACTGTCTCCCTCATATTGATCCCCTCCTTATTTGGGGTGGGTTTTAGGTATCAGGTGGGCAGGCCTGAAAGCCCAGAAGGACCCTCCCCTGAGTCACCACCCCTGCGTTGACGTCCAGGCTCCACCCTCTCCCACCATGTCTTAGTGACAAGTCTCTGACATTGAGAAGGAGACCTCCTTAGCCTCCTGGTGAGGACACAGTGAGAAAAGAACCCCATTCCTCATTTGGAGTGGGTTCAGTGCAGCTGTACTGTTGCTTGTGTCCACAGGACACACTCATTGTTTCTCCTCCATCCTCAGGTCCTGGGTCTCCACTCAGCCTAGCTCTGCCGTGGCTGTGGCGACCCTTAAAGTCCACTCCACATCCTGTGCCTCTCTGGTCATGGAGGGGTCAGAATCTGGGGACCCTGCTCTCTTTTTCCTAGAGTTCCTTCCCCTGAGTGACACCAGTAAAGGCCAGGGACTCCTCATGGCTAACCTGACCACCCGGGTTCCATGCTGCCCTCTGTACAGTGGTCAGCCTGATCGAGGGGTCATCTAGGTCAGCCTTGAGCAGGACAGGTGTGCAGATTGTGAAGAATGAGGGACAGTCATCAAGAGTGAGGGGTCCAAGCAGGGACAACTCTAGGTGACATGGGATGAGAGGACACTCATCAGAGTCTGGAGAAGCATGAAGTTCCCTGTTCTGCTTCTGCCTGGATGCCCCCTGATGCTGCTGTGATGGACAACCTCGATTGTGTCTCTCAGTTCAAGTCCCAGTGAGCAGGACAGGAAGTGAGAGGGTGCCATCCTGTGCCCTGTGAAAGGGGACTGAATCATTATGTGTGTGAGTTGGTGTTGCTAGAAAGTGTGTCCTATGTCAGTGTTTTCATGACTTGACTCATTTCCCCCTCCCCATGTCTGCCATATGACAAGGATAAGGATGCTACTGGAAGGAGCAGGAGCAAATGTTCATATACATAATATCAAGCTTCATGCACAGCACTTCCTGTTATTAAACTGTTGAAGCACAAAGCTGTGAACAGAATCGTCATTTCCACAATGTTCCACAGTGGGAGCAGCAGAGGCCTGGAGAATAAGCAGCTTGTCTGAGGTCAGAACCTGACAGCCCCACCCTGCAACAGATTCTTCTGACCCCGTAGTCCTGGGGGTCTTCACCCATTCTCTGGCCTCTCATTTGCTCTCAATGCTAAGACATCCCTCCACCTGAGGTGACTGTTCTCCTCCTGTTCCAAAATGAAGTGATTGACACATGACTTTGCAGTCAGTGCTGTCCAGTAAAAATAAATTTAGTATATGTGCTACCGAAGCAAACACTGTAAAAATAAATTTAGAATCACACATGTAATCCCAGTAGCTTTATTGAAAATATCAGAAGAATGTGTGGAATCTGTGTCTATGATCTATTGTTGTTTACTTCAATTATTAAAAATACTTTATCTATATATATATTCAATATTCCATAGAGACATGATTTTTCATGACTTTTATGCAATCTCTCAAATCGGGTGACTATTTCAGAACCTCAGAACGTCTTCATTGGGACCAGCACACCTTGTGCTCAGCGTGGCCTGTGCCCAGCACACAGGACTTCGAGGGGGATCCCTGAGGTTCTAGAGTGACTGAGACTGAGGTGTGATGGGGGGAGGAGAGGATAGAGGATGAGAAGGTGGAGGGGCCTGGGTGACATGTTCCATGTGGAAACAGAAGTGGCCTGTCCGAGTCACGTGGCCCTGTCTTAGCATCACTCTCCTTTTAGCTCCAACTCCTTGAGCCGGCACACGGAGTCTGTCTGCTGTGCAGGTGCAGCACCCCAGGCCTTCACATGGACTCCATGGAGGAAATCTCAACATTGTGTGACAGAGTCACCCCATCTTCAGCAGAACTATGTTGCAAACAAAAACAATTGTTCAAATATTAAGTGTTGTACAAAAGGATTTCGTACATCAAAAAGGTTTTACCTGTGGCCACCTATGATCTCTTGCAGGAAGGGGAATGCAGACACCTGTAAAAATTGAAACCCCTAGATAAATGAGCCCAGGAGCTCCCCTGGAGAGAGTGACTGAGAGATGAAAGGCCGGAGGGGGTCATTGTAATGATGAACACTCAGCCCCTTAGCCTCATGCTGAGATGTGTGTCCTGGGAAAGGCCAGGAGTGACTCCCTGCCCTCAACATTATCATTCCTATCAGACAAGCAAATGTCCATCCTGGCCAAAAGGATAAACAGACCTGGCATGTCCACACCATAGTCTATTAATCAGCCCTAAACTGAAATGAAGGCCTCCTACATGCCACAACATGGAAGAACCTAGAACACATTGTAAAGTGAAGGAGTCACTCTCAAGACCACACAATGCATGATTCCATTCATTTCAGCCTCCTGAGTAGAGAAATGTATAGACAGAGGAATAGGCACGTATTTTTTTGGAAGTGGGGTCCTTGGAGGTAAGAACAAGACGAGGTGTGGGGTGTTTTTTAGTAATGAAATACTATAATCAGATGTGTTCATATTAGAACATTTTTTGGATACACCCGGAAAACACTGAATTGCACTTTGCTGAATTTGCTCAATGCTGGCGTATTGGCTACATCTTCAAAAAATGATGTAAGCCCAACAAGGCACACTACTTTAAGTCACATTGTGCAACTCAGAAACACATTTATCACCAGAGAGATAAATTTTAGTCCTTATTTTATTTCATAAAAACACAGTGTGTGCAGGTGATGTTGTACAAGAGTGTGAAGACTCCCTCCCAGCTGTGATCTTGGGTGAAGGTCAAGAGGACCGGTTCCCGACTCCCCAGGAAATGCCTCTTCAGAGCCTTGGCAGCATCTCCCTCTGCGTCCGCTCAGCAGGTGAGGCTGCTGCTTTAGAAAGGTCACCTCAGGGCCCCCGGATAATGTACAAATGTCAATGGTGCACATTTGTACAATGAAAAACCGGAGATTTCCTCCTCATACTCTATTGACAAGCTCCAATAGGATGTGTCATTTGTGGGAAACAATCACAGGGGGTTGGTGGAATCAACCGTCACTCACAGAGGCATCCACACCGACGACAGATATGACAGCTTCATCTTCTTACCAGCTATTGGAACAGGAGCAGGAGATTGAGGAGATTTTCTTTGCGGCATCCCAGTACCTGAGAAAATAATCAGGAAATTTCCAGGACAAAGGTCATAGAAAGACCACTCCATTGACATCTGTCTGGACAACTTTTTCCTGGGGTTTCTAATGAGCCCCAAAGAGCACTGGGAACAGCCCCCATGCACCTGAGCTGCCCTGGTGCAGAGCAATAGCGTTCCCCTCAGGCAGCTGGCAGAACTTTCAGGGAGAACCTGTCTCCAGGGTCACATCTGTCTGCCCCAGTGTGGCTCCGATTGGTTTGGTTAGAGTATAAGAGGTAAGAAAAAAAGCTCGAACGAAGAAAGTAGAGGTGGGCAGTTTAATGATTAGACAGAAATCAGTCCTGGGGTGAAAGGTCTTGTCAAGTTCTGTTTGCACATTGGCTGACTCTAGTTCTGACTGACTTGGAGTTACCTTCAGGTCAACATGCGGGACATGCTCAGGCTGCATGATCACCTGTCTCAGCCCCAAACGCCCCTGAATGGCTCCCAGAGATCCCTGTCCCCGTGGCTGGTAACTTGCTCTCCCCGAGGTGGCATTGGGCCCGGGCTGCTCGCACCCCTGGATCTGAATAGAGGCTCCCCATCCACATCTCCCACCATCACAGGTGCTAGCCTGGCT
Organism: Talpa occidentalis; assembly: GCF_014898055.3. Classification (NCBI taxonomy): domain Eukaryota; kingdom Metazoa; phylum Chordata; class Mammalia; order Eulipotyphla; family Talpidae; genus Talpa; species Talpa occidentalis. Next base: position 27,123,990 of record NW_023601433.1, read on the forward strand.
CTGTCCCCCCACCCCCAGATCATAACACAAGCAAGTCCCACCTGCCCCTAGGTGTCAGGGGATAAGCAGTGGCAAGACCAACTCAGGGCCCTTTGGTGACAATTTACCTTAAAACTGGATCTAGATAAGGCCTGTGTGGCCTAGGGGTTGGGGGACAAAATATTGGGTTCACCCCCACAGGGAGCTGAGTCAGCACTCGAGGAAGACCCTTCCTGTTCCTTCTCCATCTTCCCACCTGACAGCTGCTCCAAGTGCCCTCTGCAGTGAGGGCCTCCCCACCTCTCACCACAAAGCACCTGCCGTTCTTTTTTACCTGCTCTCATAAATATCTGCAAATCACCTACCACTGCAACAAATATTCCTTTTTACTATTTGTATTAATTGATGGAGTTATATGAATTGTGTTCCAAATATGAAGAAATGACAGGCCAGTTTTTTTTGAAGTGTAAATCATACACGTGACAAATAACTGCAATAGCAACTCTAGTCACAATATTCTCCCCAGATTCTCACCATTTCCTGAGATCCCAGATCTTTGTAATCATCTGGTTCTATGTCCTACTTGGAGACCTTGCTTTCAGTCCTGTTAACAGAAGACTTCAGCTTGGCTGCTGCCGCTCCAGCAAAGACACCCACAGCTAGCGCAAGGGAGCTCCATTAGTCCAGAATGTTTATTCATCTGAACATAATATCATTGACTAGAACTGATACTTACTTGTTTTGGGACAAATGTAGACTTCATGGTCTTTCTTTTTTTTGAGATTATTTATCTATCTATCTATTTATTTATTTATTTGTGCCTATAAGAGCAGGGATGTAGGCCAGAGCTGCAGGGTAAGAGGATCGCCAGAGACAGAGTGGGGAGCAGATCAGGCACATCTACTGAGATACACTGCTGGGGGTGCAGATGGCAGCAGGTGAGACAGAAGAGGTCTGCTGCGGAATATAGGTAGCTCCCTGGCCAGGGATGGAACTCGTGCTGCAGTGCTGGATTGCTTCATAGTGCTGAGGCCTAATCCCTTTTGCCACCAGGAAGGACCCCTCATGGTCTTTCTATTCTGGCACTGGCAATAGAGTCCAGCTTAGAGATGAAGGACGACACACAGGGAGGATGTGCTGAGGTCCGTCACCACATCTGCAACCACATGTGTCTACAGGCCTCTCTCTGGGTAGGTCCTGCCACAGCAGAGCTCATCTGAAGTGCGCCCCATCCACAGTATGGAAAACTCCTGGGAACAGAGAGGTGCATGCTCATGCCATATGCCCAGGATGGAAAGTGTGCAAGAGTAGAGTTGGTGCCATGTGCATTACTGAGGGATGTTCTTCTGTCTCTGTCTTGGGTGCATCATCACCATGGCCTCATGATAGCACTGCACACAGCAGGCACCAGCCCCAAGACTCCCAATCCAAACTTTATGGACATCCTATGACTGTCCACTACCTGATGGTTATACGCTGGGTGACTGGTGGGAAAATGGACCTTTTCATGTTTTTCCGCTGTGATCCTCTAACGACCCTATGCCCAGTCTTGAAGAAAACAGGGGCCAAATAGAAAGGGTAATTCACCTGTGGGCCAGCACTTCATAGCTCAGGGAATCACATCCAGAATAGAAGCTTCTGAATTCAAACCCAAACAAAGGAAATCTCAGTGCCTGCTGCACCCAGTGCAGGGAGCCAGCAGGGGGCAGCAGAGAGTCACCCTCAGCAGATTAAAGCCTCCCTGCAGCTTGTGACATGGGGAGAGTAGTCACCAGGAGCTAACACCTGAGTGAACAGGGGTCATTTTTCTACAGTGTCTCTCTTGGTAATCATGTTCTCATTACAGACTCCATGGCCCCTGAGCTGAGGGTTGTAGAAATTGTCTTGCTTTTCTGGCTCTAAATTCTGATAATTCTGTTCCTTTACACACAGCCCAATCTTGCTAAAGTGGCCTCACTGTCCAGGCCCTGGGTGAGTGCCTGGACACAGCAGGTGTCTGATAAACTTATTTTGACTTGATTACAAAAGAGGACAGCTTGTTACTTAATACCTCACCTCATCAACAGAACACAATTAGCGTGAACTCACAGAGGTTCTGCTCTTAAGAGCCCTTTCCAGGCCTCACTCTCATGCAGCATTTCTGGAAACTGTGATCTTTATGTGACATGAGTACACACGGAAGATACTGAGGCACAGTCCCTGTACCTGTCCCAGTAGCTCAAAAAAGAAGAAATGACAGGCCTCAAAATTTCTAGGTGGGCAAGTGAGGGATTTTATGCAGGATCTGCTTCTCAGAAGCTGTGAGGACAGGGGGAGGATCGGGACCTATCTAAGACTGAGAATGTCACCTGTTGAACAAGATCAGAACACACAGGCTTCCACGGAATCTGCTGTAGAAGGGCCTGTCCAGGGAGAGGCCAGGACAGAGTTTTGGGGGAGATTCAAACAGACCGTGAGACCAGCAGAGAAGGAGGATCCCTGAGGTGAGGGTGGTTTCTCTAGAAAATACCCCTCCACTCCCTGGTCTGGGGGTTGAAACCACAAAACTCCCCAAACAGCAGCCTGGGCCTTGGCTGATTTGCATAAGCAGCTGATCTCTCTAGCAATGGGATAAAACAGGCCTGGGGGGGTATCCTGCCTAGTCTCAGGCTAGGGAACAGGATCAGGGACTCCACCATGGCCTGGACTCCTCTCCTCCTGGGCCTCCTGGCTCACTTAACAGGTGCTGAGCTAGATTCACTGCATCCCAGCTTCAGGGCTCTGGGACAAGACTGGTTCTGACTCTGAGCTCAGCAGGGGCTACCTGTTGGGGCAGGGAGCTCATGATCTGCTGAGGATGGGGAGCTGGTTTGGGTAGACTCCCACTGTACTCACTTATTGCTGTGAGCCTGAGGGGTTGTGCCTGCCAAGAAAAGAGGGAGTTCATTCATTGTCCAAAATGGCATATCTAAGCAGGCTTATGGGAAGCAGCAGATGACAATGAGGGAAGGGGCATCCATGGGGACACATTAGCCATCGGGTCTCGACCAGGCCAGGCAAGAGGAGGTGCTCTGGGAATGGGTCCTAAATATTAAACCCCCATCTACTTTTCTCCCTTGCAGGCTCTGTGGTCTCCTACAAGCTGACTCAGCCACCCTCAGTGTCGGTGTCTCTGGGAGAGACGGCCAGGATGACGTGTCAGGGAGACAACATTGGAAGCAAAAGTGCTTACTGGTACCAGCAGAAGCCAGGCCAGGCCCCTGAGCTGGTCATTTATGAGGATAGCAAGCGGCCCTCAGGGATCCCTGACCGGTTCTCTGGCTCCAACTCAGGGAACATGGCCACCCTGACCATCAGCGGGACCCAGGCCGAGGACGAGGCTGACTATTACTGTCAGGTGTGGGACAGTGGTTTAGGGCCACAATGACACAGGGCCATGGGGAAGTGAGACAAAAACCTCTCCCTGTCGACATCACAGTCTCCTCTAGCCCTGCGCAGATGGAGAAACGGCCATGAGCAGATCACACCTGGGTCACATATCTGAGATCCCTTGGGTCCCCGCCTCTCCAGGCAGAATCAGCACCGTGCAGGTCAGGAGGGTGAGACTGGGAGGATAAGGATAGAAAAACTAGAAAGGAGGCACCCCAAGATCAGTAACCTTGTTCTCACATGAGCTACAGGTGGGGATGAAGGTATTAATATATCCATTAACCCAGCTATAGGAACTGAGATCCTTAGGCACCCTGGCCTAGATCACAAAGCACAAACCCTAAGCAGGTATCAGACTGCTGTAGGGCATGTCAGGAGCACACAACCTGAAGGTGAAGATGTGGAGTTGAGGTCATTGTAGACTCTTTGGTACTTTCAAATACTACAAAGTTATTAAAAATCAACAGCAAACAAACCAGTCCACAAAGGAGTGAGCCCCCCCAAAGAGAAGACTATATCAGTGCAGTCTCTGCACTGGTACAGGGCAGCATCCACCTGTGCCTATGCAGCTGCTTCTTCTCACCTACTCTCTCTCTCCACAGGCAGCAGTCTTCCTGCATGCCCGTGACCTGTACCAGGCTGGGACTCCTTTTCACTGACCTCCCTCAGCAGAGGCAGCTCTCCTCAAGGGCACTTGCTTGTGACCATGCAGGCCTCTCTGTTAGCAAACCCACCTCTTTAGGGCTGCCTTGCTGCCCACTTGTGTGTATAAATGTGCCCGTTTTGTTCTCTCCCTTTTATTTTATTTATTTTTCATATATAAACATTTTTTAAAAAGATTTATTTATTTATACAAGAACTGGGGTACAGGCCAGATACATGGGAGGGTGAGAGGATTCATCAGAGACAGAGCAGGGAACAGAACAGGCAGACTGATGAAATACACTGCTGAGAGGAGCAGCAGGCGAGACAGGAGAGAGGTCTGCTGAGCCATGTGGGACCCTCGCCGGCTGGCCGGGATTGAACTGGCACTGCAGAGGCTGCAGTCAGCTTCACAGTGCAGCACTCAACCACCTAAACCACTAGGGAGGCCCGCTCTCTCCCTTTTATAATAACATGTAACTAATGATTCTGTGTCTAGCAAACACATAGGGACGTGAACCATGTGCCAATGAAAGGGGAGCTCTGGTGAAAACTTTCCCAGAGTAACCCAAGGATCCCCTCTCCAAACCCAACAACTCCAAAATGACGTCAGAACACAGGACAGGCTGCCATGTGCTTCTTGCCCACAGCAGTTGTGATGGATTGCGGGCCCAGAAGGTACAGAGAAGAGAAAGTGCAGAGAGAGCCCTGAGCTGTGCATGATTCCCAAGAGCACTGGGGAGCACAGGTATGTGGGAGGATCAGGATGGGCTAGAGGAATGGCTCTCTGAGGCACAGAGGGAGCTCCCTCACACTCACACACACACACACACACACACAAACACACACTCACACACATGCAAACACACACACACATATACAAACACAAACACACACCCCATCACAGATGCTTTGGACCAGTCTAGAGAGGGAAGCTCCTATTAAGGCATCAGGTTTCCTACCCAGGAGAGCTTTGTCTCAGTGGTTGGAAAATGAGTCCAAACTTGCAGCCATCCCTGGGCCTTCTAGAAAGTATAAAAGGAAGTTGAGCAAAGATTGGGCTGTTCCCAGTCATTTTACAGAATAGAGATATTTAAAATGCTTAGAAATGAACACAGACCTCCAGTCCCACACACGGACTCATTCACCAAACCTGGCATCAATCAAAACTTTCCTGGAGAGAATTAAGAAAATAAGGTTCTAATTAATAAGAAAAATATTAGTGATCCTGAACTGGCCTTGAAATCTCCTAGCTGTTCTAATTTGCAGATAAGGAAACTAAATAAATGATTATGATGATTCCCATCTGATCCTGAGAGTAGGGACGTAAAAAATATTCAGGCATATTCTGCAAATGAGCACAATAGAATGTGAGTGTCTAGTCCATCATTTCCAAAACTCAGTAAACAACAAGCATAATAAATGCCTCTAGAGAACAACAGCATTCTTTAGAACAGTGGAAAAGACAATGTTAAAAAAGTCTTCAGAGCTAAGTGACATTATGGAAGTGGGACAGCATGAGGATGAATCAGAGATCTCATGAGAAGAAATTGCAGGTGAGTGGACAGTGATTAACATCTCTAAGATGAAAAGGAAGAAAAATTCTAAATGTTCACCAAGTTGTTTTGTTTTCCATAATGAAAGGACATAATGAAAGTGTTTCTTCATAGGGCCTCCCTGGTGGCGCAGCGGTTGAGCGCTGGGTTGCGAAGCTGCCCGCAGCCTCTGCAGCGCCGGTTCGATCCCCGGCTGCTCCACAGCCACTGGAGGAGGGTCCCACATGGCGCGCGGACCTCTCCTGCCGCCCGCTGCTCCCCTCAGCAGTGTACTTCGGTCCTTCTGCCTGCTCTGCTCCCCACTCTGGCTCTGGTGAATTCTCTCACCCTTCCGTGCTTCTGACTGTACCCAGTGTTTGTATAAATCAATCAATCAATCAATCTTGTATAAATAAATAAAAAAAAAAAAAAAGAAAGTGTTTCTTCATAGCAGAGCAATAACACAGAAAACAGTAGTGAACCTCCTCAGGCAGAATTAATAATATCAGGGTCCTTCCTTGTGGCACAAGGGATTAAGGCACAACACTATGAAGCTCTCTCCATCGCTGCAGCACGAGTTCGATCCCCAGCCAGGTAGGTGACACACATGGCACAGCAGACCTCTCCTGGCTTACCTGCTGCTCCCCTCAGCAGTGTATTTCAGTTGATCTGCCTGTTCTGCTCCCCACTCTGTCTCTTATGAATCCTCTCCACCCCCAGACCTCTGGCCTGTATCCCCAGTTCTTGTATGCATAAATAAATAAATCTTAATAAAAGAATAATACCAGAGAGAATCTTAATCTTCAAGAAGGAATGAAAAGTATCAGAAGTGTAACTGCAGACACAAGATGCTAATATTGAAATCTATTGAAAAGAACATCCCTCTCTCAAACAAAATGCACTGACCATGTCGGGTGGAATTTATAAAGCTGGTAAAAGTAAACCGTTTGACAATTGAAGCAAAATGAATGAAAAGAAGTGATGGCAACCTGTTCAAGGGTCTAATACTCTGATGTGACATGTTGTAGTATCGCCTAATTTAAATTGTGAATTACAATAAGATTGTTACAAGTTACAGTTAGTAAGCAAAGTAAAGGGGGAGTAGATAAAGTGGAATCATAATACTATCCAAGCAAAAAAGATGCAGATAAATGAAAAAGCAAAAAAAAAGAAAAAGATGGGAAAATGAAATACCATTGAATATTTTAAATAATATTATGGACCCACAACAGGCCCCTTCTGGCCAGCAGTCCAAGCCCAGAGGGGGAGCGGGCACCCAAGACGGGTAGCAGACCAGGCGCTCAGGGGAGTGCATACCTGCATCTCCTTTTTAGAACAGGGTCCTTTCTTCAATAAAGACTGCTTGAAATCAGCAGAAGGTTCCCAGCAGAGCCAGTGGGGGAAGGTTCCCTGCACAGTCAGAGGTGAGCTGAAGGCCCCCACAAGCCTGGTTCCCCCTGGCAGGAAGTTAGAGCCCAGAGGGGGATCCAGTTTTTTTGGAACCCAGAGTGCAATCCAGCTGCCCTACTTCTAGGGAAGTTTGTGGGACTCAAGACACACCTTTGTAATTAAACACAGAAGGAGGAAATATTCTGTGACAGAGACCATTAACATACTCAAAGTACCACTGCCTCACTAGCCTTCTGGCATAACAGATTTGACACTTTTGGACCACCAGTTTCCAAAACCCCACAAAGAGCACACCAAAAAGATGCCGGCCAGTACCAGCGGCACAGTGTCCCAACGCATACGGCCAATTAGAAGACAGATTGCAGGGAGAAGAAAATCTACATGCAACCTAGCAACTCCTCAGGAGAAAGACACACCACAAAAAGAAAACCACCCACCAGATGGCAACGACAGTGACTTGGAAGAATTTCTGAGGCTTCCAGGAAGAGAATTTAAAATTGCTGTGATTAAAAAACTGACAGAAGTTATAAAGGAAAACAATGATAAGGGAAAAATAATCAATGATCAGAAGAATGAAATTGAGTCTCTAAAAAGGGAAGTAAAAGAAATGCAGGAGATCAAAGAATTAATGGAGATGCTAAAGAACTCTGGGAAAAGCAATGAAAGCAGAATAGATGAAATGGAAGAATGAATAAGTACTCTTGAAGACACAGAAATAAAAAGAACCAAAACAGAAAAGGAAAGAGAAGTACAATGGATAAAGACCAAAGAAAGACTTCGGGAACTATCTGACTCCATGTGGAAAGGAAATATAAGTTACAGGAATCCTAGAAGGAGAGGAGAGAGATGTAGGAACAGAGAAAATATTCAAGGAAATAATTGAAGAGAACTTCCCAAACATGAAGGAGCTGAAAATAGACATACAAGAAGCAAGAACACCAAACTTCCATGATGAAAGGAAAAATACAGCAAAACACATAATAGTAAAGCTCCCCAGAATCCAAGACAAGGAAAAAATAATGAAGCTGACAAGAGGGAAGAAACAGATAACATTCAAAGGAAAACCAATCAGATTGACATTAGACTTCTCTGAAGAAACACTATGGGCAAGGAGAGCATAGAGGGACATAGACAACAGACTCCAAGACAACAAATGCCAACTAAGAATATTCTATCCCGCAAAGCTTTCCTTTCTCTATGAAGAAGGAATAATGACCTTCCCAGACAAACAGAAACTCTGGAATTTCATTATGACTAAACCCCCACTCCAAAAAATACTACAAGGACTCCTAAAACCAGACCAACAGAGAGATGAATAACAACAAAAGAAGGCCCCCTCAAAAAAGTTATTAAAAGAATAAATAAATAAAACCAGAGGAAAGACAAACACAACGGCAAATAAAGATACTAACATATAAATATTAACTCTAAATGGAAATGGACTAAACTCTTCAGTAAAAAGACACAGAGTTGCAGGCTGGATTAAGAAACAAAACCCAGCCTTTTGCTGTCTCCAGGAAACACATTTAACTACAGAAGATAAAAATAGACTCAAAGTTAAAGGATGGAAAACAATCCTATAAGCAAATGGACCAAAAATGAAAGCAGGAACAGCAATACTTTTATCAGATAAAACAGACTTCAAACTCAAAAATGCAAAAAGAGACCCCAACAATCACTATATTATGATCAAGGGGATAATACTTCAAAAAGAAATAGCACTCATTAACATATACTCACCAAATGTAGGAGCACCAAAATATATCAGACAACTATTATCATCTTTGAAAACAGACATCAGAGAAAACACATATGTAGCAGGAGATTTCAACACACCACTATCAACAATGGATAGATCAACAAGACAAAAAATAAGTAAAGACACTAAAGCTCTAAATAAAGATCTAGAGCGCTTGGGCTTAACAGACATCTATAGAACACTAAACCCAAAAAAATCTGAGTACACATTTTTCTCAAGCGTACAAGGATCATTCTCCAGGATCGATCCCATACTGGGACACGAGACAAACATCAACAGATACACCAAGATCGAAATCATACCAACAATCTTCTCTGACCATGAAGGCATCAAACTAGAAATACACCATAAAAGAAGGCAAGGAACTCTCCTACCTTATGGAGATTGAAACCCATACTACTGGAAGACCATTGGACTAATGAGGAGATCAAAGAAAAAATTAAAAAATTCTTTGAATTGAATGACAAGGAGGACACCAATTTCCTAAATGTATGGGATGCAGCTAAAGCAGTAATAAGAGGAAAAGCAATAGAGGCTCACATCAAGAAACAAGAAAGAACTCAAAGAAACAACCTAATCTCAAAGGTCAATGAACTAGAAAAAGAACAACAACAACAACAACAAAACCCTAAAGTCAGTAGAATAAAAGAAATAATAAAAAACCAAAGCAGAAATAAATGAAATCGAAACTAAAAAAGCAATCCAAAAGATCAATGAAACCAAAAGCTGGTTCTTCGAAAAACAAATAAAATAGACAAACCCCTAGCCAGGCTCACAAAGGAAAAAGAGGAGAAAGCACAAATAAACAGGATCACAAATGAAAGAGGAGAAATCACAACAGACACAGCAGAAATCAAAAGTATAATCAGAGACTACTATTAACAGTTATAAGGAAACAAGTTCAACAATCTATAAGAGATGGACAAATTCCTACAACTCTACAATCACCCAAAGCTAGATAAAGAAGACATAGAACACCTAAACAGACCAATGACATGCAGCAAAATTGAAATGGTAATCAAAAACCTCCCCCAAAACAAAAGCCCATGACCTGATGGATTTACAAATGAATTCTACCAAACATTCAGAGATGAATTAGTGCCTATCCTTCACAAACTCTTCCACAAAATTGAGACGGAAGGGATAATACCAAACATGTTCTATGAAGCCAACATTGCACTAAAACCAAAATCGAAGAAGGACAATACAAAAAGGAAAACTTAAGGCCAATCTCCCTAATGAACACTGATGCCAAAAATCCTCAATAAAATTTTAGCTATCAGGGTCTCCCCAGTGGCGCTGCAGTTGAGCACTGGGTTGCGAAGCTGCCCGCAGCTTCTGCAGCGCTGGTTTGATCCCCGACTGCTCCCCGGCCACCGGAGGAGGGTCCCGCATGGCGCACAGACCTCTCCTGCCGCCCGCTGCTCCCCTCAGCAGTGTACTTCGGTCCTTCTACCTGCTCTGCTCCCTGCTCTGTCTCTGGTGAATTCTCTCACCCTCCCGTGCTTCTGACTGTAGCCAGTGCATGTATAAACAAACAAATAAATAAATAAAAATGCCTCTATTGAAAAAAAAAACAAAAACATATGATAATATCAATAGATGCCAAGAAAGCTTTCGACAAAGTACAACATCCATTCATGATAAAAGCCCTTGAAATTCTTGGGATACAAGGAACATACCTCAACATCATAAAGGCCATCTATGACAAGCCAACAGCCAGTATCATTCTCAATGGTGAAAAGCTGAAAGCAATTCCATTAAGATCTGGAACAAGACAAGGATGTCCACTCTCACCACTGCTTTTCAATATAATACTGGAAGTCCAAGTGAGAGCAATAAGACAAGAGAAAGACATACAAGGATACCAAATAGGAAAAGAAGAAGTCAAACTATCACTATTTGCAGATGATATGATAATATACTTAGAGAACCCCAAAAACTCCACAGAAAAACTAATTCAACTCATCAATCAGTTTAGTAAAGTGGAAGGATACAAAATCAACACGCAAAAATCAGTAGCCTTCCTATAAACAAACAACAAATCTGAAGAAGAAATTAAAAAAAAATCCCTTTTATTATTGAAACAAAAAAAAATCAAATAATTGGGAATAACTCTAACAAAAGAGATAAAGGACCTATACAAAGAAAACTATAAAACACTGTTAAAAGAAATAGAAGACACAAAGAAATGGAAAGACATGCCCTACTCATGGATTGGAAGAATTAACATCATCAAAATGGGAGTGCAAACTGGTCCAACCACTATGGAGAGCCGTGTAGAGATTTCTTGAACTACTAGACATAGAGCTTCCATATGATCCAGCAATTCCACTCCTAGGTATTTACCCAAAAGACACAGAAACATCAATTCCAAAGAGCACCTGCACCCCTATGTTTATAGCAGCACTATTTACAACAGCTAAGCTTTGGAAACAACCCAAATGCCCAAAAATAGATGACTGGATCAAGAAGATGTGGTACATATACACCATGGAATATTACTCAGCATTCAAAAAAGATAAACACATGCAATTTGCAGCAACATGGATGGCGCTGGAAGGGATCATGCTCAGCGAAATAAGCCAGAAAGAAAAAGAAAAATACCGGATGGTCTCACTCATAGCAGGAATCTAGAAAACCTAAATAAGATATCAGGAAAAAGACTAATCGATACAAAGTAAAAATCAAAATCAACAAGCAACTATAAACGAGACACACACTACGGATCGGAGGGGTGAGGAGGGGCGAGGAAAGGAAGGACTACAGTGAAAGTAAGGGGGGGTGTGAAACTGTATGGGGAATATAACCAAAATGAAAATGCATACGTTGTTCAAAGATGAAAAAAGATGTAAGAATTGTATAAAATAAAATATTTAAATAAAAAATATATATTAAACAGTAGTGAAATCCTAGTGCCTGTATGTGGTGCGTGAGCTGTCACAAGAAGGACCCAGCATCACCTGTAAAATGAGACCAAGCTGTGATCACTCTTCCAAAGGGGAAGGTTGTTTAACAAAGAAACTACCATGCACTCAATAATGGACAAACAGCCAATGACACAGGCCACACAAGAACATTCTACGGACAGGCTCAGGATGGACAAAGTATACCTGGGGTACACGGGCAGGATGACAGAGGAGAAAGAAGATGACGGGGACTGGGGGTCACAACTGCTAGGTCACTGGAGTCTGATATCTCCTCAGGCTTTGCTCAGCCTGGGCCCAGTCTCCTGGAAGGCCCCTGCAGTGCTAACCAGCCAAGACAGACCACAGGAGGGAACTAGAGCTGTGTTGGGTCAAACCCAGGAGGCGATTGTGAATACAGAGCTTGGAGGCCAGCCTGCCTTTCTGACATGACAAACATGTGGAAGAAGCTTGGGGCTCACCCCATTTTTCCTCAGGCACCTATTCTACCCCACTGCTGTTCCCCAACTTATTGTGGAGCCCCACAGAATTGTAAGTTTCTATAATGGCCAAACCTTCCCAACCCACAAGGTCCCAGAAGGTAGTAGGAGTGGATGCTTTGGTCCATCCCAACCGTAAGCTACCAACACTTTCCTCAAGACAAGGGTCCCTAGAGCAGCTGTCCTTTATAAACACACCTCCCCCATCCTAAACTAGGTGCTAATACTAACTGGTTCTTTATTTCTAAAATTTGTCTTTTCAGGCCTGATATGTGAGAAAAAATGGAGTCCCTGCCCTGTGTGTGTAGCCTTTGGAACTGCCATTGTCACTAGTAGAGTCCTAATAGGAAGGCCCTGAAGACCTGCAAAAAGGGAAAAGGGAAGACCTGGGGCAGGAGGGTGAATAAAGTGCTCTGTGGTTGGGAATTCTAGCCCATTATCATGGTCTTCGTTATTTAGAGAAGATCACTTACTCTCTCCCTGTTTCCTCGTTTAGTCGACAGGAGCAGAAGCTGCAGTGGATTATTCTGAGTTTCTGGTGAGGGGCCCATGTCACACTCACCAAGGGCCTGGTCTCCATCAGGCTCAGAAGCAGTCATGCTGGTGACTGTCAGCACATGCAGGTTGACATTCCTCCTGTGGTCCTGGCTTGGAGACCTAATTAGTCCCAGACACTGGGCTGTGATCAAGTGTACTGGGCATAACTATTTCACCCTTTGAAGACACTCAGCTGTAAAAATCAACTTCCATATTGACACCCACACCTGCCATTCTTCTAAATTCAGGAAATCACCAGCTTGAGGCCCTTAGGCTCAGGGCTTAGACAAGACTGAGACACACACCCCAGGGACTGGAGAAGATTTGCATTGGCTGCCCCGCCTCCTGGAGCTGCAGGCAGGGAGGAAAAGACAGGAGCCTGGAGAGGCCAGTGCAGCTGGGCAGCCTCAGGGCAGAGGTTTCCAGAAACTCTTGCTGAATTTGCTGTAATGCTGGTTATTGGAGCTATATCGCAAAAAAAGTGAGGTAAGCCCAAAAAGGTAAACTTACTTATGTCACAAGTGAGCAACTCAGACCAAGTTTCTCACCAGAGAGATACATTATAGTCCTTATTTTATTTCATAAAAACACACCTTGTGCAGATGATGTTTTACAAGAGTGTGAAGACTCTCTCCAGCTGTTATATTGGGTGACAGTAAAGGGTGCAGGTTCCTGTAGCTCCAGGAAATGCCTCTTCAGAGCCCTGAGTGGGGCTGCGTCTCTGGCTGAGTCTGCTCAGCAGGTGAGGCTACTGCCTTAGAAAGGTCACCTCAGGGCCCCCGGAATGTACACATGTCAACGGTGCACGTTTTCACAATGAAAAACCAGAGATTTCCTCCTCATACTCTACTGACAAGCTCCAAGAGGACGTGTAAGTTGTGGGAAGAGATCACATGGGGTTGGTGGACTCAACTGCGACTCAAAGAGGATCCACACTGATGACAGATCATTACAGTTTCATCTTCTTACCAGCTATTGGAACAAGAGCAGAGGATTGAGGAGATTTTCTGTGTTGCGTCACAGGATCTGGCAATTTCCTGTCCGGGAAATTTTGAGGATAAAGGTCATTGAAAGACCATTCCAGTGATATCAGTCTGGACGACTTTTTCCTGGGGTTTCTAATCAGCCCCAGAGAGCACTGGGAACAACTCCAATACACCTAAGCTGCCCTGATGTAGAGAGTAGCACCCTCTCCGGCTGCTGGAAAAACTTTCAGGGAGAACCTGTCTCCACTATTTGCCCCCATTTTCCCTTCCCCAACCCTGCCTGATTTTGCTACACACAGAAGAGGGTGTCATTTCTGACCTTAGACCTCCCAGGTCTAGCTCTCTCCAATTCCCCAAAGGTGTGCTAGAGAATGCCATTCACCTTCTCTAAATCTTTTCCCTTCCCTGTCAAATGTCCTTCATTGTCAGCTAGAGTGGGCAACAGTCACCCTGTGGGACCCAAGTCAGATAAGCCAGGAACAGAGGCACAGGCAGCACCTTAGCCCCCAGGCAGCACCTTAGCCCCCAGCTAGATGCCTGGGGGTGAAGGTGCAGGTAGGGGAATAGTAACCATTACTTTGTGTTCAGCCCCCAGGTCACCAGGGAGGGGCCCAGGTCTGGATTTATGGATCACATCTGCCCCACCCAGCAGCCTAGACACAGAGGCCCCCTAAACACTGTGCTGGTGCCAGAGATCCTGATGATTACCTGGAAAATCCACCTAGTCTGCTGATATCACTTGATCCTTCCTCCAAGGTTCTTAGGAGAAAGTGTTACAGAGGAAGAGATCTATCATTGAGTCACAGACTCCTGCCATCATCACTGTCTTTTACATCAGACAAACCAGAACTTTCCCTGTTACAGACAAACGGACTCACGGGCTTTCTATACATGTCAACAGTATGACACAAGCATTTGTAGAAAGAAAGAATTTATTGTGATTTGACAGGGAGCTACATCAGTCCAGAAATTTTCTTCATCTGAACATAATGTCATTGACTAGAACTGATATATTCATGTTTTGGGACAAAGGTAGACTTCTTGGGTTTTATGTATTTATTTATTCTTACGAGAGCTGGGTGTAGGCGAGAGATGCAGGGGCGTGAGAGGGGTCATCAGAGACACAGCGTGGAGCAGAACAGGCAGATCTACTGAAATACACTGTGAGGGGAGAAGGGGACAAGACAGGAGAGGTCTGCTGAGTCAGGTGGGTAGCTCCCTGGCCAGGGATCGAACTCATGCTGCGATGGCTGCAAATTGCTTCATAGTGCTGAAACCTAATGCCTTGTGCCACCAAGGAGGACCCCTCATGGTCTTTCTATTCTGGCACTGGCAACAGAGTCCAGCTTAGAGATGAAGAACGACACACGGGGAGGATGTGGTGAGGATTGTCACCGCATCTGCAACCACATGTGTCTACTGGCCTCTCTCTGGGAAGAACCTGTCACAGCAGAGCTCAGCTGAAGTGTGCCCCACCCACAGTATGGAAAACTCCTAGGAACAGAGAGGGTACGTGCTCATGCCATATGCCCAGGACAGAATGTATGCAAGAGCAAACTGGCTGTCATGGGCATTACTAGGGAATTGTTCTTCCGTCTCCGTCTTGGGTGCATCATCACCATGGCCCCATGATAGCACTGCACACAGCAGGCACCATCCCCCATGTCTCCCCACACCAAAACGTCATTGTAATCCTGTGACCATTCACAACCTCATGGGTATGCGCTGGGTGTCACAGGAGGGCACAGCCCCTTCCTCTATCAAATGGCGCTGTTCATGTTTGTTTTCAGCTGTGACCCTCTGAAGGCCCTATGCCTAGTCTTGAAGAAAACAGGGGCCAAATCGAGAGGGTAATTCACCTGTGGGCCAGCACTTCATAGCTCAAGGAATCGCCTCCTGATTCAGCTTCTGAATCCCAACCTGAACTAATGAAGCCTCTGTGCCTGCTGCACACAGTTTAGGCAGCCACCAGGGGGCAGCAGAGAGCCACCACAGCAGGGTTAAAGCCTCCCTGCAGCTTGTGACATGGGGAGCATCAGTCAGCAGGAGCTAAGGCCTGAGTGAACAGGGGTCATTTTTCTACAGTGTCATTCTTTTTTTTTTTTTTTTTTTTTAAGATTCATTTATTCATGCATACAAGAACCGGGTAAGGCCAGACACGTGGGAGGGTGAGAGGATTCACAAGAGACAGAGTGGGGAATTGAACAGGCACAATGATGAAATACACTGCTGAGTGGAGCAGCAGGTGAGACAGGAGAGGTCTGCTGCGCCATGTGGGATTCTTGCTGGTCAGCCGGGATCGAACTTGTGCTGCAGAGGCTGCGGAAAGCTTCACAGCGCAGCACTCAACACCTGCGCGACCATGGGAGGCCTATTCTTGACAATCATGTTCTCATTACAGACTTCATAGCCTCAGTCTGAGGCTTGGAGAAATTGTCTTGTTTCTCTGGCTCTTATTCTGATATTTCCATTCCTTCACACACAGCCCAGTCCTGCTAAAGTGGCCTCACTCTCCAGACCCTGGATGAGTGCCTGGACACAGCAGGTGTCTGATAAACTTATGTTGACTTGATTACAAAAGAAGACAGCTTGTTACTTAATACCTTACTCATCAACAAAACACAATTAGAGTGAACTCATAGGGGCGCTGCTCTTAGAGTCCTTTCCAGGCCTCACTGTCACGCAGCATTTTTGGACCCCGTGATGTCTATGTGACCTGAGTGCACACGGAGGATACTGAGGCACAGCCCCTGTGCCTGTCCCAGTCTCTCTCAAATCAGAACAAATGACAGGCCTCAAAAATTTCTGGGTAGGCAAGTGAGGGATTTTATGCAGGATCTGCTGCTCAGAAGCTGTGAGGACAGGGGGAGGACCTGGACCTATCTAAGCCTGGGAATGTCACCTGTAGAACAGGATCAGAACACACAGGCTTCCACGGAATCTGCTGTAGAAGGGCCTGTCCAGAGAGAGGCCAGGACAGAGCCTAGGGGAGGAGATTCAAACAGACCATGAGACCAGAAGAGAAGGAGGGCCCCTAAGCTGAATGTGGGGACTCTAGAAAATACCCCTCCCCTCTCTGTGTCTGAGGCTGACACCACAAAGCTCCCCAAGCAGCAGCCTGGCCCTGGCTGATTTGCATACCCAGCAGCTCTCTCCAGCAAGGGGATAAGACAGGCATGGGGGTTGTCCTGCCCAGCCAGAGCCTCAGGGAGCAGAATGAGGGATCCCACCATGGCCTGGACCCCTCTCCTCCTGGGCCTCCTGGCCATTTCATAAGTGCTGAGCCAGACTCACAACCCCCGGCTTCAAGGCTCTGGGACAAGACTCATTCTAACTCTGAGCTCAGCAGGGGCTGCCTGTGGGGCAGGATGCTCTTGATCAGCTCAGGATGGGGGGCTGGATTGGGTAGACACCTACTATACTCATTTTTGGTGTGAGCCTGTGGGCCTGTGCCTGTCAAGAGAAGAGGGGGTGTGGAGTCCTTTGCCCAAAATGCCACACATCGGCCAGGCTTATGGGAAGCTGAGGATGACAACGAGGGAAGGGACATCCAAAGGGACACAGCAGCCATCGGGTCTTGGCCAGGCCAGGCAAGGGGAGGTGCTCGAGGAATGGGTCCTGCGCATTACCCCCCCTCTCCTTTTCTTCCTGCAGGCTCTGTGGTCTCCTATGAGCTGACTCAGCCTTCCTTAGTGTCGGTGTCTCTGGGACAGACGGCGAGGTTGACATGTCAGGGAGACAACATTGGTGGTGAATATGTTCAATGGTTCCAGCAGAAGCCCAGCCAGGCCCCTGTGCAGGTCATTTATAAGACTAACCAGCGGCCCTCAGGGATCCCTGACCGGTTCTCAGGCTCCAAATCTGGGAACACGGCCACCCTGACCATCAGCGGGACCCAGTCCGAGGACGAGGCTGACTATTAGTGTCAGGTGTGGGAAGGCAGCAGTGCTCATCCACAGTGACACAGGGCCATGGGAAAGTGAGACACAAATCTCTCCCAGTCTACGTCACAGTCTCCTCTAGCCCCGCGCGGGTGGAGAAATGACCATGAGCAGCTCACACCTGGGTCCCATATCTGAGCTCCCATAGGTCCCGGTCCTCCAGGGAGTGTCAGCACTAGGCAGGACAGGAGGGTGAGAGTGGGAGGGTAAGGATAGAAAAACTAGAAAGGAGGCACCCCAAGATCAGAAACCTGCTCTCACATGAGACAGAGGTGGAGATGGAAGGTATTAATATATCCATTAACCCAGCTATAGGAACTGAGATCCTTAGGCACCAAGGCCTAGAACACAAAGCACAAACCCTAAGCAGGTATCAGACTGCTGTAGGGAGTGTCAGGAGCACAGAACCTGAAGGTGAAGATGTGGAGATTGAGGTGATTGTAGAATCTGTGGTCCTTTCAAATAATACATAGTTATTCAAAATCAACAGCAAACAAACCAGTACACAAAGGAGTGAGCCCCCCCAAAGAGAAGACTGTATCAGTGCAGTCTCTGCACAGGCACAGGGCAGCATCCTTCTGCCCACCTGTGCTTCTTCCTGCCAACTCTCTCCCTACGCAGGGCAGCAGCCTTCCTGCCTGCCCATGACCTGTACCAGGCGGGGCTCCTCTTCACTGACCTCCCTCAGCAGAGGCAGCTCTCCTCAAGGCCACTTGCTTGTGACCATGCAGGCCTCTCTCGTAGCAAACCCACCTCTTTTAGTGCAGCCCTTTCTGCCTGCTTGTGTCTATAACCATGCCCGTTTTGTTCTCTCCCTTTTATAATAACACATAACTAATGATTCTGTGTCATAGCAAACACATAGGGAAGCGCGCCATGTGCCAATGAAAGGGGAGCTCTGGTGAAAACTTTCCCAGAGTAACCCAAGGATCCCCTCTCCAAACCCAACAACTCCAAAATGACATCAGAACACAGGACAGGCTGCCATGTGCTTCTTGCCCACAGTAGTTGTGATGGATTGCGGGCCCAGAAGGTACAGAGAAGAGAAAGTGCAGAGAGAACCCTGAGCTGTGCATGATTCCCAAGAGCACTGGGGAGAACAGCTATTTGGGAGGATGAGGATGGGCTAGAGGAATGGCTCCCTGAGGCACAGAAGGAGCTCCCTCACACTCACACACATACACACACACACACACACACACACAAACACATCCCATCATAGATGCTTTGGCCCAGTCCAGAGAGGAAAGCTCCTAGTAAGGCATCAGGTTTCCTACCCAGGAGAGCTTTGTCTCAGTAGTGGGATAATGAGTCCAAACTCACAGCCATCCCTGGGACTCCTAGAAAGTGTAAAAGGAAACTGAGCAATGATTGAACTGTGCCCCGTCATTTTACAAAATAGAGGTGTTTAAAATGCTTAGAAATGAACACAGACCTCCAGTCCCACACACGGACGCATTCACAAAACCTGGCATCAATCAAAACTTTCTTGCAGAGAATTATGAAAATAAGGTTCTAATTAATAAGAAAAATATCAATGATCCCAAATGGGCTTGAAATTGCCCAGCTGCTATAATTTGAAGATAAGGAAACAAAATAAAAGATTATGATGGTTCCCCTTTGTTCCTGAGAGTACGGACATAAAAAATATTCAGGCATATTCTACGAATGAGCACAGTAGAATCTGAGATTCTAAACCACCATTTCCAAAACTCAGTAAACAACAAGCATAATAAATGCCTCTAGAGAACAACAACATTTTTTAGAACAGTGGAGGAGACAGTGTTAAAAGTCTTCAGAGCTAAGGGGCATTATGGAAGTGGGACAGCATGAGGATGAAGCAGATTTCTCAGGAGAAGAATGCAGGTGAGTGGATGGTGATTAACATCCCTAAGATGAAAAGGAAGAAAAGATCTAAATGTTCACCAAGTTGTTTCATTTTCCATAATGAAAGGACAGGGTTTCCACATAGCAGAGCAACAAGACAGAAAACAGTAGTGAACCTCCTCAGGCAGAAGGAATAATACCAGAGGCCTCCCTGGTGGTGCAAGGGGTTAAGATGCAGCCCTATCAAGCTATCTGTAGCCACTACAGCACAAGTTTGATCCCGCAAAGGAGATGGCTCACATGGCACAGCCGACCACTCCTGGCTAACCCGCTGCTCCCCTCAGCAGTGTATTTCAGTCAATCTGCCTGTTCTGCTCCCCATTCTGTCTCTGGTGAATCTTCTCCTGCCACCCACCTCTGGCCTGTACCCCCAGTTCTTTTATGCATAAATAAATAAATCATAAAAAAATAATAATACCAGAGAGAATCTTAATCTTCAAGAAGGAATGAAAAGTTTCAGAAGTGGAACTGCAGAGACAAGATGCTAATATTGAAATCTGTTGAAAAGAACATCCCTCTCTCAAACAAAATGCACTGACCATGCTGGGTGGAATTTATAAAGCTGGTAAAAGTAAAATGTTTGACAATTGAAGCGAAATGAATAAAAAGAAGTGATGGCAACCTGTTCAAGGGTCTAATACTCTGATGTGACATGTTGTAGTATCACATAATTTAAATTGTGAATTACAATAAGATTATGACAAGTTACCGTTAGTAAGCAAAGTAAAGGGGGAGTAGATCAAGTGGAACCGCAATACTATTCAAGGAAAAAGAAGCAGATAAATAAAAAAACAAAAAAAGAAAAAGGATGGGAAAACGAAATACCATTGAATGTTTATGATAATATTATGGCATGTCTGAAAAATACTAAGGTGTATTTAAATATATATTAATGTCCACTTTCATTGTAAATAATCATAATACCAGAACAAGAGCAGAAGTTGTCGGTTGAAATGAAATTATATAATATATATGCTGAAGAGAGAAAAGCCACAGTAAATACAAAGACCCAAAAATAAACTCATGCCATTCACAGCCACGTGGATGGAACTAGAAGGAGTTATGCTCAGTGAAATAAGCCAGAAGGAAAAAGAAAAAAA
Organism: Talpa occidentalis; assembly: GCF_014898055.3. Lineage (NCBI taxonomy): Eukaryota > Metazoa > Chordata > Mammalia > Eulipotyphla > Talpidae > Talpa > Talpa occidentalis. The sequence continues at coordinate 27,144,580 of NW_023601433.1, forward strand.
TATCAGAGAGGTTCACTTATAGAGGAATACAGAGGAACCAAATAAGACATCAGTGTAAAAAAAAATAATAACAGTACAAAACACAATAAAGCAAAAACAGACAATTATAAATGAGAGACATCCTGCAGGGGAGGAGGAGGGAGCAGGATGAGAGGGAGGGAGGGAGGAGCACAGGGGATGAGGTGATGGTGCACTGGTGCATTGGGGAAGGAAACACTATGGGGACTACACCTGAGGGGGTGGGGGAAGCAAATATTTTTTAAAGAACAATGATGTAAAAAAATAATATAAAATATATTGAATGAAAAAAAAATCTAAGCACCAGTTCAGACTAGGCTGAGGTAGAAAACCTCGGAACATGAACTCTGAGAAACGATGGTGAATAAAAACACTAGTTAAATAAGTGACTCATGAATAGTGATGGGGTGAGGGCAACTGAGTTTAGGTCAGGAAGCACCAGGAGCTCCTGGTGATGATCAGTCTCCCCATGCTGTGGGGGGAGGCTTCCTCCTGAATCTGAGTAGACATAAAGGCAGAGGCCCCTGGAGCATCACGCAGGTTCCAGAATTTTCAGTTTTGCAAATGAGCAAATATCGCCAGCTATCACTTTTGACCAGTGGGATGTGCTTCAAAAAATTGATGTGATTGCTCCCTGTGCCCCATATTCTATCTAGCTGCGTTCTGCCTGGAGGGTCAGTGCCGCGGACCAGCACAGCGATGGACGATGAGGCCGTCTCAGGGTTGAGAGATTGTGCAGGGTGGTCAGGGATTCGATGAATAAATGACACACAGACACACCTGAAGAGAGTGAAAATCTGAGTGCGTCTCTATTAAGCTAGTGGTCAGTATATATATGTTTTTCTAAAAGCATAGGAACAGTGAACATCAAAGAGATCAGTTTGCTCATAGACTTAGCTTAATTGACAGGGCAGTGATTTATGTCCGAAGTTACATCTGGACCTAGCCTCATTCCTAATTGGACAGGCTATAAATTCTTTCTACTGTTTTATATAATTATTTTCTAGTTGCACTAACTATCATTTTTACTCATAATTAATTGTCATGGGTGAATTTATTTTATAATGCAGTTACTATCAAAGGTACTAAAGTTAAGCACATAATAGAAAGATTATTAAACCAACAATTCTATTATAACACAGCGTTTAGTAATGTTTCATTTGCATTAACCTAATTATTAAATTAGGTATGTTTTTTTAATAGCAATCAATGACCAGAAAAAAGGAAAGATTTTAGAAAGACAGTTGTAGCAGAATAAAGTTTGTGGGCCTTGAGAAAGCGAGATAAGGTTCCAGGTGGTCAGCATTTCTTTTAATCATCTTTGTGGCAGCTTCTGGTGGTCATTATTTCTTGGCAGGCATTCGGCTTCTCTGCATCTTAGGGAGTTTGCTGTTCTCCCCCTGCGCGCATGGTTCCTTGCCCACGCCGGACCTCAGGGACCATGGCAACAGCCATTAGCCCTGAGGGTCACTGCAGGGGGGGGTGCAGCAGGTCCCCCTTTGATTTTAGAACGAAGTTGGTAAGCATACATGTCACACTGGATGCGGTAGATGGACCTGTGAAGTGAGCGGACACAGAAGGGAATAAACAAACAGAGAAGCAGGACAAGTAGGGAAAGAACAAGGAAGGAGAGAACAAGATGATACCAGTGAGTAGGAGTTAAAGATTGGAGAGTGGAAGCCAGAGAATGGGCAAAGGAAGAGACTGAAGTATCTAGGTCAGATTTACTGACAGCAGAGATTTCAGACTGAAGAGATGCAAGGTCATGAGAGAGGTCATTGTCATGCCAGATGCCCAATAGGTGATGTTTAGTAAGATTCCAATGTAGAGAGGAATTATAACGCAAAGGTGTAACACAAATGAAACGAAAGTGAACGTGGCAGCGAGTGGATAATTGCTGCTTAAGCAGCTGAACTTCATCTCCAATGGCAATAACAATTTCTTCCAGGGCATTTATCCTTCTTTCTAACTTGTAGTCAATGTCCCGCTGCACAGAGTGTGCCATGGTCACATTTTTGGTAAGGTCATTTACAAAAGAAGCTGTCTTAGCTTCCTGAATTAAAGCAACAGAGGAAGTAGCTAAGGAGGTAACCAGGGAAATTAGAGCAGCAATTCCTAGAATAAGGGTGGCAATAAAACGTTTAGGACGAAGAAGGGCATGTACTTCATCTAAAACTTGCATGGCAGTATTATCATACCAAGGCATATCATGTAAATCAACAGGTAACATAACATAGGGGGGTCTTTTAAGTAAGACCACCACAGGATATATACGAGCAAGAGAGGGGGTAATACAATTAGTAACAATGCAGCCAGAACAATGAATGGAGTAAGAAGTCCTACGCAATTGAATGCGTGTAGCTGAGGCATTCCCCAGAAGTATAACGAAGGGGTATCCAACGTAGGCACGCACTGGGATCTTATCGGTGTCCTGTCCAGGTTGTTTGAAGTGTACATCATTAATGGCAGTGAAAAGACGAAAAAGTTTAGGCTTTACGACAGAGCTTTCTGTTCAGGGAACCGGGTTATTCAGTCCTGTCAATGGAGGCAAGCTTTGTCATCATTTTCAGAGATTTCTGGAACCCTACGAACAAAGCAGCAGTTTCTCCACATTTTAGTTTAGCTCTATGTCAACTTCCTGGAAGAATTGTACTCAAAGCCACACAGAAGGTTAGCTCTGCTAGAAAAAGAAAAAAATATATATATCTATAACATTGTTGTAGAGTCTGGTCAGTCAAAACAAGAAAACTTTGTTGAATCAAGGCAAAATGTAAAGAAACATTTTCAATGTTATGCCAAACAAAACAGTAAAAATCAGGTGTATTTCCAACAGTCTATACAGTCCTTTGTAGAAAGATTTTTACTCTCAAAAGTTTATCATTTTGAATCAATTGAGGCCTTTTGTGTGTGTGTGTGTGTGTGTGTGGAAACAAGTCCTGCAGACATTAAACCATTGAAGTATATAATATTGCAAGGCAACAATAATCATTGACAATTTACATACATATCAGGTATTGAAAGATTTTGTTTAAGAAAACCAATGTTAACATTTTTGTACATATTAGAGTTTTTCCATTTTCCCAAGTGACAGTGCTTTCCTTGTAGTGTAACTTTACCAGGTAAACCAGATAGGATAAATTTATCTAATGTCCTTCCCAGGAGGAATGGGAGAAAGTTTGTGGAGTGTCTCTAAAGCTTTGCTGAGGTTCCACAAAATTTCCTTTAATTGATTAAATGACAGGCTACCAAATTTTACTTTAATTAAATGTTTGGGAAGCTGTGTCATAAATACTAGAAAACAGCAAAAACAACCATATTTAATCTCTATAAAAATTCTAGCCCTAAGTGATAATATTGACAATTAAATCATAACCTTTAATTGTCATCTCAAAAACCTTAGTTCTTTAGACACTAAAAGACATTATGTACCCAACATTATTAACCTAGACAAGGGCCAAGATTATACCCAATGCTAGTGTATAAGTACATGTTTTGAAACAACCCATTAGATTATAACTCAGTTACTATTAACCAAAAATTATTTCAGCTAATGTGTTCCCAAAACACTAAAATAATATAAATCATTTGAGTATACAAAATTTGTTTTCCTAAAATTCCTTTTTCAGATGTTCAACACTTTACTTAGCTTTGTTACTTTTAATTCTTTTAGACCTTTTAATATTTGTTTTAACACTTATCACTTTACTTTTAAGACCATTAAAATATCTATTTTTAATACATGTTTTTTTTTTTAGCACACATTTCACATTACATTGATTTAGGATTGTCACATCTTTCATTAGCAGTAAGGCATTATAATATAATACTGTCATCTCTTTGAACTAGATGACTTAAATGTGAACACACAAGGTAATATGACATTAGAATTTTTAGCTTTTACAAATAGGTGCAAAAAGTAAACCTGAAAGTTTAGTTGTAGTTTTAGTTTCTGTTACGACTGGAATTCCATTTTGCATGGCTGTTAATAACATAATGGCACATACCTAGGTTTTTTTTAGGCTGGCTAATAAAGAAGCAATTAGGCAAATCAATAAAAACAAAAAAAATCAGAGCACCATATAGATACTATGTACATTTTTCACATACATGTGACTCAGTAGGAAAGACAAAAGTACCTTTTATACCAGAAATTTCTTTTGAAATAAACACATTTAAACAAAGTATTAATACTTAACATAACTGTAAGGCATATATGCTTTGAATTATATTATAAAATTTAAACTAGTTTTTGTTTATTAAAAAATTGTTTGATCAAGATGTCAAGATTTGTTTTGTGATAATTTATAAAGGCGCCATCTATAATTAGTCCTCCGGAGGTAAAAACAAAACAAACACAAAGAAAGACAAACAGATACAGAGATCTCTTGATATACATTTAAAATTTTGGCCATGTGCATATATTTTGAAACATAGTTATTTTATCAATATGTGTGAAGATACTGAGGTTTTTAATGAGTTAACAGCTAAAATCTGTACACAGAATAAGTGTCTAATCTTAATTATTACCAAAGACCTTGGGCTCGAGACCACAGCAGTCATGGCAGTTTTTACTAACTTTTTTGATAAGAAAATATTTTTGGAGTTTACATTTTTAAGAAATGATTTTTTGGCTTTAGGTTGTTAACACATTATGTCACTGGGAACGGTCATATATTTAAACATAAAAGAACACTTAATTTGAGAACAGAAGAGGTAAATTTTTACAGTCTGCCTGTAAAATTTGAGGTTTAGAATTTAGCTCAAAAATGTTTGTATTATTACTTTATGTTTTACCAGGTTAGTTTGTTTTAACAAGAAACTTAATGTTTTACAGGTCCCATAAGTAAAATTAAAAGCTTTTATTCAACCAATAAGCATTCTGTATAGCTTGTTAGCAGGTCAAAAGTAACTCAGCAGTTTTTGCCTAAGACAATGTAGATTTTAAAATCAGAGAAACACAGGGAAATGGAACTTTTTGGTAGAATGAACCAAAATAGTTATTTAAGGTGGATAATAGAAAAGTTTAGTTCCCCACAGCAGGAAGGTAGTAGAGACCTGTCAGTGATCCCAACACTGGAGAAAAAGTCCAGGCAGCTGCTTGTTGAGATCAAGGGCAGCCCCCACCAGCCCACTGCAGTGGGTTTATACTATTTTAATAAAAACTTTTTATTCATATTATAGTCATATAGTCTCATACACTCATATTTAACCATTTTTTATCACTTTAACAATTGTGAATGAACTTTGAATTTATAAATGCCTTATTTATCTATTTATTTATTTTTAAAGAAACAAATGGCAAAACTCCACCAGGGGGAACCTAGCCTCCTCCCCAAATAATTAACAGGAAAAGATTGGAGCATTTTTTTTGGTTTGTTTGTTTTATTTAAGATTATGACACATTATTTCTTATTTGTTTTTGAGTTTTTATTTTTATTTCAACAATTTTAGCCAAGTTTGAGCTGGAAATTTGGGCTGGATTTTGGAATGGTCTCATAATTGGGAGCCGATGCCTCTGCAAAGAGGTCAGTATTGGCTCTAGAATTAACTTTTGGCTTTTGAAAAACAGTTTCACTATCCCAATAATCCTGATCACTTTTTTTTTTTTTAATACTGCAGGCTATTTTTTCTTTTACCTTTTGTTTTGCATGTTTTATTTTTGCCTCCAGCCAGGCAAAAATGACCTATTTGTTCAGGCAATTGTTTTATTAATATGGGGCTGTCAGCTGAGTCCTCTTTGATGTTATTTAGGGATACAGACAGCCATAAGTTTTTGAGTTTTTTATTTATTTTTTTTTTTAATTTAGACCCTTGATCTAGTGCCGCGGGGGAAGCATTTAAGGGAACTTTCATGAACAAGATTTTTATGTGATGTAGTTGTAGGTTTAGTAACAACTGGAAAAAGAGTGGTGGCTGGGCGGGAGAGCAGAAATTCCTTTAGAGAAACGCTGTATAGGAGGCTGATCAGGATGATATACTGCCGAAATTCCAGAGGAGGAAGTGTCAGTAAAAACAACGGCAGCTCCATGCAGAGGCTGTGAGGAAATAATTCTTGGAAAAGTAAAAGCAGTTTCCGTCGCAAATTTTAAAATAGGGTGTTGTGGCAGGTGGAATTTGACCTGACCAGGAAAATTGAGTAAGGCTATGCCCCAGTCATCGTCATTTTGAAGCAGAAATTCAAACTGTGTTCTAGTATATGGAACAACAATAACGGAGGGAAGTTTGGCAAACAGTTCTTTAGAACGTGTTAACCCTTTCATTATGAGAAATGCACACATAGATGTATAAGATGTGACCATTTTTGTTTGATTGTGTGCCAAATAAAGCCATTCAAGAATACCAGATTGCCACAGGTAGGCAGTAGGGGTAAATTCAGTTTTAAGAATAAGTAATTCCCATGGTGATGAATAATCAATTTGAGAAACTCTAGCTTCAGAAAGTTTTTGTTCAACCAGATGCAGTTTTGAGAGAGCCTCGGGTGTCAAGGACCGAGGTGATTTAGGGTTAGGATCTCCCTGTAATATCTGGAAAAGAGGGTGTAAATCACCTGTAGTAATTTTAAGATAAGGACGAATCCAATTAATGTTTCCAAGCAATTTCTGAAAATCATTTAATGTGGAAAGTTTATCAAGGTGGATTTGAAGATTTTGAGTCATGATGAAATCATCATGAATGGTTTTTCCGAGATAGTTAAGTGGTCTCTCACACTGAATTTTGTCAGGAGCAATGACAAGACCAAAGGAGGTTAGGTCAGTAATTAAACATTGTAAAAGCGTTTCCACACCTTCCTTAGAGGAGTGGCTCAGGAGAATGTCATCCATGTAATGAATGATATATGCATCAGGAAATTTATGTCTGGTAGCTTGTAAAGCCTGATCAACAAATTTTTGACATAAGGTAGGAGAATTTTTCATGCCTTGAGGCAGGACTTTCCATTGAAAGCGTTGCCAGGATTGGTGAAAATTTGCAGAGGGAACACTAAAGGCAAACCGAGGAGAATCATCAGGGTGAAGTTTAATAGTGAAAAAACAGTCCTGCAGATCAATAATTATAATATGATTTTGTTTTGGAACAGCTACAAGGGAGGGGAGGCCTGGTTGAAGGGCTCCCATGTCATGCATAGTGTCATTAATTGAGCGGAGGTCCTGAAGAAGCCTCCATTTTTCTGACTTCTTTTTAATTACAAAGACAGGAGTATTCCACGGACTGTTAGAGGGCTCTAAATGCCCTTTTTGTAATTGGTCAGAGACAATGTCATGTATAGCCTGGATTTTGTCAGATGTAAGGGGCCATTGAGGTATCCAGACAGGATCATTGTTTTTCCAAGCAATTTTATCAGCAAATAAATTTTCCGCAATGGCCCCTAAGAAAAAGCCTGTTCATCAATTAAATCAGGAGCAGTGAGAGTTAACCCCATAGATTCCATCACATCACGCCCCCATAACAAAAAGGGCGAGGAAGGAATCACATATGGCTGAAAGAAACCAGAATGCTCATTCATTTGCCAATGTAAAAACTGAGAGCTTTGAGCTACATTGTCTGCCATGCCTAAACCAATTAAAGTAGATAAGGAATAAGTAATGGGCCATGAAGGGCATAGAATTCTTGTACTTCTTTTCCTACTTTTTTCCAGGTTTCTAGTGATAAACTGTCTTCTTCTGGAAACCATGGGCATACCCATATTATAAATTCATAAAGTTGCAACAAAGCTTTTTTATTTACTTTAATACCACGTGTTTCAATCATATTTTTCAGTATAGAAAGAAAAAGATCTCTGTTTTTGGTCTGTTGTTGACCCATGACCTCGTGGTGCTTTGTTCACTCACACAAGATCTTTATTTCAACTGTGCTGTCCGGCCCGTGTCCCTCGCGGGAACTTGCGGAGGCGTCTTAGCTAAGGTCTGTCCGTATAAACCCCGGACCAGGCTGCTCCAAGGAGCAGATGACCGTTATGCCTTATGACGTCCTCCACGGGAACCGCGGGAGCAGCCCACTCAGACTCCGTAGCCCTAAGGCTGTGGAGCCGTAATCATGCACTCTCACACACACTCAGCACCACGAGTATGTTTTCAAGTTTAGAAAAACTTCTCACTGTCTCAAACTGATCACCCTTTATCAGCGAGCTCCGGACGCCCCAGTGAGGATTCTATCCCTGACTGTCTAAAAAAGAAGGGTATTTTAGGAGAAATTCACTCACACACTCACACAAGAAGGAGATAGCTTACCCAACGCAACCTCTTCGTTACTTACCTCTCCTTTGGGTGAAAACAATGAAATGAAGGTCAGGCCCCACGTTGGGCGCCACCTGCCGCGGACCAGCACAGCGATGGACGATGAGGCCGTCTCAGGGTTGAGAGATTGCGCAGGGTGGTCAGGGATTCGATGAATAAATGACACACAGACACACCTGAAGAGAGTGAAAATCTGAGTGCGTCTTTATTAAGCTAGTGGTCAGTATATATATGTTTTTCTAAAAGCATAGGAACAGTGAACATCAAAGAGATCAGTTTGCTCGTAGACTTAGCTTAATTGACAGGGCAGTGATTTATGTCCGAAGTTACATCTGGACCTAGCCTCATTCCTAATTGGACAGGCTATAAATTCTTTCTACTGTTTTATATAATTATTTTCTAGTTGCACTAACTATCATTTTTACTCATAATTAATTGTCATGGGTGAATTTATTTTATAATGCAGTTACTATCAAAGGTACTAAAGTTAAGCACATAATAGAAAGATTATTAAACCAACAATTCTATTATAACACAGTGTTTAGTAATGTTTCATTTGCATTAACCTAATTATTAAATTAGGTATGTTTTTTAAATAGCAATCAATGACCAGAAAAAAGGAAAGATTTTAGAAAGACAGTTGTAGCAGAATAAAGTTTGTGGGCCTTGAGAAAGCGAGATAAGGTTCCAGGTGGTCAGCATTTCTTTTAATCATCTTTGTGGCAGCTTCTGGTGGTCATTATTTCTTGGCAGGCATTCGGCTTCTCTGCATCTTAGGGAGTTTGCTGTTCTCCCCCTGCGCGCATGGTTCCTTGCCCACGCCGGACCTCAGGGACCATGGCAACAGCCATTAGCCCTGAGGGTCACTGCAGGGGGGGGGTGCAGCAGGTCAGGGGATCCCAGCTGGTAGAGGGGAGGGCTGGACTCTGTTCACCACTCTCTCCTTGATAGAGACTCTGGAGAACTTTAAAGGAAGGAAGCTCCTCCAAGGAGCTCTGTTTCAGAAGCAGGGGGCAGAAGAGCTGCAGCCAGGACAAAGGCTGGGGCTGCCCAGGAGCCTCAGAGGGAAACCTAATTGCCGGCCCAATGGTCTGGGAACCAGAACAGCTTCAGAAGAACTCAGCACAGCCAGGCCTTACCCCAGGCTGCAGTGACCACCTTCTGAGGGTCAGAATCACACTGTATCCCCAGGACACTGGTGGGACCAGCATCGGGGGGTATCACTTGGGAAATGCAGCCATAGAGCCTGTGTCCAGGGAGCTGACCCTCCGTGCTGGCACATCAAGGGCACCCGCACCACTGCCCTGTGCCTCCCTCTCCTCTGGGATGACTGTGAGCTCGGGCTGCACCTACTTTGCTCAGGTCATGTCAGGAGGGGCAGGCACACTACTCCAGGCCTCTGGGCCCTGGAAGGAGGGCTGTTTCCTCACTTCAGAGAGATGGAAGTGGATTCTCACTGTTAGGGCAGAAATCCATCAGGGAAGCGAGCTTCTCTCAGAGAGGAGGAGGGAACTTCTTATTTAGGCTTGTGGGTTTTACACCTGCAGGCCCTGGGAGATCTGTCTCCAAAGTCTGCGCCCCAAGCAACCACTTTACAGAACATTTATTGACTCAAGCAAGGGGTACAGTCATCTGGGAATGTGTAAATCAGGGTTAGTGTGACCTTGATAGCAATACCAGCTGTTCCGAGAAACTTTTAGCTTACATGTTCTGTCCCGACTTTAACAGATAAGCAGGTCAGTCTGAGATTTCCCACTTCAACACTCCTCTGGTCACAGTTGGTCACAGGCTGCCCTTGCTTATCATTGGAAGATCAACCTCCCAACGGGTCGCCTGACCATTCAGCCCCCAGAGCTCTTCCCTGTGCAAAGACCATGACCCTGGGCAATTTTAGAGACCATAGAGACTAAACAGGGTTTCTTAGCTAGGTCTGCATTTCAAAAGCTTCACATCTTATATAAAACAGTAGTGAAATCCTAGTGTCATTGTCATGAGTAAAATGAGACCAAGCTGTGATCACTCTTCCAAAGGGGACGGTTGTTTAACAAGGAAACTACCATGCACTCAATAATGGACAAACAGCCAGTGACACAGGCCACACACACACATTCTAATGACAGGCCCTGGATGGGACAAAGTGCACCTGGGGTACACGGGCAGGATAATAGTAGGAGAAAGAAGATGAGGGCATCTGGGGACCCAAACTGCTAGGTCACTGGAGTCTGATATCTCCTCAGGCCCTGCTCAGCCCAGGCCCAGTCTCCTGGAAGGCCCCTGCAGCCTGAGCCAGCCAGGACAGATTATAGGCGGGAATTAGAGCTGTGTGGGGTCAAGTCAAGGAGGTGACTGTGATTATGGAGCTTGGAGTCCAGCCTGCCTATCTAACATGATGAGCATGTGGAAGAAGCTAAGGCTCACCCATTTTTACTTAGGCCCCTGTTCTACCCCACAGCTGTTCTCCAACTTAGTGTGGAGCCCACAGAAGGGTAAATTTCTATAACGGCAAACCTTCCCAACCCACAGGGTTCCCCCGAAGGTAGTAGGAGTGGCTGCTTTGAGCCATCCCAGTAGTAAGCTACCAACACTTTCCTCAAGACAAGGGTCCCTAGTGCTGTCCGTTATAAACACACCGCCCCCATCCTAAACAAGGTGCTGATACTTATTGGTTCTTTATTTCTAAAATTTGTCTTTTCAGGCCTGATATGTGACAAAAAATAGAGTCCATGAGTGTGTAGCCTTGGGCACTGGCATTGTCACTCAGCACAATGTTCCCTAAAGCTCTCTACATGGTTGTGCTGTTAAGAGATCATTCCCAGCTTCCCTGAGTAGGATTCCATGGTCCATGGAACAATGTCGAGTTACCTGTCACCGAGTTCTCAGCAGTATATAAATTATATAAATTATAGCCCTTATTTTATTTCATAAAAACATAGTGTGTGCAGATGATGTTGCACAAGAGTGTGAAGACTCCCTCCTGGCTGTGATCTTGGGTGAAGGTCACGCTTCAGGAAATGCCTCTTCAGAGCCCTGGGTGGGGCTGCGACTCCAGCTGTGTCAGCTAAGCAATTGAGGCTACTGCCTTTGAAAGGTCAGCTCAGGGCCCCTGGATAATGTACAAATGTCAACAGTGCACATTTTACAAAGAAAAACCAGAGATTTCCTGCTTATACTCTACTGACAAGCTCCTCATACTCTACCGCCAAGCTCTAAGAGGATTTCTCATTTTTGGGAAGAAATCACAGGCGTTGGTGGAATCAACTGTGACTCAAAGAGGCATCCACACCAATGACAGATTATGACAGCTTCATCTTCTTAGCAGCTACTGGAAAAGGAGCAGGAGATTGAGAAGATTTTCTGCGCTGCATCCCAGTGTTGTAGAGCAACCCTGATACAAATGGGGTGCCTGACTGTGGGTCCTCACCTGCGTGCTTAAAAGGACTTATCAATGCTCTACTGCAGACACATGTGAATGGTTAATAAAAGGTTTATTTACAAGGGAAGGCTTTAGTCTGGAGTGGGGGTGGGGTCCTCAAAGCCTGTATGGGATTAACTTGGACATTATTTCCCCCTAACACCAGGACCTGGCAATAATCAGAAATTTCCATGACAAAGTTCATAGAAATACCACTCAGTGACATCAGTCTGGACAACTTTTTTTTTTAATTTTTATTTTTTTTTGTTTTATATACATTTTTTTACATAATTTTTCATGTTTGTACAATGTATACATTTTCTTTTTTTTTTCGATTTATTTATTGATGATTGATTGATTGATTTATACATACAAGCACTGGGTACAGTCAGAAGCACGGCAGGGTGAGAGAATTCACCAAAGCCAGAGCGGGGAGCAGAGCAGGCAGAAGGACCGAGGTACACTGCTGAGGGGAGCAGCGGGCGGCAGGAAAGGTCTGTGCGCCATGTGGGACCCTCCTCCGGTGGCCGGGGAGCAGCCGGGGATCGAACCAGCGGTACAGAGGCTGGGGGCAGCTTCGCAACCCAGCGCTCAACCGCTGCGCCACCGGGGAGGCCCCAACGTATACATTTTCATCTTGATTATTGTCCCCGTAAAATTCCCACCCCCGCCCCCTTGTTTTGATGCTACTCCTGTAGAGTGTCTTTGGTTTATAGTTGCGTATTGATTTTGATTTTTACTTTATTATAATTAGTCTTTTTCCTGGGGTTTCTAATCAGCCCCAAAGAGCACTGGGAACAGCCCCCACACACCTGAGCTGCACTGGTGCAGAGCAGTAGTGCACCCCACCCCACCTCAGGCAGCTGGGAGAACATTCAGGGAGAACCTGTCTCCACTACAGGACCCCAGTCTTGGCTGTTTGCCCCCATTTTCCCTTCCCCAACTCTGCCTGATTTTGCTACACACAGAAGAGGGTGTCATTTCTGACCTTAGACAGCCCAGGTCTAGCTCTATCCAATTCCCAAATGGTGTCCCAGAGAATGTCATTCACCATCTCTAATTCTTTTCCCTTCCCTGTCAAATGTCCATCAGTGTCAGGTAGAGTGTGCGATGGTCACCTTCTGGGGCTGAGTGAGATGACCCTGGAGCAGAGGCACAGGGAGCACCTTAGACCCCAGCTGGATGCCTGGAGATTGAAGTGTAGGGAGGGGGATAGTAACCATTACTTTGCCCTCAGCCCTTAGGTCACCTGGGAGGGGCCCAGGTCTGAATTTATAGGTCACATCTGCCCCACCCAGCAACCTAGACACAAAGGCCCTATTCCACTGTGATCCTATGATTACCTGGAAAATCCACCCAGTCTGCTGATATCACTTGATCCTCCTCCCAAGGTTCTTAGGAGAAAGTGTCACAGAGGAAGTGAACTATTTTTGAGTCACAGACACCTGACATCAGACAAACTGTCTTTCACATCAGACAAACCAGAACTTTCCCTGCTACAGAGAAGGGACTCATGTGCTTAATATACAAGTGAACAGTATGACACAGGCTTAAGTAGAAAAAAGAATATATTGTGACTTGACAGGGAAGAAGACATGTGGCAAGGACACATCTATCTGCCTCAGTGTGGCTCAGATTAGTTTGGTGGGAGCAGAAGAAATGAGAAAAAATGCTCGAATGAAGAAGGTCGAGGTGGGCAGTTTAATGACTAGACAGAAATCAGTCCCGGGGTGAAAGGTCTTGTCAAGTTCTGTTTGCACAGTGGCTGACTCTAGATCTGGCTGACTTGGAGTTACCTTCAGATCAACATGTGGGGCATGCTCAGGCTGTGTGATCACCTGCCTCGGCCCCAAAAGCCCTTGAATGGCTCCCAGAGATCCCTGTCCCCGTGCCTGGTAACTTGCTTTCCCCGAGGTGGCATTGTGCCCAGGCTGCTGGCACCTCTGGCTTCTGGACAGAGGCTTCCCCTCCCCACCACCCATCTTCAAAGCTTCTGGCTTGGCTCTGGCACCCCTAAGTCCATCAGGCAAGCAAGTCCCACCTGGCCCCAGATTTTGGGACTAAGCAGGGGCAGGAGCAACCTAGGAGCAACCTAGGTAACAATTTACCTTGAAATAGGAGCTAGACAAGGCCTGTGTGATCTAAGCAGTTGAGGACAAATTGATTGGTTTTACCCCCAGAGGGAGCTGAGTCAGCACTCCAGGATGGCCCTTCTTGTTCCTTGCTCCATCTTCCCACCTGACAGCTGCTCCCAGTGCCCCCTGCCGAGAAGCCCCCCCACCTCTCACCACATAACACCTGCTTATCATTTATCTGTTCTCAATAAATATCTGCAAATCACCAACCACTGAAAAAAATCTTCCCTTTTATTATTTGTATTAACTGATGGAGTTCTGTGAATTCTGTTCCAAATACGAAGAAATGAAAGGCCTTTTTTGAAATGTAAAATATACACCTGACAAATAACTGCAATACTAACTCTTGTCAGAATATTCTCCCCAGATACTCACTACTTCCTGAGATCCCAGACCTTTGTTACGATCTGGTTGTATGTCCCACTTGGAAACCTCGCTTTCATTCATGTTAACAGAAGACCTCAGCTTGGCTACTCCAGCTCCAGCAAAGACACCCACAGCTAGCACAAATGAGCCACATCAGTCCAGAATCACAGTGTCATTGACTAGAATGGATACTTACATGTTTTGGGACAAAGTAGACCTCATGGTCTTTCTTTCTTTCTTTTTTTTCAAATTTAAGTATTTATTTATTTATGCATACAAGACTAGTGGTGTCAGCCAGAGTTAAGGAGAGGGGTTGAGAAGAGTCAGCAGACAGATTGGGGAGCAGAACAGGAAGATCTACTGAGATACACTACTGGGGAGAGCAGAAGTTAAGGCAGAAGTGGTCTGCTGCACCATGTGGATTAGTTCCCTGACCAGCTGGTGATTGAACTCATACTGCAATGGCTGTGGATTGCTTGGCAGTGCTGAGACTTAACCCCTTGGGTCACCAGGGTGGCCACTTCATGGTCTTTGTATTCTGGCACTGACAACAGTGTCCAGCTTAGAGATGAAGGACAACACCCGGGGAGGATGTGGTGAGGACTGCACTGCATGTTCAACCACATGTGTTAACACATCTCTCTCTGGGCAGGCCATGCCACAGGAACTCAGTTGAAGTGGGCCCCACCCACAGTACAGAAAACCCTAGGAACAGGGATGGTGGGCGCTCATGCCATATGCCCAGGACGGGAGATAATCAAGAGCAAATTGGGTACCATGGGCATTACTGAGGAATGTTCTTCTGTCTCTTTCTTGGGGGCATCATCATCATGGCCCCATGAAAGCACTTCAGGCACCAACTCCTGAGTCTCCCCACACCTAAACTTCTTGGTCATCCTATGACTTTCCACTACCTGGTTGTTATGTGCTGGGTGTCTCAGGTGGGCACTGCCCCTTCCTCTACCAAATGGCGCTGTTCAAGTCTGTTTTCAGATGTGATCCTCTAAAGACCCTATGCCTAGTCTTAGGAAGACAGGGGCCAGATAGAGAGGGTAATTCAGCTGTGGGCCGGCACCTCATAGCTCAGGGAATCCCCTTCTGAATTGAAGCTTCTGAATCCAAATCTGACCAAAGGAAACCTCTGTGCCTGCTGCACCCAGTGCAGGGAGCCACCAGGGGGCAGCAGAGACCACCCACAGCAGGTTAAAGCCTCCCTGCAGCTTGTGCCTGGGGAGAGTCAGTCACCAGGAGCTAACAACTGAGTGAACAGGGTCATTTGTCTGCAATGTTTCTCTTGACAATCATGTCCAAATTTCAGACTCCACGGTTCCCGATCTGAGGCTCGTAGAAATTGGCTTGTTTCTCTGGCTCTTTTTCCGACATTTCCATACCTTCACACACAGCCCAGTTCAGCTAAAGTGGCTTCACTGTCCAGGCCCTGGATGAGTGCCTGGACACAGCAGGTGTCTGATTAACTTATGTTGACTTGCATACAAAAGAAGACAGCTTGTTACTTAATACCTCACCTCATCAACAGAACACAATTAGAGTGAACTCACAGAGGCGCTGCTCTTAGAGTCCTTCCCAGTCCTTACCCTCAGGCAGCATTCCTGGATCCTGTGATGTCTGTGTGACCTGAGTACACACGGAGGGTACTGAGGCACAGCCCCGGGACTGTTCCAGTAGCTCAAAGTCGAAGAAATGACAGGCCTCAAAACTCCTGGGTGGGCAAGTGAGGGATTTTATGCAGAATCTGCTTATCAGAAGCTGTGAGGACAAGGGAGGATCTGGACCTACCTCAGCCTGGGAATGTCACCTGTAGAACAGGATCAGAACACACAGGCTTCCATGGAATCTGCTGTAGAAGGGCCTGTCCAGAGAGAGGCCAGGATAGAGTCTAGGGGAGGAGATTCAAGCAGACCATGAGACCAGCAGAGAAAGAGGATCCCTGAGGTGAGGGTGAGGACACTAGAAAATACCCCTCCCCTCCCTGTGTCCTGGGGGCTGAGTCTTCTCTTAAATCACAAAGCTCCCCAAGCAGCAGCCTGGGCCTGGCTGATTTGCATACTCAGCAGCTCTCTCTCAGCAAGGGGATAAGACAGGCCTGGAGTGTGTCCTGCCCAGCCTCAGCCTCAGGAACAGGATCAGGGACACCACCATGGCCTGGACCCCAATTCTCCTGGGCCTCCTGGCTCATTGCACAGGTGCTGAGCCAGACTCACTGCACCCCAGCCCCTGGGCTCTTGGACAAGACTGGTTCTGACTCAGGCAGCCCATAGTAGGGATAACTGTGGGGGCAGGGTGCTCTTGATCTGCTCAGGATGGTGGGCTGGATTGGGTAGACCCTCACTGCGCTCACAGCATGAGGGGCTGTGCCTGCCATGAGAAGAGGAGGGCGTGGAGCCATTCATTTGCCCAAAACGCCTTACATCAGCCAGGCTAATGGCAAGCTGCAGATAACAATGATGGAAGGGATTTCCACAGGGTCAGAGCAGCCATGTGGCCTCCACCAGGCCAGGCAAGGGGGGGTGCTCTGGGAATGGGTCCTCACGTTAACCCCCCTCTCCTTTTCTCCTTGCAGGCTCTGTGGTCTCCTATGAGCTGACTCAGCCTTCCTCAGTGTCAGTGTCTCTGGGAGAGACGGCCAGGATGACGTGTCAGGGAGACAACATTGGTGGTAAATATGTTCAATGGTTCCAGCAGAAGCCCAGCCAGGCCCCTGTGCAGGTCATTTATAAGGATAACCAGCGGCCCTCTGGGATCCCTGACCGGTTCTCTGGCTCCAGTTCAGGGAACATGGCCACCCTGACCATCAGCGGGATCCAGGTCCAGGACGAGGCTGACTATTACTGTCAGGTGTGGGACAGCAGCAGTAAACATCCACAGTGACTCAGGGCCATGGGGAAGTGAGACACAAACCTCTCCCTGTCGACATCACAGTCTCCTCTAGCCCCATGAGGATGGAGACACGGCCATGAGCAGCTCACACCGGGGTCCCATTCTGAGATCCCTTGTGTCCCTGCCCCTCCGGGCAGCATCAGCACCAGGCAGGTCAGGAGGGGTGAGACTGGGAAGGTAAGGATAGAAAAACTGGAAGGGGGCACCCCAAGATCAGAAACCTGCTCTCACAATGCCAAGAGCTGGAGGTAGGGTGGCAGGGGTTAATATATCCATGAACCCAGCAATAGGCACTAAACTAAGATCCTTAGGCACCAGTGCCAGATCACCAAGCACAAGCCCTAAGCAGGTGTCAGACTGCTGTAGGGGGTGTCCGGACCTCAGAACCTGAAGGTGAAGATTAGGAGTTTCAAGTCATTGTAGAATTTCCTGGTCCTTTCAAATTCTACATAGTTATTCAAAATCAACAGAAACAAACCACTCCATGAAGGAGTGAGCCCCCCCAAAGGGAAGACTGTAGCAGTGCAGTCTCTGCACAGGCACAGGGCAGCATCATTCTGCTCACCTGTGCCTATGCAGGTGCTTCTTCTCGCTAACTCTCCCTCCGCAGGGCAGCAGCCTTCCTGCCTGCCTGTGACCTGTAACAGGCCAGGGCTCCTCTTCTTGACCTCCCTCAGCAGAGGCAGCTCTCCTCAAGACCACCTGCTTGTGACCGTGCAGGCCTCACTCTTAGCAAACCCATCCCTTTCGGGGCAGCCCTTTCTGCCTGCTTGTGTCGATACAAGTCCTGTATTCTTCTCTTGCTTTTATAACAAACCTGCCCCTTGGGTATAGCTAATGTTTCTGTGTCATAGAGAAACTCGCCTGGAAACTCTGCATGTACCGCTGAAAGGGGAGCTCCGGTAAACCTTTCCCAGGGTAACCCAAGGACCCCACTCTCCAAATCAACAACTTTAAAAGTGACATCAGACCACAGGATGGGGCTCCCATGTGCTTTCTTGCCCACAGTAGTTGTGGGCATTGAGGGCCCAGGTGGATAGACTGAGGGTACAGAGAAGAGCAGGTGTAGAGAAAACCCTGAGCTGTGCATGACCCCAAGAGCACTGGAGGGCACTGGTGAGAGGGAGGATCAGGATGGGCTGGAGGAACAGATACCCGAGAAGCAGAGGGAGCTGCCTGGTCTCTCTCTCTCTCTCTCTAGCTCTCTCGCTCACACACACACACACACACACACACACACACACACATCCCATCATAGATGCTTTGGCCCAGTCCAGAGAGGAAAGCTCCTATTAAGGCATCAGGTTTCCTACCCAGGAGAGCTTTGTCTCAGTAGTGGGATAATGAGTCCAAACTTACAGCCATCCCTGGGCCTCCTACAAAGTGTAAAAGGAAGTTGAGCAAAGATTGAACTGTGCCCAGTCATTGTACAGATTAGAGATATTTAAAATGCTTTGAAATAAACACAGATCTCTAGTCCCACACACGGACACATTCACAAAACCTGGCATCAATCAAAACTTTCCTGGAGAGAATTAAGAAAATAAGGTTCTAAGTAATAAGAAAAATATCAATGACCCAAAGTGGCCTTGAAATCACCCAGTGCTCTAATTTGTAGATAAGGAAACCAAATAAATGATTATGGTGATCCCCACTTGTTTCTGAGAGCAGAACATAAAAAAAAAAAATATTCAGGTGTATTTTACAAATGAGCGCAGTAGAATGTGAGTTTCTAACCCACCATTTCCCAAAACTCAATAACAACTAGCATAAGAAACAGGAAGGGTGAGGAACGCCACTAAAGAACAACAGCCTTGTTTGGAACAGTGGAAGAGAGGGTGTTAAAAGTCTTCAGAGCTAAGAGGCCATTAAGGAAGCAGGACAGCATGAGGAGGAAGCAGATTTCTCATGAGAAGAATGCAGGTGAGTGGACGGTGATTAACATCTCTAAGATGAAAAAGAAGAAAAGATCTAAAGGTTTACCCAGTTGTTTCGTTTTTCGTAATGAAAGCACAGGGTTTCCTCCTAGCAGAGCAATAAGACAGAAAACAGTAGTGAACCTCCTCAGGCAGAAGGAATAATAGCAGACGCCTCCCTGGTGGTACAAAGGGTTAAGACAGAGCACTGTGAAGCTGTCCACAGATACTGCAGTAGGAGTTCAATCCCCAGGGAGGGAGCTACACACATGGCGCAGCAGACCCCTCCTGGCTCACCAGCTGCTCCCCTCAGCAGTGTATTTCAGTCAGTCTGCCAGTTCTGCTCCCCACTCTGTCTCTGGTGAATCCTCTCCGCCCCTCCAGGCCTCTGGCCGGTACCCCCAGTTCTTGTATGCATAAATAAATAATTCTTAAAAAAATAATAATACCAGAGAGAATCTTAATCTTTAAGAAGGAATGAAAAGTATCAGAAGTGGAACTGCAGAGACAAGACACTATTATTGAAATCTATTGAAAAGAACATCCCTCTCTCAAACAAAATGCACTGACCATGTTGGTTGGAATTTATAAAGTTGGCAAAAGTTAATTGTTTGACAATTGTAGCAATTTTTTTTTAAAGATTGATTTATTTATTTATACAAGCACTGGGTACAGTCAGAAGTGTGAGAGGGTGAGAGAATTCACAGGAGCCAGAGAGGGGAACAGAACAGGCAGACTGATAAAATACACTGCTGAGGGGAGCAGTGGGCGTGGCAGGAGAGGTCTGCGTGCCATGTAGAACCCTCACTGGTGGCTGAGGATTGAACCGACGCTGCAGAGGCTGCGGGCAGCAGCATGGCGGCCCAGCGCTCAACCACTGCGCACCCGGGAGGCCCAATTGCAGCAAAATTAATGAAAAGACGTGATGGCAACCTGGTCAAGGGTCTAATCCTCTGATGTGACATATTGTCATAGCACCTAATTTAAATTGTGAAGTACAATAATAAGATTATGACAAATTGCAGTTAGTAAGCAAAGTAAAGGGGTAGATAAAGTGGAATCATAACACTATTCAAGCAAAAAGAAGCAGATAAATGAAAAAGCAAAAAAAAAAAAAAAGATGGGAAAATAAAGTACCATCGATTGTTTAAAATAATATTATGGCATGTTTAAAAAATACGAAGGTATATTTAAAATACATTAATGTCCACTTTTATTGTAAATAATCAAATATCACAACTTTAACAGATCAGCAGGTCAGTATGAGCTTGCCCACTACTTCACTTCTCTGGTCACAGTCTTCTTCTGGGCCGCCCTGCTCACTGAGTGAAAGATCAACCTCCCCAGGGGACTCCTGACCATTCAGTCCCCAAAGCTCTTCCCTGTGCACAGACCATGACCCTGGGCAATTTCAGAGACCATAGAGACTAAACAGGGTTTCTTAGCCAGGTCAGGATCTCAAAAGCCTCACATCTTATATAAAACAGTAGTGAAATCCCAGTGTCATTGTCTGTGGTGTGTGAGCTGTCAAGAAGGACCCAACATCAACTGTAAAATGAGACCAAGCTGTGATCACCCTTCCAAAGGGGAAGGTTGTTTAACAAGGAAACTTCCATGCACTCAATAATGGACAAACAGCCAACGATACAGGCCACACACGCACATTCTAACGACAGGCCCGGGATGGGACAAAGTGCACCTGGGATACAAGGGGAGGATGACAGGAGGAGAAAGAAGATAATGGGGTCTGGGACTCACACCTCTTTGGTCACTGGAGTCAGATATCACCTCAGGCCCTGCTTAGCCCAGGCTCAGTCTCCTGGAAGGCCCCTAGAGTGCTGAGCCAGCCAGGACAGACCACAGGGTGGGCTAGAACTGTGTGGGGTCAAGCCCAGGAGGTGACTGTGACTGCAGAGCTTGGAGGCCAGCCTGACTTTCTGACATGACAAGCATGTGGAAGAAGCTTAGGGCTTACCCCATTTTTCCTCAGGCACCTGTTCTACCCCACAGCTATTCCCCAATAGTGTGGAGCCCCATAGAAGGGTAAATTTCTATAATGGCCAAACCTTCCCAACCCACAGGGTCCCCAATGGTAGTAGGAGGGGCTTCTTTGATCCATCCCAGGAGTGAGCTACCAACACTTTCCTCAAGACAAGGGTCCCTAGTGCTGTCCTTTATAACACACCTCCCCCATCCTAAACAAGGTGCTAATACTAACTGGTTCTTTATTTCTGAAATTTGTCTTTTCAGGCCTGATATGTGAGAAAAAATAGAGTCCCTGTGTGTGTAGCCTTTGGAACTGGCATTTTCACTCAGCACAACGCTCCCTAGAGCCCTCTAATGGTTGTGACATAGTAGTGACTTAGTAGCCTTGTATAGACAGACAGAATGTAAACTGAGGGCTGAATGTACAAGGGAGGCAGATGAAGGGCATTGCCTGTCCTATTAGATGGTGGCAACCAGGGAGGGAGCTGCCACTGCCGATCCCAGGTCAGACAGGGACCTAGTGACCATTAGATGCGATTCTCATGTCTAGATTATGACAGGGGCAGGACAGTAGGAGACCACAGGCAGCTCTTGTCTGGGAAAGTAACTGCTGAGCAGTGTGAAGGACAGGGGAGCTCACCTCTTTAACAGAAAATCAACCTCTCTGTTCCATTTGAAACTCCCATTTCCAGGGCATTTTTCACAAGATAAACAGTGAGAACCACTGTACTGCATATTCTCACAGGACCCTGTACCACCTGGCAATCCCTCAGCAAACGTCACTGCCTCTGACACCTCTGTCACGTGCAAAATCATTTGGTCAGGGAGAGCCTGTGCACAGGACTCAAGAAAATAGTGATAAATCTTCACAGTCAATCTGAATTCACATGGAAATGGCAGAATGTTCTTTGGGACAAGACAAGACCCTGTGGACCATGGGCATCACTCCCCACAATGACCCAGAAGGTGAAGGCAGGGGGACAAAGGGTTTAGGTCCATAGAAGACAGCTGTTGCTTGGGCACTGGAGACAGGCTTCTGGGAGGAGGGTCAGACACTGAGGGGAGGCAAGCTCATGGCAGCAGGTATAGTCCAGGGGCTATTAAAAGCAGAGACAGAAGGTTCTGGAAGGAGCGACTGCTGACACCCTGAGAGCAGAGTTCTTGGGGTCACAGTGTGAATTTGCTTGGACTTCAACAACAGAGAGCCACATACTGGAGGTTCACAAGACAGACAAAGTGACTCACACCCTGAGGTTAAAATCTGAGCTCATGGTGTTAGCAGTGGGGGTGATTGTTGCTGTGAGGAGAGTCTGGTCCAGGCGTGTCTGCAGCTTGTGGAGCTTAGTTGGCATCTTTGGCGTCCTTGTCTTGAGATTCTGCCTCCATCTTCACAGGTGCTTCCTTTGTGATTGTCTGTGCTCATATATCCCTGTTTTTCAAAGCAGCAGGTAAATGGGACTCGGGACCCAGCCTTCTCCCGTGGCACATCTAGCTAGTTCCACCTGCAGTGATACTAAACCCGAATTTCAACAGGAAATTTAGGAGGAGTATTCAACCCACAGCACTGTCTCCCTCATATTGGGCCCCTCCTTATTTGGGGTGGGCTTTTAGGGATCAGGTGGGCAGGCCTGAAAGCCCAGAAGGACCCTCCCCTGAGTCACCACCCCTGTGTTGACATCCAGGCACCATGTCTTAGTGACAATCTCTGACATTGAGAAGGAGACCTCCTTAGCCTCCTGGTGAGGACACAGTGAGAAAAGAACCCCATTCCTCATTTGGGGTGGGGTTCAGTGCAGCTGTACTGTTGCTTGAGTCCACAGGACACACTCATTGTTTCTCCTCCATCCTTAGGTCCTGGGTCTCCATTCATCCCAGCTCTGCTGTGTCTGTGGCAACCCTTAAAGTCCACTCCACACCCCTGTGCCTCTCTGGTCATGGAGGGATCAGAATCTGGGGACCCTGCTCTCTTTTTCCCAGAGTTCCTTCCCCTGAGTGACACCAGTAAAGGCCTGGGACTCCTCAGGGCTAACCTGTCCACCCGGGTTCCATGCTGCCCTCTGTACAGTGGTCAGCCTGATCGAGGGGTCATCTAGGTCAGCCTTGAGCAGGACAGGTGTGCAGATTGTGAAGAATGAGGGACAGTCATCAAGAGTGAGGGGTCCAAGCAGGGACAACTCTAGGTGACAATGGGATGAGAGGACACTCATCAGAGTCTGAAAAAGCATGAAGTTCCTCTGTTCTGCTTCTGCCTGAGGCACGTGGCCCTGTCTTAGCGTCACTCTCCCTTTAGCCCCAACTCCTTGAGCCGGCACACGGGGTCTGTCTGCTGTGCAGGTGCAGAGCCCCAGAACTTCACATAGACTCCATGGAGAACGTCTCAACATTGTGTGACTAAGCTTCACCCCATCTTCAGCAGAACTATGTTTGCAAACAAATATACTTGTTCAAATAATAGGTGTTGTACAAAAGGATTTCATACAGCAAAAAAGTTTTACCTGTGGCCACCTCTGATCTCTTGCAGGAAGGGGAATGCAGACACCTGCAAAAGCTGAAACCCCAAGATAATTAACCCAGGGGCTCCCCTGGAGAGAGTGACTGAGTGATTAAAGGCCGGAGGGGGTCACTGTAATGATGAACACTCAGCACCAGGCTGGACATTTAGCCTCATGCTGAGACATGTGTCCTGGGAAAGGCCAGTAGTGACTCCCCACCTGCTGCGGGGGCCTTGCTGCCCCAGCCAGGTAAGACACTGGCAAGCAGCTAAGAAAAAGGGCCTTGCACCTTGGGGCTGAAGTTTAAAGAGCCTCACAACGTGGGGCTGAAGAAAAAGGGCTTCACAAAGTGGTGCCGAAGACTTTTAAAGAGCCTCACACCGTGGGGCTGAAGATTCCTTGTGCCTCACACAGTGGGGCTGAAGATTAAACATCCTTTTGTCTTTTGTTCTTGGTCATAATAGAAAGAACTTCTCAGTAAATACATTGGGCAACAAATTATACATATAAGAATATTGTAAGTACATGGCATGGCAAATTACTTCCTTAAAAGTTAAACACTGAATAATTTGGCCTGCTTGACAGTGGGAAATAATTATTGTGCAAGGGCATGTCTGATAACCAACCCAGAGCTGGTCATAATAATATTCCTTATGTGGAAGTTCCATAGAGAAGCCTTGTAATGAATCATAAAGTTGATTATGCTAGTGAAAGGTCCATGCAGGAGGCCAGAATGCAAAAGCCTACCAGGAAACCCACCTGGGGGGCAAGAATGAGGAAACCTTCCTGGAGGACTCAGACAATGAGCCTCCCCCCTTCCCTACCAGTCTCTTCTCAGACAAAGAACCTCTACCTGCCCCAAGAAACTCCCCCCCACCCCCCACCCAACAAACTTTTTCCCGCCTTAGGAGCCCAATTTCCCACCTGACCTCTCCTCACCCTATAAAAGTCTGCATCCCCCTGACAACTTGCGCTGCTTCACTGACCCCCACCTTGGGTCTGTGAGGTCTGCCTGGGGCTCAATGAACTTTCCCTTCTGAAAGGTCCATGCAGCAGGCCAGAATGCAGGAGCCAACCAGGAAGCCCACCTGGGGGGCAGGAATGTGGATACCTGCCTGGAGGACTCAGACAATGAGCCTCCCCCCTCCCCCTACCAGTCTCCTCTCAGACAAAGAACCTCTACCTGCCCTACAAACTTTTCCCGCCATATGAGCCCAACTTCCCACCTGACCTCTCCTCACCCTATAAAACCCTGCTTCCCCCTAACAATGTGCGCGACTTCACTGACCCCCCACCTTGGGTCTGTGAGGTCCGCCAGGGGCGCAATAAACTTTCCCTCCCTTTGAGAAATGTAGCCTGGCTCTCCTTGTCTTTACCGCGCCGAACCTTTCACCTTCCTTTGAGAAATTTAGCCTGGCTCTCCTTTTCTTTACCGCGCCGAACCTTTCAGCTAGGAGATACTGAGTAATAGAAAAAAGTTCTAATAACTGATTACCGGGAAGCACCTGGTCTCTAGCTGTAAGTCATATAGATAGAAGAGTCTCCTGATACTGTAACCTTGGCGACAGGGTGGAATCAGGGACTGTTAGCTGACATAGGTAGTTGTTTAGGCTGAAATAATGCATATAAGTTTTAATTATCTATTAATTTTTAAGGTCATTTTGTTAGGGGAAAAAGGCTGTCCCAAAGCTAATTCCATACAGGCTTTGTGGACTCCACCCCCACCCCAGGCCAAAGCCAAAGACACTGGGAACTCCAAATCCCATCACCACCAAAGGGAAGGTGGCTGGGACCTGAGGGTGGGGTTAAGCAGCCAGGTGGATACAAAAGGCAGACATGTGGGCTTTGGGGCTCTCTCCATTTTGGGGCCCTCGGCCAGCTCGCGGCGTCCGGCCAGCTCTGAGAGTGACTTTGGGTTTCCAGGTCGTGGGATCGGGTAGGACGCATTAAAGACTTTATTTCCCTATTTTCTCCCTGAGTTGTACATTTTCCTTATTTCTTTTTCTCTTGTAAATAAACCTTTTATTAACCCTTTTGTGTGTGTCTGTAGTAGAGTATTCATAAGTCCCTTTAAAGCGTGCGGGTGAGGACCCACAGCCAGGAACCCGTTTAATATCGGGGTTGCTCTATAACAATTTCTTTTCTTAAAAACACTTAGGCGGGGCCTCCCCGGTGGCGCAACGGTTGAGCGCTGGGTTGTGAAGCTGCCCGCGGCCTCAGCAGCACCAGTTTGATCCCCGGCTGCTCCCCGGCCACCGGAGGAGGGTCCCACATGGCGCGCAGACCTCTCCTGCCGCCC
The DNA here is from genome assembly GCF_014898055.3 of Talpa occidentalis. Classification (NCBI taxonomy): domain Eukaryota; kingdom Metazoa; phylum Chordata; class Mammalia; order Eulipotyphla; family Talpidae; genus Talpa; species Talpa occidentalis. The sequence continues at coordinate 27,170,333 of NW_023601433.1, forward strand.
GCTGCTCCCCTCAGCAGTGTACTTCGGTCCTTCTGCCTGCTCTGCTCCCCGCTCTGGCTCTGGTGAATTCTCTCACCCTCCCGCGCTTCTGACTGTACCCAGTGCTTGTATAAACAAAACAAATAAACAAATAAATAAATAAAATGCCTCCATTTAAAAAAAAGAAAAAAAAAGAATTTAAAAAAAAAAACACTTAGGCAACAAAATGTCTATGGGAAAGGAATGTACTGATTGTTTTATTTTGCTTCTATGCATATGATGATGTAATCCCATTGCTTTGCCTTAACATGTAAATAAAGACCCACTGAGACCCTCAGCGGGAGATGCTTGCACCAATATAAGAGTGTATTGTGTCTGCCTAACTTTCTGCTTTCCCCTCCCCTTCTTCAGCCCCTAAAAAGTTTCTCTTATGCTGTCTCATCCTTTCAGGGACACCTGACCCGACATTTTGCCATAAGCTGGTCTTCAACACCTGCCCTCAACATTATCATTCCTATTAGACAAGCAAATGTCCACCCTGGCTAAAAGGGAAAACAGGCCTGGCATGTCCACACCATAGTCTATTAATCAGGCCTAAACTGAAATGAAGGCCTCCCGCATGCCACAACATGGAAGAACCTAGAACACATTGTGCAGTGAAGGAGTCACTCACAAGACCACACAATGCATGATTCCATTCGTTTCAGAATCCTGAATAGAGAAATGTATAACAGAGGAGTAGGTATGTATTTTTTTGGAAGTGGGGTGCTGGGAGGTAAGAACAAGACGAGGAGTAGGGTGTATTTTAGTAATGAAATACTATAATCGGATGTGTTGATATTAGAACATTTCTTTGGATACAGCCGAAAAACATTGAATTGCACTTTGCTGAATTTGCTCAATGCTGGCGTATTGGCTACATCTCAAAAAGTGATGTAAGCCCAACAAGGAACACTTACTTTAAGTCACAAGTGTGCAACTCAGAAAGACGTTTCTCACCAGAGAGATAAATTTTGTCCTTATTTTATTTCATAAAAACACAGTGTGTGCAGGTGATGTTGTACAAGAGTGTGAAGACTCCCTCCAGGCTGTGATCTTGGGTGAAGGTCAAGGGGACCGGTTCCCGACTGACTCCCCAGGAAACGCCTCTTCAGAGCCCTGGCACCATCTCCCTCTGTGTCCGCTCAGCAGGTGAGGCTGCTGTTTTAGAAAGGTCACCTCAGGGCCCCCGGATAATGTACAAATGTCAATGGTGCACATTTTTACAATGAAAAAACAGAGATTTCCAACTCATACTCTGCTGACGAGCTCCAAGAGGACGTGTTGTTTGTGAGAAATTGTAACAGGGTGGTCCCCAGGAAAGGGGGAGGTTCCCTGCCCCACCCAAGGAAGGGTGGAGCTGAGCAGGAAGAGGAGAAGCTGCAGAAGAGACTGAGGAAGGGAGCAGGATGGAGCCAGGAGACCTGGAGGAGGTGCATGGAGCCTAGAGACATGTGAAGAAACTGCGCTTGTCTTTTGGTCGTGGACTGGGTGACACAGATGTGGGTGAGACCCGTGGGGAGGTGACAATGGCAGCTTTTATCTTGATGTTGATTTTGCTCTTTTCCTTCCGGGCTTGTCTGGTTGCTTGTGACCCTTTTCTGTGGGTCCCCACTGGAAGATGCTTTAGACTTGTGGCAGGCTTTGGGGCTTTGCTCTGGGCCAATCCCATTTGGATGGACTTTTACCCACGAGGGGACGGGTAACTTTGGGTGCTTCATTTAGAAACTAGACTCTTTGCCTTACCTGTATTGTTTCCTAGTTTTATTAAAGTTCCTTCCCATTAAAGTCTTATATGTTTTGTGTTGATGCGGCGGATGGCAGAACCCATTTAAAATAGGCAGGTTTGCGGGGTTTGGGCTGACCCTCTCCCTGTCCTATAACAGATTTGGCGACCACGAAGATTTAGGACAGAGCCATCCGTGGTTAGTCAGCCCCATGGGGAAACTGGGCTTCCCTATGGCACTGGCTACCACAAGCGCAAATGTGATTTTTGGTTTCTCCGGTGTATTTGTTTCATATGTCGATTTGCTGTTGAAAAACTGGCTTGGGCTTTGTGAACCATAGATATGGTGGAATAAAAATTAAAAGGGGGGATTGTAACAGGGTGGTCCCCAGGAAAGGGGGAGGTTCCCTGCCCCACCCAAGGAAGGGTGGAGCTGAGCAGGAAGAGGAGAAGCTGCAGAAGAGACTGAGGAAGGGAGCAGGATGGAGCCAGGAGACCTGGAGGAGGTGCATGGAGCCTAGAGACATGTGAAGAAACTGCGCTTGTCTTTTGGTCGTGGACTGGGTGACACAGATGTGGGTGAGACCCGTGGGGAGGTGACAATGGCAGCTTTTATCTTGATGTTGATTTTGCTCTTTTCCTTCCGGGCTTGTCTGGTTGCTTGTGACCCTTTTCTGTGGGTCCCCACTGGAAGATGCTTTAGACTTGTGGCAGGCTTTGGGGCTTTGCTCTGGGCCAATCCCATTTGGATGGACTTTTACCCACGAGGGGACGGGTAACTTTGGGTGCTTCATTTAGAAACTAGACTCTTTGCCTTACCTGTATTGTTTCCTAGTTTTATTAAAGTTCCTTCCCATTAAAGTCTTATATGTTTTGTGTTGATGCGGCGGATGGCAGAACCCATTTAAAATAGGCAGGTTTGCGGGGTTTGGGCTGCCCCTCTCCCTGTCCTATAACAAAATGATCATAGGGGGTCAGTGGAATCAACCATGACTCAAAGAGGCATCCACACGGATGACAGATATGACAGCTTCATCTTCTTACCAGTTATTGGAACAGGAGCAGGAGATAGAGGGGATTTTCTGTGCTGTATCCCAGGACCTGAGAAAACAATCAGGAAATTTCCAGGACAAAGGTCATAGAAAGACCACTCCCTTGACATCTGTCTGGACAACTTTTTTCCTGGGGTTTCTAATGAGCTCCAAAGAGCACTGGGAACAACCACCATGAACCTGAGTTGCTCTGGTGCAGAGCAATAGCGCCCCCCTCAGGCACCTAGCAGAACTTTCAGGGAGAATCTGTCTCCACTAGAGGACCCCAGACTTGGCTATTTGCCCTGATTTTCCCTTACCCAACCCTGCCTGATTTTGCTGCACACGGAAGAGGGTGTCATTTTTGACCTTAGACAGCCCAGGTCTAGCTCTCTCCAATTCCCCAAAGGTCACCTGGAGAACGCCATTCACCATCTCTAATTCTTTTCCCTTCCCTGTCAAATATCCTTCAATGTCAGAAAGAGTGGGCAATGGTCACCCTCTGGGGCTGAGTGAGTTGACCCCGGAGCAGAGGCACTGGTAGCACCAGCTGGGTGGCTGGACCCCAGCTGGGGGCCTGGAGATTGAAGGTGCAGGGAGGACGATAGTAACCATTACTTTGCCTTCAGCCCCCAGGTCACTTGGGAGGGGCCCAGATCTCAATTTATAAGTCTCATCTGCCCCTCCCATCTGCCTGGCCTAGAGGCCCCCTATACCACTGTGCTGGTTCCAGAGATCTTTATGATTACCTGGAAAATCCACCTAGTCTGCTGATATCACTTGATCCTTCCTCCAAGGTTGTTAGGATAAAGTGTCACAGAGAAAATGAACTATTTTTGAGTAACAGACTCATGATTTCCTCACTGTCTTTCACATCAGACAAATCAGAACTTTCCCTGCTACAGAGCAAGGGACTCGTGGGCTTTCTATACAGGTCAACAGTATGACACAGGCTTTTGCAGAAAAAAAGAATTTATTGTAACTTGACAGGGAGGAAGACAAGCCCCAGTGTGGCTCTGATTGATTTGGTGGGAGCAAAAGAGGTAAGAAAAAAAGCTCTAATGAAGAAGGTCGAGGTGGGCAGTTTAATTACTAGACAGAAATCAGTTCCGGGGTGAAAGGACACTTATGGGACCAGCATCCGGGGGGCATCACCTGGGAAATGCAGCCATAGAGCCTGTGTCGAGAGAACTGACCCTCTGTGCTGGCACATCAGGGGCACCCACACCACTGCCCTGTGCCTCCCCCTCCTCTGGGCTGACTGTGAGCTCGGGCTTCACTTACTAAGCTCAGGTCATGTCAGGAGGGGCAGACACACTACTCCAGGCTTCTGGGCCCTGGAAGAGGGCTGTTTCCTCACTTCAGAGACCCTCTAGAGATGGAAGTGGATTCTCACTGTTAGGGCAGAATTCCGTCAGGGAAGCGAGCTTCACTCAGAGAGGAGGAGGGAACTTTCTTTATTTATGCTTGTGGGTTTTACACCTGCAGGCCCTGGGAGATCTGTCTCCAAAATCTGTGCCCCGAGCAGCCAGGTTACAGAACATTTATTGACTCAAGCAAGGGGTACAGTCATCTGGGAATGTGTGAATCAGGGTGCATGTGACGTTGACAGCGATTTCAGCTGTTCCATGAAACTTTTAGCTTACATGTTCTGTCCTGACTTTAATAGATCAGCAGGTCAGGCTGAGCTTTCCCACTTCATCAATTCTCTGGTCACAGTCTGGTCACGGGCTGCCCCTGCTCATTGATTGAAAGATCTCCCTCCAAAGATCCCCTCTGGGGGCTTGACCATTCAGCCCCCAGAGCTCTTCCCTGTGCAAAGACCATGATCCTGGGCAATTTCAGAGACCATAGAGACTAAACAGGGTTTCTTAGCCAGGTCACGATTTCAAAAACTTCACATCTTACATAAAACAGTAGTGAGTGAGTAGGAATCTAGAAAACTTAAATAAGGGACCAGGAAACAGAATAATTATAAGACAGAAAATATCGAAACCAACAAACAACTATGAAACAGAGACACTCTATGGGGAGTGGGGGGTGGGGAATGGAGCGATTGGGGTCGAAATAAGGGGGTTGTAAATGTATGGGGAATATAAAAATAAAATTTAAATTAAAAAAATAAATAAAAAATAAAAACAACATACTTAAAAAACAAGATGAATAAAGAAACACAATATAAATTTATATAATAAAATAGTGATCACATTAAAAAAGAACAATGATGTAAAACATATATAAATAAATTATTAAAAAGAAAATAAAAAACAGTATTGAAATCCTAGTGTCTGTCTGTGGTGCGTGAGCTGTCACAAGAAGGACCCAATATCACGTGTAAAATGAGACCAAGCTGTGATCACTCTTCCAGAGGGGATGGTTATTTAACAAGGAAACTTCCATGTTAAATAATGGAAGTAATGGACAAACAGCCAATGACACAGGCCACACACACACATTCTAAGGACAGGCCCGATGGGACAAAGTGCACCTGGGGCACACGGGGAGGATGACAGAAGGAGAAAGAAGATGTGGAGGTCTGGGGGCCACAACTGCTAGGTCACTGGAGTCTGATATCTCCTCAGGCTTTGTACAGTCCAGGCCCAGTCTCCTGGAAGGCCCCTGCAGTGCTGAGCCAGCCAGGACAGACCACAGGGGGGACTAGAGCTGGGTGGGGTCAAGCCCAGGAGGTGATTGTGACTGCAGAGCTTGGAGGCCAGCCTGCCTTTCTGACATGACAAGCATGTGGAAGAAGCTTAGGGCTCACCCCATTATTCCTCAGGCACATGTTCTACCCCACATCTGTTCCCCAACTTGGAGTAGAGGCCCACAGAAGGGTAAGTTTCTATAATGGCCAAACCTTCCCAACCCACAGGGTCCCAGAAGGTAGTAGGATTGGCTGCTTTGGTCCATCCCAGTAGTAAGCTACCAACACTTTCCTCAAGACAAGGGTCCCTAGTGCTGTCCTTTATAAACACACCTCCCCCATCCTAAACAAGGTGCTAATACTAACTGGTTCTTTATTTCTAAAATTTGTCTTTTCAGGCCTGATATGTGAGAAAAAATAGAGTCCATGTGTGGTCGCCTTGGGGACTGGCATTGTCACTCAGCACAACGCTCCCTAGAGCCCTCTACATGGTTGTGCTGTTAAGAGATCATTCCTAGCTTCCCTGAGTAGGATTCCATGGTCCACGTAACAACATCAGGTTACCTGTACCGAGGTTCTCAACAGAGAGATAAATTATAGTTCTTATTTTATTTCATAAAAACATAGCGTGTGCAGATGATGTTGTACAAGAGTGTGAAGACTCCCTCCCGGCTGTGATCTTGGGTGATGGTCATGGCAGTTGTTCCCCATGCTTCAGGAAATGCCTCTTCAGAGCCTTGGGTGGGGCCGCGTCTCCAGCTATGTCTGCTCAGCATGTGAGGCTACTGCCTTATAAAGGTCACCTCAGGGCCCCCGGATAATGTACAAATGTCAACAGTGCACATTTTTACAATGAAAAACCAGAGATTTCCTCCTCATACCCTACTGACAAGCTCCAAGAGGATGTGTCATTTATGGGAAGAGATCACAGGGGTTTGGTGGAATCAACTGTGACTCAAAGAGGCATCCACACCAATGACAGATTATGACAGCTTCATCTTCTTAGCAGCTACTGGAACAGGAGCAGGAGATTGAGGATATTTTCTATGCTGCATCCCAGGACCTGACAATAATCAGTAATTTCCATGACAAAGTTCATAGAAATACCACTCAAGTGACATCAGTCTGGACAGCTTTTTAATTTTTTTTTGTTTCATATATATTTTTTACATCATTTTTCATTTTTGTACAATGTATGCATTTTCATCTTGATTATCGTCCCCGTAAAATTCTCACCCCCCTTGTTTTGATCCTACTCCCTTCTCCCCCGGGGTAGTGTGTCTCTGGTTTATAGATGTGTTTTGATTTTGATTTTTACTTTGTTATAATTTGTCTTTTCCCTTGGGTTTCTAATCAGCCCCAAAGAGCACTGGGAACAGCCCCCATACACCTGAGCTACCCTGGTGCAGAGCAGTAGTGCCCCCCTCAGGCAGCTGGCAGAACTTTCAGGGAGAACCTATCTCCACTAAGAACCCCAGACTTGGCTATTGGCTCCCATTTTCCCTTCCCTAACCCTGCCTGATTTTGCTACACAAGGAGAGGGTGTAATTTCTGACCTTAGACCTCCCAGGTCTACCTCTATCCAATTCTCCAAAGGTGTCCTAGAGAATGTCATTCACTATCTCTAATTCTTTTCCCTTCCCTGTCAAATGTCCTTCAGTGTCAGCTAGAGTGTGCAAAGGTCACCCTCTGGGGCCAAGCAAGATGAGCCCGGGGCAGAGGCACAGGCAGCACCTTAGACCCCAGCTGGGTGCCTGGAGTTTGAAGTGTAGGGAGGGGGATAGTAACTATTACTTTGTCTTCAGCCCCAAGGTCACCTGCGAGGGGCCCAGGTCTCAATTTATAAGTCACATCTGCCCCACCCAGCAGCCTAGACACAGAGGCCCTCTATACCACTGTGCTGGTGCCAGAGATCCTGATGATTACCTGGAAAATCCACCCAGTCTGCTGATATCACTTGATCCTTCCCTCAAGGTTCTAAGGAGAAAGTGTCACAGAGAAAGTGAACTAATTTTGAATCACAGATTCATGAATTCCTCACTGTCTTTCACATCAGAAAAACCAGAACTTTCCCTGCTACAGAGAAGGGACTCATGGGCTTTCTCTACAAGTCAACAGTATGACACAGGCTTTTCAGAAAAATAATTTATTGTGACTTGACAAGGAGGAAGACATGTGGCAAGGGTCACATCTGTCTGCCCCAGTGTGGCTCTGATTGTTTTGGTGGGAGCATAAGAGGTAAGAAAAAAATCTTGAATGAAGAAGGTAGAGGTGGGCAGTTTAATGACTAGACACAAATCAGTACTGGGCGAAAGGTTTTGTCAAGTTCTGTTTGCACAGTGGCTCACTCTAGATCTGGCTGACTTGGAGTTACCTTCAGGTCAACATCTAGGGCGTGCTCAGGCTGTGTGATCACCTGCCTTGGCCCCAAAAGCCCCTGAATGGCTCCCAGAGATCCCTGTCCCCATGGCTGGTAACTTGCTATCCCCGAGGTGGCATTGGGCCCGGGCTGCTCGCACCCCTGGATCTGAACAGAGGCTCCCTGTCCACATCTGGCACCATCACAGGTGCTGGCCTGGCTCTGCCCCGCTACAAGCCCATCAGGCAAGCAAGTCCCACCTGCCCTTAGGAATCAGGGGCTAAGCAGTGGCAGGACCAACTCAGGGCCCTTTCATGAAAATTTACCTTAAAACAGGAGCTAGATCAGGCCTGTGTGGTGTAGGGGGTTGGGGATAAATTGATTGGTTTCACCCCAGCAGGAGCTGAGTCAGTACTCCAGGAAGGCCCTTCCTGTTCCTTACTCAATATTCCAACTGACAGCTGCTCCCAGTGCCCCCTGCAGAGAGGGCCCCCCCACCTCTCACCACACAGCACCTGCCTGTCATTTTTATCTGTTTCAATAAATATCTACAAATCACCTACCACTGAAACAAATCTTCCCTTTTACTATTTGTATTAATTGATGGAGTTCTATGAATTATGTTCCAAATATGAAGAAATGACAGGCCAGTTTTTTTTTAAGTGTAAATCATACATGTAACAAATAACTGCAATAGCAACTCTAGTCAGAATATTCTCCCCAGATTCTCATCATTTCCTGAGATCCCAGATCTTTGTAATCATTTGGTTCTATGTCCTACTTGGAGACCTTGCTTTCAGTCTTGTTAACAGAAGACTTCAGCTTGGCTGCTGCCGCTCCAGCAAAGACACCCACAGCTAGAGCAAGGGAGCTCCACCAATCCAGAATGTTTATTCATCCAAACATAATGTCATTGACCAGAACTGATACTTTTATGTTTTGGGACAAATGTAGACTTCATGGTCTTTCTTTCTTTTTTTGGAGATTATTTATATATTAATTTATGCATATAAGAGCAGGGGTGTAGGCCAGAGCTGCAGTGGGTAAGAGGATCACCAGAGACAGAGTGGGGAGCAGAACAGGCAGATCTACTGGAATACACTCTGGGGGTGGGCAGCAGGCGAGACAGGAGAGGTCTGCTGCGGAATGTGGATAGCTCCCTGGCCAGGGATGGAACTCGTGCTGCAGTGCTGGATTGCTTCATAGTGCTGAGACCTAATCCCTTTTGCCACCAGGGGGATCCCTCATGGTTTTTCTATTTTGGCATTGGCAATAGAGTCCAGCTTAGAGATGAAGGACGACACACAGAGGATGTGCTGAGGTCTGTTACCACATCTGCTACCACATCTGTCTACTGGCCTCTCTCTGGGCAGGCCATGCCACAGCAGAGCTCAGTTGAAGTGTGCCACACCCACAGTATGGAAAACTCCTAGGAACATGGATGGTGCATGCTCATGCCATACGCCCCGGCCGGAAAATATGCAAGAGCAGATTTGTTGCCATGTGCATTACTGAGGGATGTTCTTCTGTCTCTGTCTAGGGTGCATTATAACCATGGCTTCATGATAGCACTGCACACAGAGCAGGCACCATCACTGTGTCTCCCCACACCCAAACCTCATGGCCATCCTATGACTGTCCACTACCTGATGGTTATGCTCTGGGTGGCTCTGGTGGGTAAATGGCCCTTTTCATGTTTGTTTTCAGCTGCGATCCTCTGACGACTCTATGCCTAGTCTTGAAGAAAATGGGTGCCAAAGAGAGAGGGTAATTCACCTGTGGGACCAGCACTTCATCGCTCAGGGAATCTCCTCCTGAATTGAAGCTTCTGAATCCAAATCTGAACAAAGGAAACCTCTTGTCCATGCTGCACCCAGTGCAGGCAGCCACCAGGGGGCAGCAGAGAGCCATCCACAGCAGGGTTCAAGCCTCCCTGCAGCTTGTGACATGGGGAGAATAAATCACCAGGAGCTAACACCTGAGTGAACAGGGGTCATTATTCTACAGTGTCTCTCCTGACAATCATGTTCTCATGACAGACTCCACAGGCCCTGATCTGAGGCTTGTAGAAATTGGCTTGTTTCCTTTGCATTTATTCTGGTATTTCCATTCCTTCACACACAGCCCAGTCCTGCTAAAGTGGCCTCACTGTCCAGGCCCTGGGTGAGTGCCTGGACACAGCGGGTGTCTGATAAACTTATGTTGACTTGATTCCAAAAGAGGACAGCTTGTTACTTAATACCTCACCTCATCAACAGAACACAATTAGCGTGAATTCACAGAAGTGCTGTCCTTTCCGTCCTCACTCTCACGCAGCATTTCTAGACCCCGTGATGTCTATGTGACCTGAGTGCACACGGAGGATACCGAGACACAGGTCCTGTGCCTGTCCCAGTCGCTCAAACTAGAAGAAATGACAGGCCTCAAAATCTCCTGGGTGGGCAAGTGAGGGATTTTATACAGGATCTGCTGCGAAGCTGTGAGGACAGGGGGAGGATCTGGACATATCTAAGCCTGGGAATGTCACCTGTAGAACAGGATCAGAAACACACAGGCTTCCATGGAATCTGCAGTGGAACAACCAGCTCAGGGAGAGGCCAGGATGACTCTAGAGGAGGAGATTCAAGCAGACCATGATACCAGCAGAGATGGGGGTCCTAAGCTGAGATTGGGGACTCTAGAAAATACCCCTCCCCTCCCTGTGTCTGGGGGCTGAAACCACAAAACTCCCCAAACAGCAGCCTGGGCCTTGGCTGATTTGCATACCCAGCAGCTCTCTCCAGCAAGGGGATAAGACAGGCCTGGGGATTGTCCTGCCCAGCCTCAGCCTCAGGGAGCAGGATCAGGGACCCCACTATGGCCTGGACCCCTCTCCTCCTGGGCCTCCTGGCTCACTGCACAGGTGCTGAGCCAGACCACTGCACCCAGCTTCAGGGCTCTGGGACAAGACTGGTTCTGACTGAGCTCAGCAGGGGCTGCCTGTGGGGGCAGGGTGCTCATGATCTGCTTAGGATGGGGGCCTGGTTTGGGTAGACGCCCACTGTACTCACTTATTGGTGTGAGCCTGAGGGGCTGTGCCTGCCAAGAAAAGAGGAGGGAGAGGAATTTATTCATTTTCCAAAATGGCATACATTGCCAGGCTTATGGGAAGATGCATATGACAACGAGGGAAGGGGCATCCACGTGGACACAGCAGCCATCGGGTCTCGACCAGGCCAGGCAAAGGGAGGTGCTCAGGGAATGGGTCCTCACATTAACTCCCCTCTCCTTTTCTCCCTTGCAGACTCTGTGGTCTCCTATGAGCTGACTCAGCCTTCTTCAGTGTCGGTGTCTCTGGGACAGACAGCCAGGATGACGTGTCAGGGAAACAACATTGGAAGTAAAGTTGCTTACTGGTACCAGCAGAAGTCAGGCCAGGCCCCTGTGCTAGTCATGACTGATAGCAGCCGGCCCTCAGGGATCCCTGACCGGTTCTCTGGCTCCAACTCGGGGAACACGGCCACCCTGACCATCAGAGGGACCCAGGCCGAGGATGAGGCTGACTATTACTGTGGGGTATGGGACAGCAGCAATGATCATCCACAGTGACTCAGGGTCATGGGGAAGTGAGACACAAACCTCTCCCTGTCTACATTACTGTCTTCTCTGGTCCCGCGCAGATGGAGAAATGGCCATGAGCAGCTCACACCTGGGTCCCAAATCTGAGATCCCTTGGGTCCCTGCCCCTCCAGGGCGTGTCAGCACCAGGCAGGTAGGAGGGGTGAGAATGTGAGGATAAGGATAGAAAAAAGAGAAAGGAGGCACCACAAGTCAGAAACCTGGCTTTCACATGAGCTAGAGGTGGGGATAGAAGATATTAATATATCCATTAACCCAGATATAGGAACTAAATCCTTAGGCACCAAGGCCTAGATCACAAAACACAAGCCCTAAGCAGATATTAGACTGCTGTGGGGGGTGTCAGAGCACAGAACCTGAAAGTGAATATGTGGAGATTGAGGTGATTGTAGAATCTGTGGTCCTTTCAAATACTGCAAAGTTATTCAAAATCAACAGCAAACAAACCAGTCCACAAAGGAGTGAGCCCCCCCAAAGAGAAGACTATATCAGTGCAGTTTCTGCACTGGCACAGGGCAGCATCCTTCTGCCCACCTGTGCTTCTTCCTGCCAACTCTCTCCCTCCGCAGGGCAGCAGCCTTCCTGCCTGCCCATGACCTGTACCAGGCCGGGGCTCCTCTTCACTGACCTCCCTCAGCAGAGGCAGCTCTCCTCAAGGGCACTTGCTTGTGACCATGCAGGCCTCTCTTGTAGCAAACCCACCTCCTTAGGGCCCCCCTTTCTGCCTGCTTGTGTCTATAAATGTGCCTGTATTGTTCTCTCCCTTTTATAATAACATATAACTAATGATTCTGTGTCATAGCAAACACATAGGGAAGCGCACCATGTGCCAATGAAAGGGGAGCTCTGGTAAAATCTTTCCCAGAGTAACCCAAGGATCCCCCTCTCCAAAGGATCCCCCTCTCCAAACCCAACAACTCCAAAATGACATCAAGACCACAGGACGAGGCTGCCATGTGCTTTCTTGCCCACAGTAGTTGTGATTGATTGTGGGCCCAGAAGGTACAGAGAAGAGAAAATGCAGAGAGAACCCCAAATTGTGCATGATTCCCAAGAGCACTGGGGAGCACAGGTATGTGGGAGGATGAGGATAGGCTAGAGGAATGGCTCCCTGAGGCACAGAGGGAGCTCCCTCACACTCACACACTTGCACACACACACACACACACACACACACACACATCCCATCATAGATGTTTTGGCCCAGTCCAGAGAGGAAAGCTCCTATTAAGGCATCAGTTTTCCTACCCAGGAGAGCTTTGTCTCAGTAGTGGGATAATGAGTCCAAACTCATAGCCATCCATAGGCCTCCTAGAAGTATAAAAGGAAATTGAGGAAAGATTGAACTGTGCCCAGTCATTTTACAGAATAGAGATATTTAAAATGCTTAGAAATGAACACAGACCTCCAGTCCCACATGCGGACTCATTCACCAAACCTGGCATCAATCAAAACTTCCCTAGAAAGAATTAAGAAAATAAGGCTCTAATTAATAAGAAAAAATATCAGTGATCCCGAAGTGGCCTTGAATTCACCCAGCTGCTCTAGTTTGTAGATAAAGAAAATAAATGAATTACAATAAGATTATGACAAGTTACAGTTAGTAAGCAAAGAGTGAGTAGATAAAGTGGAATCATAATGCTATTCAAGCAAAAAGAAACAGATAAATGAAAAAGCAGAATAAAAGATGAGAAAATGAAATACCATCAAATGTTTAAAATAATAATATGGCATGTTTGAAAAATACTAACGTATATTTAAAATGTATTAATGTCCACTTTCATTGTGAATAATCAAAATATCACAATAAGAGCAGAAGTTATTGATTGAAATGAAGCTGTACAATTTATATGTTACAGAGAGAAAAACCACAGTAAATACAAAGATTCAAAAATAAACTCATGCCGAGAAGGGAGGAAAGCGCAGAACCCTGCTCTCCTCCCCTGCCCACAGAGGCAGCACTCTCCGACCAGCAGAGAGGAGGAAAAAAACAAACTAAAACGACCAACAAGAACAAACTACGCAGCAAGCGGGACTGTGAGTGGAAAGGAACTATTGCAGCCACCACACCCCGTGAATGGGAGCTGTGGAGAATCCTGCAGGATTCGCCGCAGCGGTGAGCAAACGGCTCTGGGCACCACTGGAGAACAAAGAGACTCTGGAGGAGACCTGCACACAGCCACGGGCTGGCCGGTAAGCTTGTGCGGAAAAGCGGCGCGCTGGGTGCACTTGAAGAGCAAACACGGATCGGGATCGTGGCTGCCCAGATCCCTGCGCCTGTGACCTAGGCTTGTGGGGAGACACGCGGAGGCCCTCACTGAGGTGAAAGTCCCTCACTGAGTAAGCAGGAACCAGGTGTACAGGCACGGGAGCAGGGTGCAAAAGGCGCCATTCCCGCGCCACTGAACTGGGCTACAGCCTGCGTCCTGGACCTGAGGGCTTTGGAACTGAGACCCGGGGCACGAAATTTGGGGCATGGGTTCTCCACGACGGTGGGGCACAAGGCAGACACAGCACCCCAAAGCCGTTGAGGTTTACCCTACCATTCTCGCTCTGTTCCCTGTCCCACGGGGGGGGGGACGTCGAAAAGCAGCCCCCCAAGGACAATAGGAGAGTTCTCTGGCGCCACCTAGAGACCAGGAAAAAAGTCACTAACACCCCATAGAACAGGGAAATTTCTTAAGAAAAGACGTCTTGAAAAGGGCAGAAGGCTTCTGGAGGACCCAGTGGCCAGCTGGGAATTTAGCCCATGCCAGGCCCGTTCCAACCAGCAGTCTGAGCCCACAGAGGGAGAAGGCACCCACGTCCTGGGCAGACCGGGCGCGCAGAAGAGTGTGCCTGAGACCGGATGCACGGGGACTGCGTCCTGCTTCGCCATTTTAGATCAGGGACATTTATTCAGTAAAGACTGCCTAAAACCAGCAGAAAGCTCCCCCAGAAGCCAGAGATGGCTCCTGGAGGAGCCAGAGGGGAGCGGAGAAGTTCACCCAAGATGACGGCCAGTCTGAGCAACACAGTGTCCCAATGCATACGACAAATTAGAAAACAGACAGTAGGGAGTAGAAGAACCACACGAAACCTAACAACTCCTCAGGAAAGAAGCACACCACAAAAGGAAAACCACTCCCCAGATTACAACGACAGTAACTTGGAAGAACTTCTGAGCCTTCCAGAAAGAGAATTTAAAATTGCCCTGATTAAAAAAGTGACAGAAGTCATAGGAAAACAATGATCAGAAGAAGGAAATTGAGTCCCTAAAGAGGGAAGTAAAAGAAATGCAGGAGATCAAAGAATTAATGGAGGAACTAAAGAACTCTGGGGAAAGCAATGAAAGCAGAATAGATGAAATGGAAGAACAAATAAGTACTCTTGAAGACACAGAAATAAAAAGAACCAAAACAGAAAAGGAAAGAGAAGTACGAAGGAAAAAGAACGAAGAAAGACTTCGGGAACTATCTGACTCCATGAGGAAAGGAAATATAAGAGTTATAGGAATTCCAGAAGGAGAGGAGAGAGATGTAGGAACAGAGAAAATATTCCAGGAGATAATTGAAGAGAACTTCCCAAATGCGAAGAAGGAGCTGAAAATTGATATACAAGAAGCAAGAAGAACACCAAACTTCAATGACGAAAATAAAAATACAGCAAGACACATAATAGTAAAGCTCCCAAGAATCCAGGACAAGGAAAAAATAATGAAGCTGACAAGAGGGAAGAAACAGATAACATTCACAGGAAAACCAATCAGGCTGACATCAGACTTTTCTGAAGAAACAATACGGGCAAGGAGAGAGTGAAGGGACATAGTCAACAGACTCCAAGAAAACAGATGCCAACCAAGAATAGTCTATCCCGCAAAGCTCTCCTTCCTCTATGAAGAAAGAATAAGGATATTCCCAGACAAACTAAAACTCCGGAATTTCATTACGACTAAATCCCCACTCCAAAAAATACTACAAGGAATCCTAAAGCCAGAACCTCAGAGGGACGAATAACAACGAAAGAAGACCAAAAAAAAAAGTTATTAAAAGAATAAATAAATAAAATCAAAGGAAAGACAAACACAATGGCAAATACAGATGCTAACATATCAATATTAACTCTAAATGTAAATGGACTAAACTCTTCAACAAAAAGACACAGAGTTGCAGCCTGGATTAAGAAACAAAACCCAACCTTTTGCTGTCTCCAGGAAACATTTTAGCTACAAAAGATAAAAATAGGCTCAAAGTTAAAGGATGGAAAACAATCCTACAAGCGAATGGACCAAAAAAGAAAGCAGGAACAGCTATACTTATATCAGATAAAACAGATTTCAAACTCAAAAAAATAAAAAGAGACCCCTATGGTCACTACATTATGATCAAGGGGACAATACTTCAAGAAGAAATAACACTCATTAACATATACTCACCAAACGAAGGAGCACCAAAATATATCAGACAACTGTTGTCCTCTCTGAAAACAGACATCAGAGAAAACACATACGTAGTGGGAGACTTCAACACACCACTATCAACAATGGATAGATCAACAAGACAAAAAATAAGTAAAGAAACTAAAGCTCTAAAAAAGGACGTAGAGCATTTGGGCTTAACAGACATCTATAGAACACTAAACCCCAAGAAAATGGAGTACACATTTATCTCAAGTGCACATGGATCATTCTCCAGGATCGATCACATACTGGAGCACAAGAAAAATATCAACAGATACACCAAGATTGAAATCATACCAACCATCTTTTCTGACCATGAAGGCATCAAACTAGAAATAAACCATAAAAAGAATGCAAGGAACTATCCTACCTCATGGAGATTAAAAACCTCACTACTGGAAGACCACTGGACTAACGAGGAGATCAAAGAAGAAATTAAAAAAATTCTTTGAATTGAAAGACAAGGAGGACACCAATATCTTAAATGTATGGGATGCAGCAAAAGCAGTAATAAGAGGAAAATATATAGCAATAGAAGCTCACATCAAAAAACAAGAAAGAACTCAAAGAAACAACCTAATCTCGAAGCTCAGAGATCTAGAAAAAGAACAACAAAAAAACCCCAAAACCAGTGGAAGAAAAGAAATAATAAAAACCAAAGCAGAAATAAATGAAATTGAAACTAAAAATACAATCCAAAAGATAAATGAAACCAAGAGCTGTTTCTTTGAAAAAAATCAATAAAATAGACAAACCCTGAGCCAGGCTCACAAAGGAAAAAAGGGAGAAAGCACAAATGAATAGGATCATAAATGAAAGAGGAGAAATCACAACAGACACAGCCGAAATCAAAAGAATAATCAGTAACTACTATGAACAGTTATATGGACACAAGTTCAACAATCTAGAGGAGATGGACAAATTCCTACAACTCTACAATCACCCAAAGCTAGATAAAGAAGAAATAGAACACCTAAACAGACCAATTACATGCAGCGAAATTGAAATGGTAATCAAAAACCTCCCCAAAAACAAAAGCCCAGGACCTGATGGATTTACAAATGAATTCTACCAAACATTCAGAGACGAATTAGTGCCTATCCTTCAAAAACTCTTCCAAAAAATTGAGAAGGAAGGGACAATACCAAACACGTTTTATGAAGCCAACATTACACTAATACCAAAACCGAATAAGGACAACACAAAAAAGGAAAACTACAGGCCAATCTCCCTAATGAACACTGATGCAAAAATCCTCAATAAAATTTTAGCTATCAGAATCCAACAATGTATCCATAAGATAATTCACCACGACCAAGTAGGATTCATTCCAGGGACAGAAGGATGGTTGAACACCTGAAAATCAATCAATGTTATCCAACACATCAACAAAAAGAAATATAAAAACCATATGATAATATCAATAGATGCTGAGAAATATTTCGACAAAGTGCAACACCCATTCATGATAAAAGCCCTTGAAATTCTTGGGATACAAGGAACATACCTCAACATCATAAAGGCCATCTATGACAAGCCAACAGCCAGTATCATTCTCAATGGTGAAAAGCTGCAAGCAATCCCATTAAGATCTGGAACAAGACAAGGATGTCCACTCTCACCACTGCTTTTCAATATAATACTGGAAGTCCTAGCCAGAGCAATAAGACAAGAGAAAGACATCCAAGGAATCCAAATAGGAAAAGAAGAAGTCAAACTATCACTATTTGCAGATGAATGATAATATACATAGAGAACCCCAAAAACTCCACAGAAAAACTAATTCAACTTATCAATCAGTTCAGTAAAGTGGCAGGATACAAAATCAACACGCAAAAGTCAGTAGCCTTCCTATACACAAACAATAAATCTGAAGAAGAAGAAATAAAAATAACCATGCCTTTTATTATCAAAACAAAAAAAATCAAATATTTGGGAATAAATCTAACAAAAGAGGTAAAGGACCTATACAAATAAAATTATAAAACGCTGTTAAAAGAAATAGAAGAAGACACAAAGAAATGGAAAGACATCCCCTGCTCATGGATTGGAAGAATAAACATTATTAAAATGGCCATCCTCCCAAAAGCAATATACCAATTCAATGCTATTCCAATCAAAATTTCAATGTCATTCTTCAAAGAAATAGAACAATTATTGATGAAATTCATATGGAAACACCGAAAACCCCGAATAGCCAAAGCTCTACTGAAAAAAAAAAAAAAAGAAGGAAATGGAGGCATCACACTCCCAGACTTCAAACTATACTACAAAGCCATAATCATCAAAACTGCATGGTATTGGAGCAAGAACAGACATACAGACCAATGGAATCGAATAGAAAATCCAGAAATAAACCCACAGATTTATGGTCAACTAATCTTTGACAAAGGAGCAAAGACTATGCATTGGAGCAAAGAAAGTTTGTTCAATAAATGGTGCTGGGAAATCTGGGTTGCTACATGCAAAAGAATGAAGCTTGACCACTACCTCACACCATACACAAAAATCAACTCAAAATGGATTAAAGAACTAGACATAAGACCTGAAACCATAAAATACATAGAAGGAAATATGGGTGAAACACTACATGATATGCACATCAAAGACATCTTTACAGACACATCACCCAAAGCAGTGATAGTGAAGGCAAAGATAAACAGCTGGGACTACATCAAATTAAAGAGTTTCTGCACAGCAAAAGAGACAATAACAAAAACAAAGAGAAACCCCACCAACTGGGAGAACATTTTTGCACCCAACACTAATGATAAAGGACTGATCACAAAAATCTGCAAAGAGCTGATGAGACTCAACAACAACAAAGAAAATAACCAAGTCAAAAAATGGGCAGAAGAGCTAAAAAGAAACTTCTCTGAAGAGGAAATGTAAATGGCCAACAGGCATATGAAAAAATGTTCAACATCACTTGTAATCAAGGAAATGTAAATCAAAACTACCATGAGATACCATCTTACACCAGTGAGAATGGCACATATTAAAAAAACTAGCAACAACAAATGTTGGTGAGGTTGTGGAGAAAAAGGAACTCTCCTGCACTGTTGGTGGGAGTGCAAACTGGTCCAACCACTATGGAGAGCTGTGTGGAGATTTCTTGACCTACTAAACATAGAGCTTCCATATGATCCAGCAATTCCACTCCTAGGTATTTACCCAAAGGACACAGAAACATCAATTCCAAAGAACACCTGCACCCCTGTGTTTATAGCAGCACTATTTACAATAGCTAAGCTTTGGAAACAACCCAAATGCCCCAAAATAGATGACTGGATCAAGAAGATGTGGTACATATACACCATGGAGTATTACTCAGCATTCAAAAAAGATAAACACATGCAATTTGCAGCAACATGGATGGCGCTGGAATGGATCATGCTCAGCGAAATAAGCCAGAAAGAAAAAGAAAAATACCGGATGGTCTCACTCATAGCAGGAATCTAGAAAACTTAAATAAGGGACCAGGAAAATGAATAACTATAAGAAAGTGAAAATCAAAATCAACAAAAAACTATGAACCAGTGACACTTTTTGGGGTGTGGGGGCCGGGAGGGGAGGGTTTGGGGTCAGAATGGGGCATGTGCAGTTGTATGGGGGAATATAAAAATAAAATTTATTATTTAAAAAAAAATCAGTCCAGACATGGAAAGTATTTTTCCCAAATAATTTGTTTGTGTAGGTGTGTTTTGGTTTAACTGGCTTGGAAATTAGCTGAAGGTCAGTGATATTTAGCACATGCTCAGGTTGTCTGACCTCATGCTACTTTTCTGGGAGCCCGAAGAGACTCTTCCAATCTGGGGTCCACAAGAGTGGCCCTTGTGCCCACCCAGTGGTGGCATTTGGGCTCTATAACCTCATAACCCCGGTCTGGACAGGACTTCATGTCCCAACACTCCAGTCTGAGTTGCTTCCCAGTCTCTTTCCACCAGCCTTGAAGGGGAGTACGTCCCCCTGCAGACTGGCCATGCAGATGCAGGGTTGGGGCCAAGATCCATACTCAGGGTACATTTCTTTGAAAAGAGAAATATACACACACACACACACACAGAGAGACAAATGCCTATATATAGTTTATATATATATATCTAATCCTATATATATGGGATTAGATAAAATTTGATGGTCCAGGGTTTTGAGGGTGAATTGACTTTGGTTTCCTTCTCACAATAACTGAGTCAACTCTCTTGCGGAGACTTCCTACTACTTATTCCATCTTCCCATCCTGACAGCAGCTCCATACTCCTCTCTCCAGAAAGATATCTCAAGCCTGTCAACATACAGCACCTAACGGCCATTTGTTATCTGATATTAATTAACTGACTGCATATTTCACTATGAATTTTGTTAATTAATTGATTTCTGTGAATCATTATCCAATGGGTCAGGAAATGACAGGTCTTTACATGCAAAGCAAATATAACACAACCCGAGGCAAAACTGACTGAAGGTTTTTTTCTCCCATAGTAACTCTGAAGTGAGATGCCTGTTCCAGATACCCACCAATCCATGATCCAAAATCCTTCTTCTTTTCCGGTTCAGCCAACCCACTGTAGAGACTTTGCTTTTCATTTGTTAACATAAGACCTCAGAACTGGCTGCTTCAGTTATTACATCCTCATTCAAGAGGACAGCTCTGTACAAATCCAATATCTGTCCTTAAGTTACAGCAAAGGTTCATTGAAAAGAACACCAATAAAATGATTGTAACACTTCTGCGAGAACTGGACCAAGTGGTTGATCAGACTGAAGGAACCTGAGAACTGTGTCCAGTTTTGAAATAGATGAGACAACACACAGGGAGATTAGTGAGAACTGTCTCCTTGGCTGAAAACTGGCTTTGTCTGTTGCTCTGCTCCATGCAGAAGGAATGTGTCCAAGACCCCAGAAGGAATGTGTCCAAGACTGAAATGGGGGTCACAAATATTTACGGGCCAATGTTCTCCTCTCTGTCTTCGGTGCAGTCACCACCCTGACCCCATTGTGGCACTGCACACACAGCTGGCACCATTAAGAGCCACACACTGAATCCTGTTCACCCCAGTGTCACCCCGTGACAGTCCTTGCAGGTATGTCTTAGGAGGGTCCTATACCAGCCTCATCTAAATGAACATGCCTACATTTTTATGGGTCATCTGAGACCTCTGTACCTGATCTTGAGGTAAGCAGGGGCCACACGCAGAAGGGGAATTCACCCCTAGATCAGAAGAAGCCCACTAATCAGGGTGCTACCAACTGAGATGCTACTTCTGAATCCACACCTGAATAGGTGATGCTCTTGAGCCTCCTGCAGGCAGTGCGGAGTGGCCACCAGGGGGCAGGAAAGAGCCACAAATGGCAGGTGTTTTAAAGAACCCCTGGAGAGGGTGACAGGAAGGTTAGTAACAAAGAGCAAACACCAGAGTAAAGGGGTGATATTTTCCCAGTGTCATCCTTGACAATCATGCACCCATTTTCAGACTCCAAATCCTGGTGATCTGAAACTTGTAAAACTGCCAATTTCACTGGCACAATATCAGACACATCAATACCCACTGCCCAAAGACACCCACTCCAGCTAAAATGACATCACTTTCCTCACAACTGACTTCTGTGTGGTCTCATAGACCCCTTTCTACCTTTGTTAAGAGAAGCTCCTGCCCACCAGACAAAATCGTCCATCTCCTGGGTTAGTGCCTGGAGCTCAGTGGTTGTTCCATAAACTTTTGTTCCCTTGTTATAAATTGAGACAATTATTACTTAATCACTTTTCCCAAGCAATTAAATACAGTTATTAGAGTGAACGCTCATTTCAGGAGCTCTGAGAGTTTGCAGAGGTAACCAAGCATTTCCTGGGAGCACATGATATCTATCTGACCTAAGCAACTCTGGGCTACTGAGGCACAGACCCCTATGGTCTACCTCAGGACACACAGCTGGATTAAAACACGATAAACTCAATGACTCCATATGTACTGTGCTGGGAGGAGATTTATTCTTTTCTGCTATGCAGATGCTGCAACCTGGAGTTCAACTTGCCCCCCACTGTCCCTCCAAATGGCACCTACAGACCAAGACCAAGAAACACAGACTCCACTCTGAGCACTGCCCGCAAAGGGGCTGCCCAGCATAGAGGCCAGGTCAGAGTATAGGGAAGAGATCTCAACCAGACTATGAGACCAGCAGAAAAGGAAGATCCCTGAGCTGAGGGTGGGGACTCTAGAAAATACCCCTTCCCTCCCTGTGTCCTGGGGGCTGAGTCTTCTCTGAAACCACAAAGCTCCCCAAGCAGCAGCCTTGGCACTGGCTGATTTGCATACCCAGCAGCTCTCTCCAGCAAGGGGATAAGACAGGCCTGGAGGGGAACCTGCCTAGTCTCAGCCTTAGGGAGCAGGAGCAAGGACCCCACCATGGCCTGGACCCCTCTCTTCCTGGGCCTCCTGGCACACTGCACAGGTGCTGAGCCAGACTCACTGCACCCCAGCCCCAAGACTCTGGGATAAGGCTTTTTCTGACTTTGAGCTAAGTGGGGGCTGCCTGGGGGGCAGGATGTTCATGCCTTGTGCAGGGTGGGGCTTTGGGGTTCTGAAGACCCCCACTGTGCTCACTGCTCTCTGTGAGCCCCATCAGCTGTGCCTGTTTACAGCAGGGGTAGGGTGTCATATGCTCAAATGCCCCATCCATCTGCCCTGCTCTGGGTCACTGGCTGAGACTGGTGGAACTGAGCGCCGTGGGGCCCTGAGACATGGCAGCTGCGTCCAAGTTCATGTGAGGAGCTGGGGCGAGGAGAGTCTTCTGTGAACAGGCCCTCCACCTTCCAGTCATTGTCTACTCTTCTCTCTTGCAGGTTTTGTGGTCTCCTATGAGCTGACTCAGCCACCTTCCATGTCAGTGGCCCTGGGAGAGACGGTCAGAATCACTTGTCAGGGAGATAACTTGGGAACTTATTATGCTCACTGGTACCAGCAGAACTCAGGCCGGGCCCCTGAGCTGGTCATTTATGAGGATAACAAGCGGCCCTCAGGGATCCCTGACCGGTTCTCTGGCTCCAACTCGGGGAGCACAGCCACCCTGACCATCAGCGGTGCCCAGGCTGAAGATGAGGCTGATTATTACTGTCAGTCAGCAGACAGAAGTGGTTATCTCCCACAGTGACATGGGGCCATGGGGAAGTGAGACACAAACTCCTTCCTCACCTGGGTCACACTCTCCCCCAGCCCCAGGAGGATGAGACACAGCCATGAGCAGCTCTGACCTGGTTCCCACCTCTTTGGCCCCTCTCCCGCTCTGGAGCCTTCTCTGTAATGCATGTCCTAAGTGGATTTGGGAATGCAGGAAGGGGCTTCTTTGTGTTTCCTTGTGTTTCCCACAACAGAGTTGTGGGGATTGAGGACCAAGGTGGAAAGCTGAGAGTGCAGACCACGAGGAACAGCAGAGACAGCTCTGGAGCTGAGCAAAGAGTCTAAGAGTAAAGGTGAGCACAGGGGTGAGGGAGGAATAGGATGGGCAGGAGGAAGGACCACCCTGACACATCAGAGGGAGCTTCTTACATGAATCTCTCACACACACAGTCATAGATGCTTGTTCCCTGGCTAGATAGAAAAGTTCCTATTAAGGCATCATTTTCTCTAACCACCAGAGCTTTGTCTCAATAATTGGAAAATGAGACCAAACTTTTGTGCCACCTAGAAAGTGAAAAAGCAAGTAGAGCAAAGATCTAAATGTGCCCCGTATTTTTACAGAATAAAAGATACTTAAAAACACTTAAAAATGAACACTGATGAGGAATCACATCACATAAGGAATCACTCACAATAAAACTTTCCTGTAATGAATTAGGATAATTAACAACCTAATTATTAAGGAAAATATCCATGTCCCCAAGCTGGCCTTGAAATCGCCCAGCTGCTATAATTTGTAGATAAGGAGACTAAATAAATGATTATGATTCCCATTTGTTCCTGAGAGTAGGGACATAAAAATATACCCCAAGTGAAATTCAACAAATGATCACAGTAGTATGTGAGATTCTAACCTAACGTTTCCCAAAAGACAAGCATAAGAATAAAAGGAAAGTGCAAAATGCCAAAATAACAATATCAATTGCTTAGGACAAGAAAGAGATGTGTTAAAAATATTCCGAGCCAAGAGACATTATGTAAACAGGACAGCATAGGATGAAGCTGATTTCTCATGAGAAGAAGTGCAGGTGAGCTGAGCGGAAGGTGATTAACATCCTGAAGATAAAAAAGAAGAAAAGATCTAATTGTTTACCAAGGTTGTTTGTTTTTTTGTTTTTTATGCATTCAAAGGGCAAAGTTTATCATCAGCAAACCAAAAAGACAGAAGACAGTTCTGAACCCTCTCAACCACGGGAAATACCAGAGAATCTTCTGAAACTTCAGAAAGGAATGAAAAGAATCGGAAATGCAACCACAGCTCTGCTCACTGAGAGTCCGTCTGTGACAGGATGCACTTCAGAAGGAGGCCGTGAGCATCCAGCTCAGAGTCAGGTCCTGTGCACAGACTTTGACGGGGGCCCTTGTGACACCACAGTCACTGTTGGTTTCTGTGTTAGGGCTGGTTTATGGCCCTTTTCCCAAGTTAACTTGAAACATTGACAAAGGTGCAGGTGTGCCCAAGATGGAAGAGTAGGGAGAGTTTCCCAACTCCCTCCACAACCACAACAAATCTTCACGTATGAACTTGGACAGAAGCAGACCTAAACCCTGGTTAGAGAGGATAAAAAGGCAGCACCCTGATGGATAGGGAGACAGAGAGATGACATCACTAAGGAAGACACCCCATGTTGGGGCAATGGGGAGAATAGGAAAGGCATCGCTAAGGTGTGGAACTTCTCTAGAAAGCAGGGGTGTGTGTGTGCCTGGCACCAGCACTACAACTCTGGATTAACAAGAGTGAAGACAAGCACCTGAAACTGCTGCAATGAGGCCACGCAGAGGTGAGGACAGGAAGCCAAGGAGAAAACAGAGACAAAGATTGAGCCCTCAATAGACCTGTGACCAGACTGACTTTGAGTCTTTGATTCAAGGTAATCAGACCAGTCTAGATGCCATTTGACCTGATGGTGAATAGAATTTGCCCCTGACACCCACCTTATAGCCTGACTGGGAGACCAGCAACATGAAAGTATAATTCAGGGTCACCAGCAGGTACCATCTTGGCAGCCTCTGGCCACCTTGATGATGACACTGTAGCTGGTGTCATCTTGGATCCCACCCTTCACACACCAGACCCTGACGGCAATCCCTCATGAAGTCTCTGCCCACCCACAAAATGACCAAGCTGGCTGGGAGCCAAGGAGAAGCAATTAAGAGGGTGTGGGCTGGCAGACAAGCAGGTCTGGCCCCATATAAACATCTGTGTGCTAGCAAATTTGCTAGACCCTCCCACAGCAGAGCCAGCCAGCAGTGGACCCACCAGAGCCTGTGTCTACCCATAGGTCAGAGCTGAGATACCCCACCCCGCCAGCCTGTGTTGGTCATAGCTGAGAGCACACAGCCTTCCTGGGTCCCTGCCTGAGACCAGCTCTCAGAGCAAGGCCACTCTGACCATCAGCGGGGCCCAGGCTGAGGGCCAAATCCACTCAGCTCTGCCCCAACAACCAAGTCTTCAGCGGAGGGGCACAACCTCCTGCTCTAACACCTTCACCGCATCAGCCTCCAGAGCAAATAACTGCAGGCCAGTGGGTCCAGCTGGCACACTAGTATCTAGGCCCAGGGTGAGAGGTTCCAGTCACACTTGCAAGGTCCATCTCTTGGTCCATGCCACACCCACCGGCCACAGCAACAGGGAGGCAGTGCTAGTGCTACAGCCACACCTGCCAGAAACCCAACAGCCCTAAAGCACATGCTTCAAACCTATCAGCAAGCAGCAAGCCTCCCTAGTGACCCTGCAGCTGGCAGCTGGCACCACACACAGCTGTACCCAGTGAGCACCAAACAGCAGGCGACCTAGACTCACAAGGCCCATCCTGCAGCTACACCAGGCAGCCATGGGCCACATGTGCACGCGCAGCACCAACCCCTGATCACACCTGAGTGTGGGCTTGTGGTCAAAGACTATGTGCCAGTGTCTGGCAGGACTGACAGCCCTATCCACAATGCCACCCTGATATGGCATGCAGGTGGCACGTCCATGAAGGGGGTCAGCTCAGCACACAACCTGGGTAAACAGGAACTGCACTCCAGAAGGACACTCATCACCAGCACATGAAACCTGGGGACCCAAACAGGCAGTGATGGTCCAGTAATCACAGAGCACCAGGAAGATGGGGGACAGAAGAACACAACCCGTATGACAGAGCTAATCAAACTAAGGAAATATTTCTGTGGGGGAAAGTGCAAATAGCCATAAGCTCATAATGTGCTCACCATTATTAGTCATTAAGGAAATGCAATTCAGACCAAACTTAGGTACCACTTTACCCTCACTAGCGTGGATAAATTAAAAAGTCAGATAACAATGTTGACATGAATGTGGAAGAAACAAAACCCTCATACATATCAGAATGTGAAAGGGTAGAGCCATTTTGCTAAGGAGTCTGGAAACTGCTCAAATGACTAATTCAAAGGTAACATATCCAGCAATTCTGTTTGCAACATATACCCAAGAAATGTGAAAACATGCCCACAGAAAACTTTTATAAGAATGTTTGTTGCAGCATTATCATTCCTAATAGCCAAATTGTGGAAATAGCCTAAATACCCATCAATGAATGAATGGAGCAACTAACCATGGTATGTCCCTAACAGAGAATATCAAGTCAGCAATGACATGGGATGAAATCCTGCTCCATGCTACAATGGGATTGAATCTAGGAAATGCTGTGCAATGACAGGAGTCAGTACAAACGACCACACACTACATAACTCTATTTACATAAAAGTCCTGAACAGAGAAATAGAGTGAGAGACAGAGAAACTTACTGTGGTTGCTTAGAACTGGGGTGTTCGGAGAGGGGAACTGGAGAATGGGGTGGTGGGTTTCAGTTCAGTGCCAAAATTTTGTAAGGTTGACTGTAGTGATGATCGCAATCTCAGTAAGGATAGCTTAGCCTGCTGCATTATCTATACATTAATGGGTAAATTACAATGTATTTGAATTACATCTCAACATGACTGATGCAGAATAAAGGAGAGTCTAATGTAAAATATCATACTGTGAAAAAATAAAAATATTTCCCACAAGAGAGAAAAATTTAATTTCTTACATATTGTTTCAAAAATTACCTTTTTTCCTTCAATTGGTCTATAAAGTTATGGAGGCTCCTCACTGGGGAGAGAGATGGCCCAGGACAGGGTGCACAGGAAGTATCTTTGTCCACACCTGGCTTCATGATGGGTGCCAATGTAGAGAGGAGGGACAGGTGGTCACTCCCCTATCTGCAGCCTGCGGGTCACACAGGAATGACCAAGTGGCTGAACTCTGTTCACTTGTGTAAAACAGGGCTGGTCCTGGAGGTCCCCTCTATGCTGCTCTGCTGCTGTGAGACCTGAGTGTGAACTGCAGATTCCCCCTGATGACACACTGATCACTGCCCAAAGCTCTCATGAAAACCTGTCACAGTGGGACTGAACTGGCTTTGATCATAGACAGCTGAGTGTGTTGCTGGCTTTTATCCTCAGAAAACCCAGAACGTTCCCTGTTGCAGAGCGATGGTCTCACAGCCAACACCCATAGAAGCCAAAATATGAGTGACTTTCGACATGAGAGTTTTCTTATGACTTGAAGACAAGGACACAGATGACTCAAGGCTCACATCTGCCTCCCCCATCTGGAAGCGGAGACAGGGTTATGGCAGTGATGGAAGAAAGGAGGAAAGCCAGGGCTGAGAAAGGTAGAAGCCTGGCAGAGTTTCCTTATTCAGACCAAAATCAGTCCAGACATGGAAAGGTTTTTTCCCAAATAATTTATGTTTGTGTCGGGTGTTGGTTTCAACTGGCTTAGAAATTAGCTGAAGGTCAGTGATATTTAGTACATGCTCAGGTTGTCTAACCTCATGCTGCTTCTCCGGAAGCCCAAAGAGACTCTCCCTACCTGGGGTCCAAAAGAGAGGCCCCTGCTCCTGCCCAGTGTTGGCATTTGGGCTCTGCCGATCATAACCCTGGTCTGGACAAGGCTCCCCGTCCCAACACTCCAGTTTCAGATGCAACCCAGTCTCTCTCCACCAGCCTTGAATGGGAGTACGTCCCCCTGCAGACTGGCTGTGCAGATGTGGGTTGGGACCAAGATCCACACTCAGGATACATTTCTTTGAAAAGAGAAATACAGGGCCTCCCCAGTGGCGCAGCGGTTGAGCGCTGGGTTGCAATGTTGCCTGCGGCCTCTGCGGTGCCGGTTAGGAGGGTCCCACATGGCGTTCAGACCTCTCCTGCCACCCGCTGCTCCCCTCAGCAGTGTACTTTGGTCCTTCTGCCTGCTCTGCTCCCCGCTCTGGCTCTGGTGAATTCTCTCACCCTCCTGCACTTCTGACTATACCCAGTGCATGTATAAACAAAACAAAACAAAACAAAAAACCAACCAACCAACCAAACAAATAAATAAATAACATGCCTCTATTAAAAAAAAAAAAGAGAAATACATACACACATACCCCTATATATAGTTCTTATATACATACACATATATACAAACATACATACCTAAGGAGTTAGATAAGTATTAATGGTCCAGGATTTTGAGGGTGAATTAGCCTTGGTTTCATCCTCACAAACTGAGTCAACTCTTGTAGATACTTCCTACAACTTATTCCATCATCCCATCCTGACAACATCTCCAAAGTCCCCTCTTCAGAAAGATCTTCTCAAGCTTGTCACCACATAGTACCTAACTGTCATTTGTTATCTAATATTAATTAACTGACTGCATATTTCACTATCATTTTTGTTCATTGATTGATTTCTGTGAATCATTTTCCCAAGGGTCAGGAAATGACAGGTCTTTTACATGCAAAGCAAATATAATACAAACCAAGGCATAAACAGACTGAAGTTTTTTTCTCCTACAATAACTCTGAAGTGAGATGGCTGTGCCACAGATACCCACAGATTCCATGATCACAGATCCTTCCTATTTTCTGGTTGAACCACCCCACTGTAAAGACTTTGCTTTTCAAAGCAAAGTTAACAACTAAGTCCTCAGAGTGGCTGTTGCAGCTCCAACTATCACATCATCATTTAAGAGGAAAGCTACTGTATAAATCCAGTACCTCTGAGATCACAGCAAAGGTTCATAGAAAACAATCCCAATAAAATGACAGGTGTTCTACTTCTGCGAGAACTGGACCATGTGGTTGATCCGGACTGAAGGAACCTGAGAACAGTGTGCAGTTTTGAAATAGATAAGACAGTACACCGAGAAATTAGTGAGAATCATCTTCTTGGCTGAAAACCAGATTTTTCTATTGCTCTGCTTATATGAAAGTCCTGAGGCAGGGACACTGCCATATTCATGCCATAGACCCAGGAAGGAATGTGTCTAAGACTGAAATGGGGGTCACAAATATTTGCCAGCTTATGTTCTCCTGTCTGTCGTGGGTGCAGTCACCACCCTGGCCCCATGATGGCACTTCACACACAGCTGGCACCCTTAAGAGCCATTCCCAGGATCCTGTTCGCCCCTGTGCCACCCCATGACCTGCAGTTCTTACAGGTGCATCCCAGGAGGGTCCTAAACCAGCCTCCTCTAAATGAACATGCTTAGACTTTCAAGGGTCTCTGAGACCTCTGTACCTGATCTTGAGGTAAGCAGGGGCCACACGTGGAAGAGGAATTCACCCCTGGGTCAGCAGCACATGGATCATGCTTCTGAATCCTCACCTGAATAGCTGATGTGCCTGCGCCCCCTGCAGCCAGAGCCGAGTGGCCACCAGGGGGCAGGAAAGAGCCACAAATGGCAGGTGTTTTAAAGAACCCCTGGAGAGGGTGAAAGGAAAGTAACAAAGAGCAAACACCAGAGTAAAGGGGTGATATTTTCCCAGTGTCATCCTTGACAATCATGAACCCATTTTCAGACTCCAAATCCTGGTGATCTGAAACTTGTAAAACTGCCAATTTCACTGGCACAATATCAGACACATCAATATCCACTGCCCAAACACACCCACTCCAGCTAAAATGACATCATTTCCTTACAACTGACTTCTCTGTGGTTGCATAGACCCCTTTCTCCCTTTGTTCTGAGAAGCTCCTGCCCACCAGACAAAATCATCCATCTCCTGGGTTAGTGCCTGGAACCCAGTGTTGCTATATAAACTTTTGTTCCCTTGTTATGAACTGAGACATTTATTACTTAATATCTTTTCCCAAGCAATTAAATACAGTTAATTAAAGTGAACGCTCATGTCAGCTGCTCTTAGAATTTGCAGAGGGAACCAAACATTCCTGGGGGCACATGATGTTTATTTGACCTGCGCATACTCTGGGCTACTGAGGCACATCCCCTAAGGCCCCCCTCAGGACACACACCTGGATGAAAACATTATAAAATTCAATGACTCCATATGTGCTATGCTAGGAGGAGATTTATTATTTTCTCTGTGTGGATGCTGCACCCTGGGGTGGACCTGTGCAGATGCTGCACCCTGCCCCCCACTACCCCTCCAATTAGCACCTACAGACCAAGACCGAAAAACACACAGACTACAGGCTGAGCTTTGCCTGCAAAGAGGCTGCCGAACAGACTCCAGGATGGAGTATAGGGAAGAGATATCAATTAGACTATGAGACCAGCAGGAAAGGAAGATACTTAAGCTGAGGGTGGGGACTTCAGAAAATACCCCTCCCCTCCCTGTTTCCTGGGGGCTTAGTCTTCTCTGAAACCACAAAATTCCCCAAGCAGCAGTCTTGGCCCTGGCTGATTTGCATACCCAGCAGCTCTCTCCAGCAAGGGGATAAGACAGGCCTGGAGGGGAACCTGCCTAGCCTCAGCCTTAGGGAGCAGGAGCAGGGACCCCACCATGGCCTGGACCCCTCTCTTCCTGGGCCTCCTGGCACACTGCACAGGTGCTGAGCCAGACTACTGCACCCCAGCCCCAAGGCTCTGGGATAAGGCTTTTTCTGACTTTGAGCTAAGTGGGGGCTGCCTGGGGGGCAGGATGTTCATGCCTTGTGCAGGGTGGGGCTTTGGGGTTCTGAAGACCCCCACTGTGCTCACTGCTCTGTGTGAGCCCCATCAGCTGTGCCTGTTTACTGCAGGGGTAGGGTGTCATATGCTCAAATGCCCCATCCATCTGCCCTGCTCTGGGTCACTGGCTGAGACTGGTGGAACTGAGCACCATGGGGCCCTGAGACATGACAGCTGAGTCCAAGTTCATGTGGGGTGTTGGGGCGAGGAGAATCTTCTGTGAACAGGCCCTCCATCTTCCAGTCATCTTCTACTCTTCTCTCTTGCAGGTTCTGTGGTCTCCTATGAGGTGACTCAGCCACCTTCAATGTCAGTGGCCCTGGGAGAGACGGTCAGAATCACTTGCCAGGGAGACAACATTGAAAAATATTATGCTCACTGGTACCAGCAGAACTCAGGCAAGGCCCCTGAGCTGGTCATTTATGAGGATAACAAGCGGCCCTCAGGGATCCCTGACCGGTTCTCTGGCTCCAACTCGGGGAACACGGCCACCCTGACCATCAGCGGGACCCAGGCCGACGATGAGGCTGACTACTACTGTGTGGCATCAGATAATAGTTTTGGTTCCCACAATGACACATGACCATGGGGAAGTGAGACACAAACCCTTCCCCGTCTTGTCACACTCTCCTCCAGCCCCAGGATGGTCGGGACATCCATGAGCAGCTCAGTGAGTATCTGAAACTCATGTATGTTGCTGTGTGCATCAAGAATTCATTGTATCTCCCTTTTGAGAAGTTTCCATGAAAGGAAAGTTTGGACCAGTTTATTCACTAGTCCCCATAAGTAACCTTTGTTCTCCTTCCAGTTTCATTCTGGGCAATTTCAAATAACCTATATAACATTTATTTACGGGTTTTCCCCTGATCAGAGGTCCTGAATCTCCCCTTCTTCCAGCCCCCATGCAGGTTCTGCAGCCTGAGTGACAGGAGTGGATTTAGGGCTCAGGGCCAGGCTGTGCTGATGTTTTCGGACAAGGCTGTGAGTTGAGGAAACATGGAGGAAGGACAGAGAAGGAAATATTTGTTCCATGTGTTAAAAGAAAATCTCAATCATTTAAGAACTGCTCAGAATTTTTGAGTAAAATTGCATTTGGATGGTGAGCACCGCACTTAACAGTCAGGAAAGTGCCAGGAGAGACCTGATGCTGCCGCCTCCCTGACTCGGGCTGTTCTCTGCCCTCTGGACACCTGCACCCCCTCTCCTTGAGCGAGTGCCCCTGGGAAACTGCACCTGCCACAGTTTTTGTTGTCCTTATTGAACCACCATTTTCAGACACAAACACCCTCCCCGTTATTAAACAGTCTGTGAGTTTGGACACAGCGCGCAGAGGGGTCGCGCGGCCACAGTCTCCACGCAGAACAGCACAAGCCCTCTCTGTCCTTCCCCCGGCCCTGGGCGGTCACGCCTCTGCCCCAGCGCTGCCAGTGCTGATCCCTGCCTGTCCCCGGAGTTGGGTCTTAGCAAAAAGTCATAAAACGGAATCCCTACAGGAGCTCTGTTTCTGCGCCTTTGCTTCAGCATAAAGCTTCTGAAACTCCTTTTTGCTGCTATGTGCACCGATAATTCATTCCGTCTCCATGCTGAGAAGTTTCCAGAGAGAGATGAACATCAGTTTATTGACCATTCCCCATAATAAGCCTTTGTTCTCTGTCTAGCTTCAACCTGGGCAATTTGAAATAAATCATTTATAACGTTTACTTACAGGCTTTTGGTGGACATTGTTTTTATTTCACTGGGGTAGGTACAAGGAAGGGAATTGCTGAGTCACGTGGCAGATAAATGATTAACTCTCCAAGAAACTACCAAATTGGCTTCCAGTTTGGAAGTTGCTTTTGCACTTTTCATTACCACCAGCAACTGATAAGCCTTGCAACTGTTCTGCATCTTCACGCTTGCTAGAGATTTTCAGATATTTTCCCCTCCAAAAACTTTCTAGTAGATCTGTAGAGACATTTCATTATGCTTCTAATATTCATTTACATACTGACTTATGATGTTGAACATCTATTCAAGTGTTTGTTATCTGAGTATCTTCTTTGGCAAGGTGTTTGTTTAAGTATGTGCTCAATTTTCAAGTACAATGGATACTGGTTTGCTTGTCTTCATTGATGTGCTATCAGTTCAGTTCTTTGTGACTTTATCACTTCATGGGTTCATCTTTCACCCCAGCAGTGAAGCCCTAACACAGCTGCTTCACCACAAGGACACCCCTGTACCCTTTCATAAGAACTTTTACTTCCTTCAATGGGTCACATCCTGTGCCACTCAGTCCTAACATGCTCTGATTTGTTCTCCATTTCCAATCTTTTCATAATGATATGTAAAAATAAACAATTGAATCATTTAATATGCTGCATTTGAGAAGAGCATTTCCCTTAGATAATTCCTCTACACTCATCAAGATTATGTTGACTTCATTCATTCCTTTCCATGGCTTTGTAATATTCCATGGTTCGGTTGCAGGAATATCAATTTAACCAGCACCCATCAAGGACAGCGTGGGTGTCTTATGGACAGAGGACTGTGGACATTGTTGTATACGTCTTTTCCGTGAATATGTTTTCCCTTTTCTGAGGTAAATGCCCAAGTGTAATTTCTGGGTGCCTGCTAATTACCAGTACATTTATTAAGTCACTGGTAAACAGGAGGAGCAAGGACAGGGGTGCAGACAGGGGAGGGAAGAGCAAACAAGACTGTGGTGATGGTTCATGGGTGAATTTGGTGTGGGGAATTTCATGGGGATTACAATTGATGGGAGAAATCAAACATTATACAAAAAAAAATAAACCAATGGTGTAAAGATAAATAAATAAAATAATAAAAAGGAAACTGATAGACATTTCAGAGTATGATCTAGTCACACTCCTCCGGCCCACGTAAGGGATGCAGATCCTCCCCTCCCCGCCAGTTCTTGTGTGGTCCCTCTACCACATCAGCCCTCCTGACAGTACAGGGTGGGGTCTCACTGTGGTTTTCTTTGCATTTCTACAACATCCAACATGAACCTCCTCCTGTGCTGTTTGCTATCTCTTTGTCATCTTCTGGAATGTTTGCTCTTGTCTCTCAGCACAACAGTGGTTCTTTGAATATGTGCAATCCAGACAGTTTTCATTGTCTGTTACCAGAGATTTCATTCTCTTTTGAAACTATTGCAAAAGAAATGATTTTAATTTTAATGAGATTCAGCTTATCAAAATTTCCTTTTTACAAATCATATTTTAGCATGGAGAATTCTTGCCTAGTAGTAGAGTCTGATGATTTTCTCTTTGCATTTTTTTCCAAAAAAACAAAAAAGCAAAACTAAAGCTCAGTCTGACCAGATCTCCCCAATTTTGTGGGTGGTGATGGAATCCAGTCTCTCACACAGCATGACCCTGGTCCCCACACTCTGCTTAGGCCCAGCCAGCTCGAATTGTTCTCCTCACTAGAAAGGGACGCACAAGGCACATACTAAAGTATGTATGTATGTTGTGTGTGTATGTGTGTGTGTCCTGTGTACACAGCAATCAGTGTGTCGGAAGCCACAAACAGATCTTAGAATCTTTGTACAGGTAGTATGACTGGGGTTCATTTCACAGTCTCCTGTAAACTGAGATTTTCACTATTTTTCAGAGCCCCCAGCGGGTCAGAAGAAGGAAGTGATTTGCATGCCACCCAAGGATAAGAGAGACCCTGAGCTCCCATCGCAACTGCAGGCTCAGAGGCAGATCCTGGGACAGCTGCACCATGGCCTGGAGCCCTCACCTGCTCCCCCTCCTCATTATCTACACAGGTGCTGGCCCCCAGTGATCAGCCCATAAAGAAATCAGGGAGCAGCCTGGGCCTGGCATTCAGCTCAGCACAGGGGATGCAGTATGAGCTATACCCTCTGGAAATGACCCTCATCCTCACACTGACCTCTCTTCTCCTCTCCTCTTGCAGGTTCAGTGGTCACTGCTGAGCTGAGTCAACCACAGTCAGTCTCTGTGGCCTTGGGACAGACGGCCACGATCACCTGCCAAGGAATAAACAGTTATGCTAGCTGGTACCAGCAGAAGCCCAGCCAGTACCAGCAGAAGCCCTGTGCTAGTCATAGCTGATAGTGCCTGGCCTCTGTGGGCCCATGCCCAATTCTCAGGCTCCAGCTCATAGAGCAAGGCCACCCTGACCATCAGTGGGGCCCAGGCTGAGGATGAGGCTGACTATTACTGTCAGTCAGTAAACAGCAGTAATCCTCAGCCCACAGTGACACGGTGCCATGGGGAAGTGAGACACAAACTCTGTCCCCATCTGGGTCACACTTTCCTCCAGCCCCAGGAGGATGAGACACAGCCATGAGCAGCTCTGACCTGAGTCCCACCTCACTGGCTCCACCCCTGCTCCCGAGCCTTCTCTGTAAGTGCATGCCCTGAGTGGATTTGAGACTGCAGGAAGGGGCTCCAGGTGTTTCTTTGATGACAGTCGTAGTGGGGATTGAAGACCAAGGTGGAAAGACTGAGTGCAGACCATGAGGAACTTCAGAGAGAGCTCTGGAGTTGAGCAAAGATTCTAAGAGTAAAGGTGAGCACAGGAGTGAGGGAGGAACAGAATGGGCAGGAGGAATGACCACCCTGAGTTATCAGAGGGAGCTTCTTACATGAATCTCTCTCACACACAGTCATAGACGCTTGTTCCCTGGCTAGTTAGAAAAGTTCCTATTAAGGCATCATTTTACTAAACCACTAGAGCTTTGAATAATTGTCTCAGTAATTTGAAAATAATTGTCTCAATAATTTGAAACTTTTGTGCCATCTTGAAAGTGAAAAAGCAAGTAGAGCAAACAAATATTGAAATGTGTCCAGTAATTTTACAGAATGGAGATATTTAAAAACACTTAAAAATGAACACTGATCTCTAGTACCACACGAAGAATCAGTCACAACACCTGACATCAAACAAAACTTTCCTGTAATGAATTGGGAAAATAAATGCCCTAATTATTAAGAAAAACATTCATGATCCCAAGCTGGCCTTGAAATTGCCCAGCTGGTATTTTTCTTTTTCTTTCTGGCTTATTTCACTGAGCCTGATCCCTTCCAGCTCCATCCATGTTGCTGCAAATTGCATGAGTTTATCTTTTTTATTGTTGTTTTTTTTAAGATTTATTTATATTTGCATACAAGACCTGGGGTACAGGCCAGAGATGCAGGAGGGTGAGAGAATTCACCAGAGACAGAGTGGGGAACAGAACAGGCAGACTGACTGGAATACACTGCTGAAGGGATAAGCAGGCGAGTCAGGAGACATCTGCTTCGTCATGTGTGTTGCTCCCTGGCTGGCCGGGGTTCGAACCCGTGCTGCAGAGGTTGTGGACTGCTTCATAGTGTGGTGCTCAACCCCCTGTGCCACCAGGGAGGCCCACAAGTTTATCTTTTTTGATTGCTGAGCATATATACCACATCTTCTTGATCCAGTCATCTATTTTTGGGCATTTGGGTTGTTTTCATAGCTTAGCTATTGTAAATAGTGCTGCTATAAACATAGGGGTGCCCTTTTGAATTAATGTTTCTGTGTTCAGAATTTAGAAAACGTAAATAAGAGACCAGGAAAAAGACTAATTATAATAAAGTAAAAATCAAAATCAACAAGCAACTATAAACCAGAGATACACTACGGGGGGTGGGAGGAGAAGGGAGTAGGATCAAAACAAGGGGGGTGGGAATTATATGGGGACTACAACCAAGACAAAAATGCATCCATTGTGCCAAAATGAAAACTGATGTAAAAAATATATAAAATAAAATAAAAATGCTCAATAAAAGAAAGAAATCACCCAGCTGCTATAATTTGTAGATAAAGAGACTAAATAAATGATTATGATGATTCCCATTTGTTCCTGACAGCCGGGACATAAAAATATATCCCAAATGAAATTCGACAAATGATCACAGTAGTATCTGAGATTCTAACCCACCATTTCCCAAAACCCAGTAAAAGACAAGCATAAAAACAGGAAGGAAAGTATAAAACCACAAAATAACAATATCAGTTGCTTAGGACAGGGAGAAAGAGACAGTGTTATAAGTATTCAGAGGCAAGAGACATTATGTATATGGAACAACATCATCTGAAGCCCATTGTTCATGAGAAGTAATGCAGGTGAGCGGATGGAGATTGACACCCTTAAGATAAAAAAGAAGAAAAGATCTAATTGTTTACCAAGGTTTTGTTTTTAAATATTTATTTATTTATTCATACAAGAACTAAGGTACAAGCCAGAGGTGAGAGAATTCACCAGAGACAGATGGGGGAACAGAACAGGCAGATCTATTGAAATACACTGCCCAGGGGAGCAGTGGGTGAGACAGGAGAGGTCTGCTGCGCCATGTGGGTTGCTCCCTGGACGACCAGGATCGAACTCAGAGGCTGCAGAGGCTGAGGACAGCTTCATAGGTTGCACCTTCACCCCTTGCACATTAGGGAGCCCCCAGTTTTGTTTTTGTTTTTGTTTTTATGAAATCAAAGGACAGAGTTTATCATCAGCAGACCAGTAAGACAAAAATAGTAGTGAACCCCTTCAGGCAGAGGGAACACCAGAGAATCTTCTGGCTCTTCAAAAAGGAATGAAAAGAATCAGAAATGCCACTAGAGATATATGATGCTATTATTAAATGCTATAAAGAAGACATGACATTATCTAACACAAAATGTACTGACATTTTATAATGTATATTGACAGGGATAAACTTGACAATAGTAGCATAATGAATGAAAAGAAGTGATGGCCACACATTAAGGGTCTTATACTCTATGTGATAAGATGTACTATCACCTGATTTAAATTATAAATTATAATTATAAAATAGTAACAAGTCATAGTTAGTAAGCAAAAAAAATGGGGGGAGATAATGTGGATTCATACAAATATTCAGTTAAAAAGAAACAGATAAAGGAAAAAGCAAACACCATTGAAGAAAAAAGAAATACCATTGAATACTTAAAATGATATTGTGGTATATTTAAAAAATACCAAGGTATATTTAAAATATATCAATGCCCAATTTCATTGTAAATAATAGCATATCACAAAAAAGAGCAGAGGTTTTCCCTTGAATTGAAAAACTATACCAAAGTATGGACTGCAGAGAATATAAATTAATATAATAAATTAAAGGACTAAATATTATATAATATAAATATAATAAATTAATATAAATGTAATAAATAAATATAATAAATTAATATAATAAAATATAATAAATTAAAGGACTAAAAAACTAAGCACTGGTTCAGACTAGGCTGAGGTAGACACCCTCCGACATGAATTCAGAAATGTGTGGTGATTAAAGCACTTGTAATGACTCACAAATAGTGACGCGGTGAGTACAACTGAGTTTCGGGTCAGGAAGCACCAGGAGCTCCTGGTGATGATCAGCCTCCCCTTGCCATGAAGGGAGGCTTCCTCCTGAATCTGAGTTGACATGAAGGCATTGGCCCCTAGAGCATCACACAGGTTCCAGACTTTTCAGCTTCACCCAGGCTAGGGCACTTGACCAGTGCGATGTGCTTTAAAAATTTGATGTGCCCTGCATCCATATACCCCATATTCTGTCTTGCTGCACTCTGCGTGGAAGGCCAGGGGATCCCAGCTGGCAGAGGGGAGGGCTGGACTCTGTTCAACACTCTCTCCTTGGACAAGGCCTCTGGGGTGACTTGTAGGACAGAAGTTCAGGAATGAGCTCTCCTCCACCAGCAGGGGGCAGCAGAGCTGCAGGCAGGAGCCCCAGGACAAAGCTGGGCTGCCCAGGAGACTTAGAAGGAAACCTACCTACCTGCCCAGGGTTCTGGGAACCAGAACAGCTTCAGAGGAACTCAGCAGAACCAGGCCTTCCCCCAGGCTGCTGTGACCACATTCTGAGGATCAGAATCACACTGTGCCCCCAGGACGCTGATGGGACCAGGATCCAGGGGGCATCATGTAAAAAGGGAGACATAGAGCCTGTGCCCAGGGACCTGACCCTCTGTGCTGGCACATCAGGGGCACCTGCACCACTGCTCTGTGCCTCCCCCTTCTCCAGACTGACTGTGAGCTCGAGCTGCACCTACTTTGCTCAGGTCATGTCAGGAGGAGCAGACATGCTTCTCAGGGCCCCTGAGCCATAGATGGAGATCTGTGGCCTCATTTAAAAGACTCTCTTCAGAGTGAAGTGGATTCTCACTCCTCTGGTCACAGTCTGGTCACATTCTGGTCATTGAGTTAAGGATCCACATGCCCAGGGGGACCCCTGACCACTCAGTTCCCAGAGCTCTTCCCTGTGCAAAGACCATGACCCTGGGGAATTTCAGAGACCATAGAGACTAAACACAGTTTAGCCAGACTGTTTAGCCAGGTCTGATTTTCAAAAGCTTCACATCTTATGTAAAACAGTAGTGAAATCCTACAGTGTTAATTGTCAGTGGTGGGAGAGCTATAGGACCCAAACACTGTGTGTAAAATGATACCAAGCTGTGATCACCCTTCCAAAGGGGGCTGTTGTTTAATAAGGAAACTACCAGGCACTCAGTAATAAACAGCCAACAACACAGCCACGGACCCACATTCTAATGACAGGCCTGGGATGAGACACATGTGCACCTGGGGTACAAGGGGAGGATGACAAGGACAAAGAAGATGAGTGTGTCTGGGGACCCCCACCTGCAACATCACTGGAGTCTGATATCTCCCCAGGCGCACCACAGCCCTGGCCCCATCTCCAAATGGCCCACACTGTGCCAAGCCATTCGGGACAGATCACAGGATGGGGGCTGGACTGTGTGGGGTCAAATCCCAGGAGGTGACTGTAGTTATAGACCTCGGAGGCCAGGCAGGCTTTCTAACATGATGAGCATGTGGAAGAAGCTGAGGGTCGCCCCATTTTTTCTCAGTCACGTGTTCAACCCCATAACTGTTCCCCATCATAGTGAGGAGCCCCACAGGGGGTAAATATCTGTGATAGCCATATCAACTGGCATTGTCACTAGCACAACGCTCCCTAGAGCCCTCTACATGGTTGTGCTGTTAAGAGATCATTCCTCTGCTTCGCTGAGTAGGATTCCATGGTCCATGTAACAACGTCGGGTTAACCGTCACCGAGGATGGAGGTCTGTATTTTCTCTCTCTGGACAGCACGTAGAGAGGCTCCTACGCACAAAGGTGCTGTGACTATTAGTGAGTAGACCTTCTGTGAATGTAACCTTTCTGAAATAAATGATCTGAAATAAATGCCCAGAGAACCACCACCAGCCTGTGTGGGAAAAGCAGGTTTTGGTTCTTCATGACCTGCAAACCCTTTCCAGAGTGGCTGTGCACTTCACACCATCAGCCATGCGTGAGGACCCCACTTCTCCTCAGCCCTACTGTCTACTTCAGCCTGTCTGAGGACACATGGGGACTCCCTCTCATCAGGCTCCCGCCGTCCTTCATCCTCCTCACACAAGTGTTGGTTCTGCTCAGTCTCCTTTCCTCAGTGGTTGTATCTTCACTATTTATGATCATGTTTCTTAACATCCTCTCTGCACTAGCTGGTCATCGGATATGTCTTTGTAATCTTTTCTCTTGCCTGTTACTTGTTTCTTTCATCCTTTAGAGGAGGGTTTATAAAGCAAAAGATAGGTGTGTTGGTGAGGTCAGTGTATTCATCTTCCTCATCATGCTTCTGGTGTCATCAAGAATTGCACCTAGACCTTCATTCCAGAGATTTCTCCCTTGCTTTCTTTACACATAAACAGAAAGAAATATTGCATGAAGTTATACAACCAAGTTCCCCGTGTGATGATGAAATTGTGGCCTTTCACATAGTGTGACCTCTGACCTCTCAGCTCCCTCCTCAAGTCCTCAAAGTCCACTCCCATGTGTGTTCTTCTCATTAGAGAGGATAGTGAGGGGTGGCCCAGGGTACAAATGGAAGTGTGTGTGTGTGTGTGTGTGTGTGTGTGTGTGTGTGTGTAGTAACACAGGACACACTGTCTCACAAGCTACAGGCAGGTCTTAGAATCTCAGGTAGAGACAATGAGATTAGGGTCCATTTCATAGTTTCCTATAGTAGAGCACTTTCTGTTCTGCAGGGAGCCCCTAGCGGGCCACAGGAAGGAATAATTTCCGTTCTACCCAAGGATAAAAGAGGCCCTGGCTCTGACTCCCATCCCAGTCTCCCTGGTGTCATTTAACCATGTCTCAGCAGCAGGGCAGTGGAGCTGCTTCCTCCAGGAGTCCCAGGACCACTGCTCATCCTGTGCCCTGAATCTCCTGAACCGATTCAGCTCTGCTGTGACACGGTGGGCTCAGGAGCAGGGTCTTCTCCCAACTCTGCCTCCCTGAACTGACCTGCAGGGTTCACAGTCAGAGGCCCCTGCTCTTTCTCCCAGGGTCCTTTCTCCTCATTCACCTCTGCTCAGCCCTTGGCCTCTTGTCTCTGTCCTTGGCGCAGTAGCCGTCACCACCCAATGTGTGCCCTGACACAGCAGCCAGAACCAATAACAGACAGCCCAAGTGCTGTGTCCCCCAGAACCTCACGCATCACCACCACATTTCCCAGAGAGCTCTACAAGGAGGCCTAGGGGGTTCCTTCCAGCTTCACCTGCAAAGGAGCCTGTTCCATGGGGAATCTGAGTTGCCATGCATGGTTTTTGGGAAGACAAAGAATCCTCCTTGCAGCCAGAGTCCCTGGATCAGGGAATCAGCCCCTGAGTAGTAGATTCTGAATCTGCTGCTGGACCGAACACAGCCCAGCGCTGCAGCCGCTGTGTGGAGCAGCCTCCAGGGGGCAGCAGAGAGTCACCTGACCAAGGCACCTGGAGAGGGGTCTCCTGAGCAACAGGAGGTCTAACAGGCAGGGGGTGTTTGTAACCAAGCTCACTCCTGAAGGAAAAATTGTACGTTTTTCCTGAATATCATCCCCCACGCAGATGTACAACTTCTGTCTACATGGCTCTGGTCTGAATGTTTTGGGATTTGCCTGCTTTCCCCACCAGTAGAGACACTTCAGTTCTCCACACACTTGTCATCCTCAAATAAAGTCACTGTTCCCGCGCTGTCCTCCCAGTGTCCACAGGTTCCCCTCCCTTCTCTAGGCTCTGGAGCCTGTTGTCTAGCCAGGAGGGTAATTGTCATCTTTCCACATCTCTCTCCAGAAAATCAGTGAACCATGTTTCACTGTTTTTCTGATCCAGTAACACAGTAGCTTCCCTGAAACTTTATCTACTAAATAGGAGACTATTTTTATTTCTTAGTGCAGCCTCTCTGGAACTGAAGGGAGATAACATACACTTGAATGAGAATTCTTAGAATTTACAGTCAAATTTCATTTTCCTAAACTCAGTTATTTATTTGGAGATTGGTTAAATTGCCTAGCCACACACCTGAATTACACACAACACATCCCCTTCTTAAAATCTCATGCCTACATAGAGGATACTTTGGGTTGAGTGGGGGTCAGTAGGAAATACCATTCACCTCTTTTTTTCCATGGGCACCAAGCCTTCTCTGAAACCACAAACTTCCTGAAACAGCAGCCTGGGCCCTGGCTGATTTGCATACCCAGCAGCTCTCTCCAGCAAGGGGATAAGACAGGCCTGGGAGGAACCTGCCCAGCCTCAGCCTCAGGGAGCAGGATCAGGGACCCCACCATGGCCTGGACACCTCTCCTTCTGGGCTTCCTGGTTCATTGCACAGGTACCTAACCCAGGC
Organism: Talpa occidentalis; assembly: GCF_014898055.3. Classification (NCBI taxonomy): domain Eukaryota; kingdom Metazoa; phylum Chordata; class Mammalia; order Eulipotyphla; family Talpidae; genus Talpa; species Talpa occidentalis. Next base: position 27,212,994 of record NW_023601433.1, read on the forward strand.
TACTGAAACCCACGCCCACAGCTCTGGGACAAGCCTGGACCTGACTCTGAGTTCAACAGGGGCTGCCTCTGGGAGCAGATTGCTCATGACCCTGTGCAGGATGGGGCTTAGGGGTGCTGATACCCCACTGTTCTCACTCCCCTATGTGAGCCTCATCAGCTGTGCCTGCACACAGAAAGGCAGATGCAGATCACACGCTCAAATGCTCCATTGGTCTGCATTCTGTGTGTCTCTGGGGCTGACACTGGTGGAACAGGGAACCAAAAGGAACCTGAGACACTGCAGCAGAGTCCTAGTTCATGTGCACAGTAGGCTAGGTGTGGGGTCTTCTGTTATCAGACCTTTCATCTTCCAGTCAGCATCTACTTTTGTCTCTTGCAGGTTGTGTGGTTTCCTATGAGGTGACTCAGTCACCCTCCATGTCAGTGGCCCAGGGAGAGACGGCCAGAATCACCTGTCAAGGAGACAACATTGGAGGTAAATATGCTTACTGGTTTCAATAGAAGCCAGGCCAGGCCCCTGTGACGGTCATTTACAAGGATAAAGAGCGGCCCTCAGGAATCCCTGACCGGTTCTCTGGCTCCAACTCGGGGAACACGGCCACCCTGACCATCAGTGGGACCCGGGCCGAGGACGAGGCTGACTATTACTGTTCCGTGTGGGTAGATGATAGCAAACAACCACAGTGACATGAGGCTATGGGGAAGTGAGACACAAACCCCTTCTCCCCTGGGTTACTTCCCCTCTGGGTCACTCTCCTCCAGTCCCAGGAGGATGGAGACACAGCCATGAGCAGTTCTACCTGGGTTTCAAATATGAGGTCCCAGGCTCCCCCTCCTCAGTCCCCCAGGCAGGCTTTGCAGTGTGTGTCAGGAGTGGATTTAGGGCTCAGGGCCAGGCTGTCCTGATATTTTCTGGACAATGCTGTGAGCTGAGGAAATTGGAATGAGTTGAAGGATAGGGAGAGGGAAAATTTTGTTCTTTGTGTTAAAATAATAAATATAATAACTGATAAAATAATTAAAATAGTTAAAATAATAACTGATCATTTAATGATAACAATACAAACACAACACAAAAACAAGCAGACAATTGTAAACCAGAGACATCCTGCAGGGGAGGAGGAGAGAGAGGGATCAGAGGGAGGGAGGAGAACTGGGGACTGTGGTGATGGCTCACGGGTGAATTGGTGAAGGACATTCTATGCAGACTACACCTGAAAGGGGGTGGGGGGAAGAAAATATTGTTTAAAAATGAACAAAGATGCAAAATATAAATAAATAAATAAATAAAATTAAAACATAAACTGATCATTTTAGAAATGTTAACAATTTTTGAACAAAATTACATTTCAGTGATTAGTGCCAATAAAAGAGTTAAACAACTCCACAGAATAGAACTGAGGAGAGACTTTCAGAGAAGGGGCAAGTAGAATAAGGATATGACTTGAAGGTGTAGATGTGAGTGGTGCTTTGAAAGGGAAGACCTGTGGCTGTTTGTGATTTTCATTATGACACAGGGCAGCAAGGGGCACTAAAACTGGCCAAGGACACTGTCCAAATTGTTTACCGGCCTGAGTTCTTCAACCGCATGCGCAATTGCAAGACCACGCAGGCTCCGGGAACAACAACAATGAGATTTATTTAACAAGCTAGGAAAAAACAAAGAATTATAAGGCCAAAGATGGCTGTTTACTTCACCTAAAGCAGTGTCCAGTGTTTTTCAGTCCTAACCTAAAGCAGCTAAGATGGCATCTTCCCGCCACGAAGGATGCGGAGCTCCTCTCCCGAACAATAGGCCACACACCCAAGATGGCATCCTCCTCCTTCTGCTGACCTGGAGGACGCGGAAGCCTGATTCTAGGCCAGGTCCCAACTCACAAAGATAACAGAAGACACAATAGGAGATGCTCTTGGAGCTGCCAGGATGACCCAGGGCAGCACCAGACAAGCAATAGTCAAGACAGCAGCTACAGCAACTGAATGACCCAACAAACACACACTCACACAGCTCACCCAGGCACCTGGTTCCAGGTCTTTGCCTTCTCTCCCAGGCTGTAACAGCAGCGAAACCCGGAACAGTTTCAGTCCAAAGCCTCTGAACTTTTCCTCTCTGTGGCCTCCACCTTCAGAGGCCCACAGCAGCCTCCTGGAAGATCGGCACAGTAGGGACCAAAATCCGCTGACCCCAAATTCTGAAGATCTGAAAACCTCTGAATCCCGAAGACTAAAATTAATCTGCACCACCTTTTGCAGTCCTTTATATATTTGTTCCCTCTACCCCCAAAATGTGATACTTTTTAGCATTTCCCTGGGGTTATCCACCCTCACCAGCAACCCCCTCCTTGGGGCACCACCTGTAGTAATCTATGGCTTCAGCCACTGGTTTCAATTATTTCACTATATTTCATGTTCATGAGGGAAGGAGAATGAGGGAACCTGCTAAGTGGTGACATAGAACATACATGTTAAAGGATCAAACTGAACTAGAAATAAAACCACAGTAACTGATGTTAAATAAAAGAGTGGCTGGAGTAACAGAAGATTCGATATTATAAGTAAAAAGAGTGAAATTGATGACAAAGCAGTAAAAAATATTCAAAATGAAATACAGAAAATGCAATAAATGACTAGACTGTCTCTAAATTATGGGTCTAATTCAGAAGACTGTGAGTAATTGGAAGTGATAAGGACAGAAGGTTGTGGGTGTATATGTAGAACAATTCTTGGAAGAAAAAAATGGCTAAAAATATTCAGAATTTGATGGAAACAATAAAGAGCAAATTAAAAATTTAGAAAACCTTCAGCAATAGAAAATGAGGGAAACAAGGAAGTCACTTTTCATAATGAAATTATGAGGAGTGGGAGGTAATGCCAGGTGTCACAGGCAGACAAAACTGGCTGCCTCTTCCCCCAATAAATCCCTGTCTCCCCATTCCCCCTCCAAGGAATATTTTACCTCCCTGCCTTCTGTCTCTTGGCAAATGCTTTCAGATTCTTCAACACAAAATTATCCTTCACTATTCTGTTAGAAAGTCGCATCCCCATGGATCCACCCACAAGGGAAAGACCCAGTGAAACAATTTACTGAATAATCTCACAGGGCCCTGTCCTCCTTGGTAATTCCTTAGCACAGATCACCTCTCCTGACACCTCAGAGACATGGGGACTCACTTCTTCTTTTTTTTTTAAAGATTTATTTATTTTTATATAAGAACTGGGGTATAAGCCAGAGGTGCAGGAGGGTGAGAGGATTCACCAGAGACAGAGTGGGGAGCAGAACAGGCAGATTGACGGAAATACACTGCTGAAGGGAGCAGCGGACAAGACAGGAGAGGTCTGCCGCACCATGTGAGTATCTCCCTGGCCGGCTGGGAATTGAACCTGCACTGCAGAGCCTGCGGGCTGCTTCACAGCACTGTATTCAACACACTGCACCACCAGGTAGGCCCTTGGAGACTCACTTTTGTGAGGTCAACAGTGTGCGCATGACTCAAGAAACTAGTGATGACTCTTCACAGTCATGCTGACAACTCACATGGAAATGAAAGAATGTTCTGTGGGACAGACTGGACCCTGGAGACCATTGGCATAGCTCTCCACAGTGACCCCAGTCACACTGTGACCACAGATGGAGACAGAGGCTCCAGGCCACAGAGGATGGTTTGCTAACTGAGCAATGGAAGGAAGGGAAGCACATGGAGTAGTTCAACCTGGAAGCTGGTGATGCCAGGGACAGAAGGTTATGGAACGAGTGACTACTGATACCCTGAGAGCAGAGGCCTTGGGCAGGGTCTAGAGCTACAGTGTCAGAGAACCACATACTAAGGGCTGACAAGAGAGACACATTGTCTCAGTTCTGAGGAGAATGTCTGATCAAGGCATTGGCAGGGTTGGTTTTCTGTTTTGTTTTGTTCAGATTTTTGTACACTATGAGGAGAATCTGGCCAAGCCTCTCTTCAGCAATAGCTACTTTGCTGAGTTTCCTCAATGTAGATTCTCCCTCCTTCTTCCATGGCATCTCCCTTGCAAATGTCTGTCTCCAGATGGCCCATCTTGTAAAGACCAGGCAATTAGGTTTAGCTTGTCAAACCAATTCAACCCACAATCCAATTCCTCCACAGTCAAGGCCTCCTTCTCCCTGGGGACACTGCAGGTGGAGATTACACCACCAAGCTCTTGGGGATCAATCAGGTGGGCAGGACTGGTGGCCCACAAGGACCCTGGCCCTCCCCCAAAACAGCCCGTGGCTCTACCCTGCTCTCTTAACACAGTGACAACTCTCTGACAGGTGACAAGGTGGCCTCTGTGGCCTCCCATCAAGACACAAGTGAGGGCCTCCCTGGTGGTGCAGCAGGTTGAGCGCTGTCCTGTGAAGCTGTGTGCAGCCTCTGCAGCTGGGTTCAATTCCAGCCGGCCTAGGAGAAACCCACATGGCATGGAAGACCTCACCTGTCTCGCCCGCTGCTCCCCTCAGCAGTGTTTTCAGTCTGTCTGCCTGTTCAGCTCCCCGCTCTGTCTCTGGTGAAGTCTCTCACCCTCCAGTGCCTCTGACCTGTACCCCAGTTCTTGTGTAAATAAATAAATCTTTAAAGAAAAAAAAAAGACATAAGTGAGACAAACCCATTGTCTCCTGTCTTGGTGGAGAGAGGAGCTACTTCCTGGATGAGTGCCCAGGACCCCAGCTGCTCTTTTCTCCCTCTGCGGGTCCCAGGTCTTCAGCCAGCTCAGCTCTTCTGTGCTCATGGATCCCTCAGAGCCTCTGTTGCCCTCCACACCTCTTAGACAGACTGGAAGGATCAGAATCAGGTGACTCTTCTACCAGTGCCCAGGTCCTCTCAACTCAGTGACAACAGACCACCATGAGCCTCCTCAGTCCTCATTTGCCCTATCGGCAGGGGGCAGAGGACACACACTCATGCAGGACGGAGTGTGGATTCTGCAGGACGAGGGACACATGCTCAGAATGGGGTGGTCACAATGGGGAAGAAAGGACACGCCTCACAGAATCTGGACAAGCATGAGGCAGTGGTGCCATGATCATGCCCTTGGGCATAAAGGCCTAATAAGCAGGCCTGGGGCCTGGGAGGGGTTACTCCTGCTGTCTATGCAAAGGGCATTGTGTTTGTTAGTCTGTATGAGTGAGTGTGTGCCTGTGCATGAGTCTGTGTATGTGCAGCTTCGTATTATTGTTAAATAGAAACCATGTCGGGTCTCCCTGGTAGCGCAGGCAGTTGAGTGCCGCATTGTGAAGCTGTCTGCAGCCTCTGCAGTGCGAGTTCAATCCCGGCTGGCCAGCGAGGGGTCCCACATGGCATGGCAGATCTCTCCTGTCTCGCCCGCTGCTCCCCTCAGTAGTGTATTTCATCAGTCTGCCTGTTCTGTGCCCTGCTCTGGCTCTGGTGAATTCTCTCACCCTCCCATGCTTCAGACTGTACCCAGTGCTCATATAAATATTTTTTTAAAGAGTTTACAGGTGTTACCAAGCATTTCCTGGGAGCACATGATGTCTACCTGACCTGAGAACATTCTGGGGATACTGAGGACCAGCACTTATCACCAGCCTCAGGACACAACCTGGATGAAAACTTAAAAACTTGGATGACTGCAGTGTCCTGTGCGTGGGAGGAGGTTTTTTTCAGTTTCTGCTGCTCGGGTACTGCACCCTGGGGTGGGACCTGCCTCTACTAAATCTCCTAAGGGTACCTACAGACCAGGGTCAGAAAACACAGACAGACTCTACACTGAGTGCTGGCTGGAAAGGGGCTGTCCCGTGGAGGCCAGGACAGAGTCGAGGGGAGGAGAGTCAACCAGAGCATGAGACCAGCAGAGAAGGAAGATCCCTAAACTGATGGTGGGGATTCTAGAAAATACTCCTTCCCTCCTTGTGTTCTGGGGCCTAAGTCTTCTCTGAAACCACAAAGCTCCCCAAGCAGCAACCTGTGCCCTGGCTGATTTGCATACCCAGCAGTTCTCTCCAGCAAGGGGATAAGACAGGCCTGGGGGAACCTGCCCAGCCTCAGCCTTGGAGCAGGATCAGGGACCCCACCGTGGCCTGGACCCCTCTCCTCCTGGGCCTCCTGGCTCACTGCACAGGTGCTGAGCCAGACTCACTGCACTCCAGCCCAAGGGCTCTGGGATAAGGTTGATTCTGACTCTGAGCTCAGAGGGGGCTGCCTGGGGGTGGGTGGCAGGATGCTCATTACCCTGTGTACCATCTGGACTGAGACACCGACTATGCTGACTGGTGTGAGGAGAGAGCCTGGCCAATCAAGAGGAGGGGAGGGGGTCTGCTTATTTTTTTGTCAAAAAATGCCATACAAGTTTATGGCACACTGAGGATGAGCCTTGGGAAGGGGATAAAACGGGCACCCAAATAACCATTAATCTCAGGCAAGGCAAGGGGAGATGCTCTGGGAGTGGGTCCTGCACATTAACCCCCTCTTCTTTTCTCTCTTGCAGGCTCTGTAGTCTCTTATGAGCTGACTTAGCCACCCTCAGTGTCGGTGTCTCTGGGACAGATGGCCAGGATGGCGAGTCATGGAGAAAGCATAGATTATGCTACAAACTGGTACCAGCAGGAGCCAGGCCAGGCCCCTGTGCTGGTCATTTACAATGATAACGAGCAGCCCTCAGGGATCTCTGACTGGTTCTCTGGCTCCAACTTGGGGAACACGGCCACCCTGACCATCAGCAGTGCCCGGGACAAGGACGAGGCTGATTATTACTGTGCAGGGTGGGATAGCATCACTGATCATCCACAGTGACAAGCGGCCATGGGGAAGTATAAGACACAAACCCCTTCCCCATCTGGTCACACTCTCCTGCAGCCCCAGGGGGATGGAGACACAGCCATGAGCAGCTCTGACCCGAGTTCCAGATTTGAGTCCCCAGGCTCCGCCTCCTCCACCCTTCCAGGCTCTGCAGCCTGTGTGTCAGGGAGTAGATTTAGGGCTCAAGGCCAAGCTGTTCCTTGCAAGTCTTTGAATTGATGAAACAGGGATTAGTGAAGGGCATAGAGATGAATATTTGCTGATGTATTAAAAGATAGAATGAACATTTAAGAAATAGTCACAATTTTTGAGAAAGACTACTTTTGATTCATTAGCGCAAAATCTAAAATTTAGGACATTCCCCAGAAGTGAACTAAGGAAATACATTCATAGAGAAGAGGCAGAAGCAAAGTGAGGATATGATATGATGGCCTAGATGCGAGCGGTGCCTTGACAGGGGAGACCTGTGGCTCTTGGTGATTGTCCTCAGGTTTTGTCTGAAACCTGAGGCGGCTCAGGACCAAGCTCAGGTGCTGACACTGGCTCTTCAGGCATCAAGCCCCAGGAGCCTCATGGACACCTTGTGTTATGAATGTAACAAGTTTTCATAGTTCTTGAATTTCCTTAGAGTGGTGCCTGGAAGTTTTTGGCTAAATATTCTGAATAAATCCCCAGGAATCTTGACTTACTTGACTTGCTAAAGTCTCACATTCCAGTGACACCTCTGACATTATGGATAGAGAAATGATTGCAGTGGATACTGGAGAATGAACCTAGACTCTCTTAGTCCTGATACACACACACACACACACACACACACAAATACACACACACAGGCACACACATCCTCCACCATCACTGCTGGGAGCCTCTGGCTGCTCACAGCTGCACCCTCTTGGGAGTCCATGGTCTGAGAGAATCTCCTTCCCAAGCTGATGCCTCCTCTCTGAGAGACTCAGGGCCAATGACGCCCTGATGCCAGGTCCCAGGCCCTGACTCCATCAGGTGGACCCTGCAGGGTCTCCCAGCTGAGTCTCAGTTAAAGCCACATATGGGGGTGTCTGCAGTGCCTGTCACCTTCCTTTCAGTCCATCACCCAAAACCCAGCAGCATGGACTCTGCACAGAGACTACTGGGATTTCTGGAAAGATTCCTAAGAGCCCTGATGAGACAGTGTGGGAGAAAACTGCTAGAAGAGGAGGAAGAACCACCCAAAAACAATAGAGTGACCCCACAGAGCTCACACCTCACCATCACTAGTGCCTGTTCCTCAGAGGACAACACTCTAAAGTGAGTTTGATAAATTGGGAGAATTTGAGTTAACAGTGGAGGAACCACCCAAAACAAAGACTGCTTAGGTGTCACCTAAGAAAGTACAATACCAAAGATAATACCAAAGAAAAGCACAGAGAGAGGGAATGAAAGCACCCCTATCAAACAAGGAAATTTACTAAACCTGGCATCTGTCAAAATATCCTGTAAAGAATCAGGGCATTATTAGCTCTAATAAGTGCAACAATCATTTCCTCAGACTGGCCCTGAAGTTGCCTGGATGATAGAATGTGGAAAGCAACATTGAAAGTCATTATTTTATTATATTCCATGTTCCTGTGGTTCCAACAGTGAAAGAACAGGCATGAGGAGACATGGGAGGTACATTTTCAAAGAAACTAGAGACAAATTCTTCACAGTCATTCTGACAACTCCCATGGAAATGGCAGACTGTTCTGTCGGACAGGACAGGACCCTGGAGACCATGGGCATCACTCCCCACTGTGACCTTAGAAGGAGAAACAGGAAGCAGAGGGTTTCAGGCCCCAGAGGATGGTATGCTGCCTGAACACTGGAGACAGGGCCCTGGGAGGAGGGTCAGACCCTGAGGGGAGGGAAGCACATGGCAGCAGGGTCAGCCCTGGGGCTGGTGATGCCAGAGACAGAGGGACCTGGAGGAGCAACTGCTGACACCCTGAGAGCAGAGATCATTGGGTGACAGGATCCGTTCTTGGGATGCAGTGACAGAGAACTGCACACTAGGGACTGACAAGCGAGATGCATTGACTCAGTTCTGAGGATAATATCCCACCAAGGCATCAGCAGGGTTGGTTTTGTTTGCTTTGTTTGGATTTTTGTGTACTGTGAGGAGAATGTGGTCTGTGCCTCTCTTCAGCAACGGCTACTTTGCTGTGGTTCCTCAGCTTGTAGGTTCTGCCTCCTTCTTCCAAAGCAGGAGGGGTTGGGTTAGTTATTTTGAGAAAATCACTTGCCCTCTCCCTGTTTCCTCTTTAAGTAGATAGGAACAGAGGCTTCAGTGGTTTATTCCGAGTGTCTAGTGAGGGGGCCCATGTCACACTCACCCAGGGCCTGGTCTCCATCAGGCTCAGAAGCAGTCATGCTGGTGACTGTCAGCACATGCAGGATGACATTCATCCTGGGCACCAGGGGGCGCTGTGGTCCTGGTTTGGAGACCTAATTTGTCCAAGGCACTGGGCTGTGCTCAAGTGCACTGAGCATGACTGATGTTCCCTTGAAGATACTTCTGCTGTAAAATCAACTCCCAAATTGAAACCCACACCTGCCATTCTTCTAAATTCAGGAAATCACCAGCTCGAGGCCGTTAGGCTCAGGGCTCAGACAAGACTGAGACACACACCCTGGGGACTGGAGAGAGATTTGCATTGGCTGCCCCGCCTCCTGCAGGCAGGGAGGATAAGACAGGAGCTTAGAGAGGCCAGTGCAGCTGGTCAGCGTCAGGGCAGAGCTCCTGGAAGCCTCCACCATAGCCTGGGTGTCTCACCTCCTGCCCCTCATGGTCTCCTCAGGTTAGCCCAGGCCTCAGGGGTCTTCTTCTTCCTATTTTCCTGCAGTACATTCCCAAGGGGCACCTGTCCAGTCTCCGGTGCATTCAGCAGAGCTCTGTGGCTTCTGTCCCGGGTTTCTCAGCTCTGCCTGCACTGACCAGGCCACATTTGCACCTGCTTCCCTGGGAGGATTCGTCTAACCTTGGGGCAACTACACAGAATGGTGGTAAGAACACTTTTGTATAGGTATTCTCTGAAAATACATTTTCATTGTTCTGAAATAAATGCCCAAGTGTTCAAATGCTAGTTTGCATGGTAAGTGCAAATTTATTTCAAGCTGCCGAACTCTTCCCCAGAGTTGCTGTGCATATCACAACCCCATCATACATACAGGAGGACCCAACTTCTCAATATCCCTGCCCCTAGCTGTGCTTGTTCATATTCATTACTCATGCCTCTCTGGTAGGTAGTTTTGGTTTGAATTTCCACAAACCTACTGACACACATCTTTACATGTGGGATTTGCTGTCTTGATAGGAAATGCATGTTCCTGTTATTGCCATTCTAAGTGAATTGAATTTTCACTGATTAACTTCTAGAGGTATTTATATAAGCTACACACTAATTTTCACTCGCCTTCATCCTCAGAAAACCTAGAACTTTCCATGATGCAGAACAATGATCTCACTGCCAACATACATAAAAGCCAATATTATGACTCTGACTTCTGCAAATAGAGTTTATTATAAACTGGCAGACAAGGACACAGGTAACTCAAGGCTCAAATCTGTCTCCCCATCATGGGGCAAATGAAAGAAGCAAGAAGGAAAGCTAAGACTGAAAAAGTTATAGGCCTGTTGGAGTTTTATGACTCAGACACAAATCAATCCAGACCTGAAAGGTTTATTTCCAAACAATTCTAGTTTTGTGTAGTGTGTTTTTGTTCCGGCTAACTTGGAAATTAACTTAAGTTCAGTCATTTTTAGCACATGCTCAGGTTGTCTGATCTCAGCTCTGTTCCAGAAGCCCTAGAAGACTCTTCCACCCTGGAGTCCACAAGAAAGGCTTCTGCTCCCACCCAAGTTGGCATTTGGTCTCCGCTGCCTCAGACCCCTGGGTCTGGACAGGACTCCACATCCCAACACTCCCGCCTCAGATGCTACCTGGTCTCTCCACCAGCCTTGAAGAGCAGCACATCCCCCTGCAGACTGGCTCTGTGCAGATGTGGGGCTGTAGTAAAGAGCTGTGCTCAGGCCCCTTTTGTGAAAAGTGAGATATGTATCAAAGGGGTTAGATGGCACGTCTGGTCTTCAGATAGAGGGCAAATTGACCTTGGATTCATCCTCAGTGGGACTTAGTCAACTCTCTTTGAAGACACATCCTACTACTTATTCTGCCTTCCCATCCTGACAGAAAGATCTACAACCTGTCACCACAACACATCTGTCTTATTTTATCTGATCTTATTTAATTAACTCCACGTCTTTCCTCAGTATTGCTTTTATTAATTGATTGATTTCTGTGAATCATTTTCCCAATGGTCAGGAAATGATAAGTTTATTACCTGCAAAGAAAATACAATACAAACCAAGGCATGGACAGACTGAGGGTGTTTTTCCTCATACAACAACTCTGGAGTGAGATGCCTGTTCCACAGAAACCCACCAACTCCATGAAATCCAAGATCCTTCTTATTTTCTGGTTCAAGGCTCACTATTTTCTGGTTCACTGCCCCACTATTGTGGCTTTCCTTTTCATTTTGTTAACCTAAGACCTCAGAGTGGCTGCTGTGGCTCCAGCTATCACATCTCATTCAAGAGGAAAACTGCTGTATAAACTGATCTCTCTCTCTTTTATTCACAGCAAAGATTCACTGAAAAGAATCCCAATAAAATGACAGATATAACACTTCTTCCAGAATGGACCACATAGATGACCCAAATGGAAGGAGCCTGTGAAGAGTGTCCAGTTTTGAAATAGATGAGACAACACACAGGGAGTTTAGTGAGGACCATCTGCTGTGTCTGAAAACTAGCTATGTCGTTGCTTGTCTCCCTCCAAAATATGGAAACTCCTGAGATGAGAGACAGGTCATCTTCATGCCATTGACCCCAGAAGGAGTGTGTGCAAGACTGAAGTGGGGTCACAAATATTTGTGGGACAGATATTCTCCTGTCTGTCTTGGGTGCAGTCACCACCGAGGCCCCATGATGGCACTACACACATGGCTGGGATGATGAAGAGCCATTCCCTGAATCCTGTTGTCCCCAGTACCACCCTGTGACCTGACAGGTCTTAAAGGTTTCCTCAGGTTGGTCCTGAACTTCCCTCTTCTGCATGGACATGCTCAGATTTCCATGGGTGTTCTGAGGCTTCTGTACCTGATATTGAGGTAAACAGAATCACAAATGGAATAGTATTTCACCCCTGGGTCAGCAGCCCACAGATCAGGGAGTCACCACCTGAGATGCTGCTTCTGAATGCATCACCTACAATGATGATGCCCATTTGCCACCTGCAACTTGTGGAGAATGGCCATGAGGGGCCAGGAAAGAGTCACGAGTGGAAGGGTGTTGAAAGATATCCTAGCGGGTAACAGGAGCTTTGGTTTCCATGAGCAAACATCAGAGTAAACTGATGTTATTTTCTGACAGCGTCATCCTTGACAATCAGCACCCATTTTCAGATTCCATATCCTGATGACCTGAAACTTGTAAAAGCGCTAATTTCACTGGCACAGTTCCTGATACATTAGTATTCACCCCCAAACACACACACACAGAGTCCAGCTAAAATGACATCACTTTCCTCAGCCCCGACTTCTCTGTGGTCACAGAGACACCTCCCTCCCTTTGCTCAGAGATCCTCCTGTCCTGCCAGACAAAATCATCCATCTCCTGGATGACAGCCTGGTAACCAGTGGTTGTTCCATAAACTTTTGTTCCCTTCATTATAAATTGAGACATTTATTACTTAATACCTTACCCAAGCAATTAAATACACTTAATTAGAGTGAATATTCATTTCAGTTACTCTTAGAGTTTTCCTGGAGGTCACCAAGCATTTCCTGGGAGGGCATGACATCTATCTGACCTGAGCACAATCTGGGGATAATGAGGCACAGCCCATATGGCCCCCCTCAGGGCACACACATGGTTGAAACCATAATAACCTTGATGACTCCAGGTGTGCTGTGCAAAGAAGCAGTTTTGTTCTTTTCTGCTTCTTGTATACTGCACCCTGTGGTGCATTTTAGTGCCCCGACTAAGCCTCATAATGGTATCTACAGACAGGACCAGGAAAGAGATAGAGAGTCCACCATGAGCTCTGCCCTGGAAGGTGTTGCCCAGGTCAGAGGCCAGGACAGAGTCTAGGGGAGGAGAGTCAACCAAACCATGAGACCAGCAAAAAAGGAGGATCCCTGAGCTGAGTGGGGACTCTGGAAAATACCCTTTCCCTCCCTGTGTCCTGGGGCCTGAGTCTTCTTTGAAACCACAAAGCTCCTCAAGCAGAAGCCTGGGCCCTGGTTGATTTGTATAACAGCAAGCTCTTTCTATCAAGGGGATAAGACAGTCCTTCCCAGCCTCAGCCTCAGGGAGCAGGATCAGGGACCCCACCATGGCCTGAACCCCTCTCCTTCTGGGCCTCCTGACTCACTGCACAGGTGCTGAGCCAGACTCACTGCATCCCAGCCCCTGGACTCTGCGACCAGCCTGGCCCTGACTCTGAGTTCAGCAAGTGCTGCCTGTTGGGGCAGATTCCTCAACATCCTGTGCAGGATCGGGCTTTGGGGTGCTGAGGCCCCCACTTTGCTTACTGCTCTGTGTCAGCCTCATCAGCTGTGCCTGTTTATAGCAGGGGAGAGGGTGACACATGCTCAAATGCCCCATCCATATGCCCTCCTGTGGGCCACTGGGCTGAGACTGGTGGAACTGGGCATTATGGCGACCTGAGATACTGCAGCTGAGTCCAAGTTTATGTGGGGATTTGAGGTGAGGGGCATCTTCTGTGAATAGTTTTTGCATCTTCCAGTCTATTTCTACTCTTCTCTCTTGCAGGTTCTGTGGTCTCCTATGAGCTGACTCAGTCACCCTCTGTGTCAGTGGCCCTGGGAGAGACGGTCAGAATCACCTGTCAGGGAGAGATCATTGTAAGTAGAAGAGCTCACTGGACCCAACAGAAGCCAGGACAGGCCCCTGTGACAGTCATTTATGATGATAATGACTGGCCCTCAAATTGGGGCTGGTTCTCTGCCTCCAAATTGGGGGACACAGACACCCTGACCATCAGTGGGGCCCAGGCTGAGGATGAGGCTGATCATTACTGTCAGTCAGGAGGCAGCAGTTATGATCTCCCGCAGAGACATGAGGCCATGGAGAAGTGAGACAGAAAACGACCCTGTCGGGGTCACACTCTCCTCCAGCCCAGGAGGATGGAAACAGGCATGAGCAGCTCAATGAGCATCTGAAACTCATGTATGTTGCTGTGTGCATCCATACGTCATTGCATCGCCCTTGCTGAGAAGCTTCCATGGAGGGATGGACGAGTTTGTTCACTCGTCCCCATAAGTAACCTTTGTTCTCTATCCAGTTCTGGGCAATTTCAAATAAAACCATTACAGCATTTATTTACAGGTTTTCCACTGATCAGAGGTCCCGAGTCTCCCCTTCTTCCAGCCCCCAAGCAAACTCTGCAGCCTGAGTGTCAGGAGTGGTTTAGGGCTCAGGGCCAGGCTGTCCCGATGGTTGCTGCACAGGGCTGTGAGCTGAGGAAACAGGGATGCATTGAAGGACAGAGAGAAGGAAACATTTGTTCCATGTATAAAAAGGAAAACTCGATCATTGAAAAAGTGCCCAGAATTTCTGAGTAAAATCGCATTTGGATGGTGAGCACCGCACTTAACAGTCAGGAAAGTTCCAGGAGGGACCTGATGCTGCCGCCTCCCTGACTCGGGCTGTTCTCTGCCCTCTGGACACCTGCACCACCTCTCTGTGAGCGAGAGCCCCTGGGAAACTGCACCTGCCACAGTTTCTATTTTCCTTATTGAACCACCGTTTCCAGACACAAACACCCTCCCTGTTATTAAACAGTCTGTGAGTTTGGACACAGCACGTGGAGGGGTTGCGCGGCCACAGTCTCCACGCAGAACAGCACAAGTCCTCTCTGTCCTTCCCCGGCCCTGGGCGGTCACGCCTCTGTCCGGGCGCTGCCAGTGCTGATCCCTGCCTGTCCCCGGAGTTGGGTCTTAGCGAAAAGTCATAAAATGGAATCCCTACGGGAGCTTTTATTTCTGCTTTCGTTCAGCGTAAAACATCTGAAATTCATTTATGTTGCCGTGTGCACCCATAATTTCTTCCGTCTCCATGCTGAGAAGTTTCCTAAGAGGGATGAGCCTCAGTTCAAGACCATTCCCCATAACTAGCCTTTGTTCTCTGTCCAGTTTCAATCTGGGCAATTTCAAATGAAACTTTTATAACATTTACCTTTTTATAAAGATTGATTTATTTATTCATTTATTTATTTATGCAAGAATTGGGGTACAGGCCAGATGTGGGGGAAGGTGAGAGGATTCACCAGAGACAGAGTGGGGAACAGAACAGGCAGACTGACAAAATACACTGCTGAGGGGAGCAGCAGGTGAGACAGGTGAGGTCTGCTGCAACATATGGGTATCTCCCTGGCCGGCTGGATCGAATCCGCACTGCAGAGGCTGTGAACAACTTCAGAGCACTGCGTTCACCTGCCTGCGCCACCCGGGAGGCCCCCTTTACAACATATATTTACAGGCTTTTGGTGGACTTGTTTGTATTTCACTCAGATTAGTACAAGGAAGAGTAATTCTCCAAGAAACTGCCAAATAGGTTTCCAGCGTGGAAGCTGCTTTTGCACTCTCATTACCACCAGCCACTGATAAGACTTGCAGCTGTTCTGCATGCTCAGTCATGCTAGAGACTTTCAGATTTTTTGGTCTCTAACCATTCTCCCAGGCCTGTCATGACACCTCATTATGTTTTGAACATTTACTGTTACACTGACTTGTGATTTGAGCATCTATTCAGGTGCTTATTATCTGTGTATCTTGTTTGGTAAAGTGTTTGCTTAAGCATTTGCTCAATTTTGAAGTTGGAATTGTCCTGGTTTGCTTGTATTCATTGATGTGGGTGTGTCTTCAGTTCTCTGTGATGTTATCACTTGACAGGCTCATGTTTCCCCCCCACAGTGACCCCACAGCCTCATCACCATGAGCATCCACCCTGTTGCCCTTTCAAGAGAACTTCCACTTTACCCATGAGTCCCCTCTGTGCCTCTTAGCCCCAGCATCCTCTGATTTGTTCTCCATTTCCAATTTTTTTTATAATTATATATAAAAATAAACAATAGAATCAGATAATATGCTACATTTGGGAACAGCATTTCCCTTAGATGATTCCTCTATAGTCATCAAAATTATTGTTGCTTTAAGAATTCATTCCTTTCTATTTCTTATAATACTCCATGGTTCTGTTGTAGGAACATTGGTTTAACCACCACCCCAGGAGGGGCAACAGGGGTGTCCTATGGACAGAGTGCTGTAGACATTGTTGTATAGGTCTTTTCTATGAACATGTTTTCCCTTTTATGAATTAAATACCTGAGTTCAGTTTCTGGTTTGCCTGGTCATTGCCAGCCACATTTATAAAGAAACTGATGAACAGGAGAGGTAGGTAGAGGCAGCAAACCAGGGAGGGAAGAGCACAAGGGACTGTGGTGATGGTTCATGAATGATTTGGTGTGGGGGGAATTTTATGAGGATTACATCTGATAGCAGAAATCAAACATTATAAAAAAATGAACAATGTAAAAATAAATAAATAAATATAATTTTTTTAAAAAAGAAGAAACTGATAGACATGCCAGAGTGTTATCATGTCACATTCCTCCAGCCCACCTGAGGGATCCAGATGGTGCCCTCCCGGCCAGCTCTTGTGTGGTCCCTCTACACATCAGCCTTCCTGAGGGGTGCAGGGTAGGGTCTCACTGTGGTTTTATTTGCATTTCTATAATAGCCAACATGAACCTCCTCCTGTGCTGTTTGCCATCTCTGTGCCATCTTCTGGAAATTTTGATCTTGTCTCTCAACACAACAGTGGCTTCTTGAGTATGTGCAATCCAGACACTTGCCCTTTTTGTTATTGGCGATTTCATCCTCTTTTGAAACAAATGCAAAATAAATAATTTTACCTTTAATGAGATTCAATGTATCAAACTTACTTTTACAAATCATAGTTTACCATGGAGAATTCTTGCCTGGTATAGAGCCTGATGATTTTCTCACCGCATTTTGTCTTAAAATAAAAACAAACTAAAGCCCTGTTTGACGGGATCTCACCAAATTTCTGTGTGGTGATGGAATCTGGCCTCTCACACAGCATGACCACGGTCTCCCGGCTCTGGCTTCAAGCCCAGCCCAGCTTGAGTGTGTTCCCTCACTAGAAAGGGAACCAAGGGCACAAAAAGAAGTGTGTGTAGGTGTGTGTGCATTCGCGCTGTGTACAAGGAAGCACTCTCTCAGAAGCCACAATCTTAGAATCTCAGCACAGGTAATGTGACAGGGGTTCATTTCACAGTCTCCTATAAGCTGATTTCTTTTCTGATCTTCAGAGAGCCCCTAGCAGGCCACAGGAAGGAAGTGATTTGCATGCCACCCAAGGATAAGA
The DNA here is from genome assembly GCF_014898055.3 of Talpa occidentalis. Classification (NCBI taxonomy): domain Eukaryota; kingdom Metazoa; phylum Chordata; class Mammalia; order Eulipotyphla; family Talpidae; genus Talpa; species Talpa occidentalis. The sequence goes on from NW_023601433.1 coordinate 27,230,261, forward strand.
GAGGCCCTGAGCTCCCATCCCAACTGCAGGCTCACAGACAGATCCTGGGACAGCTGCACCATGGCTTGGAGTCCTTTCCTGCTTCCCCTCCTCATTATCTGCACAGGTGCTGGCCCTAGGGATCAGCCCACAAGGAAATCAGGGAGCAGCCTAGGCCTGGCCTTCAGCTCAGCAGAGGGGGTGCAGCATGAGCTATACCCTCTGGGAATGACCCTCATCCTCACACTCAACCTGTCTTCTCCTCTCCCCTTGCAGGTTCAGTGGTCACTGCTGAGCTGAGTCAACCACAGTCAGTCTCTGTGGCCTTGGGACAGACGGCCACGATCACCTGCCAAGGAATAAACACTGGTGCTATCTGGCACCAGCAGAAGCCTGGCAAGGCCCCTGTGTGGATAATAGATGGTAGCATCCGGCACCCGAGGGTCCCCGCCCAATTCAGTCTCCAGCTATTGGAACAAGGCTACCCTGACCATCAGTGGGGCCAGGGTTGAGGATGAGGCGTTCTATTAATGTCAGTCGCTAGACCGCAGTCGTTCTCATCCCACAGTGACACAGAACCATGGGGAAGTGAGACACAAACCCCTTCCTCATCTGGTCACACTCTTTTCCAGTCCCAGGGGGATGGAGACACAGCCATGTGCAGCTCTGACCCGGGTCCCAGATATGAGGTCCCCAGCCTCCCCCCAGCTCCCAGGCAGCATCAGCACTGGGCAGATCAGGAGAGGTGAGACCACAGGACAAGGCTGTCCTGTGCTTTTTGACCACAGTAGTGTGGGCATTGAGGGCCCAGGTGGAAGGACAGAGTTGACAGAGAAGAGCAAGTGCAGAGAGAGACCTCGGGGCTGTACTGAGATTCCCAAGAGCACTGGGGAGCGCAGGGGTTAGGAGGAACAGGATGTGCTGGAGGAAAGACTCCTCTGAGACACAGAGGGAGCTGCCTGCATCACACACACACACACACACACACACACATGCATGCACACATGCACACATGCTCTCTCTGTTACGCAAATACTGAACAGTGTCCAGTAATTTACAGAATAAAGCCATTTTAAAATGCTTAGAAATGGACACAGATGTCCAGAACCACACAAGGAATCATTCACAATATCTGGCATAAATCATAACTATCCTCTAAAGAATTAAGAAAATAAGAGCCCTCATTATTAAAAAAAAAATCAGTGATCCCAAACTGGTCTTGAAATTACCCACCAATTGTAGATAAGGAGGTAAAATAAATGATTATGATGATTCCCATTTGTTCCTGAGAGTAGGGACATGCAAATAAACCCCAACTAAGAGCTACAATTAAACAGGGCAATACTTGACATTCTAAGCAACCATTCCTCCAAATTCAGTAACTGACAAGGATAAGACACAGAGAGGATAAAGTCAAACCAGGAAAGAACGATATCAATTGTTTAAGACAGTGAGAAAGAGTGTTGAAAGTACTAAGGGAGAAGAGACAATACATGAGCAGGACAGCATGAAGATAAATCAGATGAGAAAAAATTCAGAGGAGAGGATGTTGGTTAAGATCCTTAAGACGATAAAAGAAAAATGCTTCTAATTTTCACCAGGTTTATTTTTTCTAATGTAACAAAAGGACAGAATTAATCATCAGCTGACCAAGAAGAGAAAATAATAGTAACCCCACTTAGGCAGAAGGAGAGAATCTGAATCTTAAAGAAATAATGAAAAGAATCAGGAATACACCTACATAGGTAAGATGCTATTGCTGAAATCTATTAAAAAGACATGTTACTGTCTAAAGCAATAGGCACTGACCATGTATGTTGGCATTTATAATGCACATAACAGTAAATTGCTGTATAACTGTAGCAAAATGAGTGAAAATAAATGATGGTTACAATGGACCATACACTCTATGTGACAAGATGTAATATCATATAAATTAAATTGTAAATTATAATTACAAGATGATTACAGTTAACAAGCAAAAACAGGGCAGAGATAAATTGGAATCATAATACTATTCAATTACATGGAAGCATATAAAGGAAAAAGCAACAAAAGATGAGAAAATGTTTAAAATAATATTATGACATGTTTAAAAAACATGGTGTATTGAAAATACATTAACACCCACTTTCATTGTAAGTAATCAAATATCACAACTAAGAGCAGAGGCTATCAACTGAATTGAAAAGCTATACCAAAGTTTGGGCTGCGAGAATATATCAACAATAAATACAAAGACAAAAATCTAAGCGGCAGTTCAGACGAGGCTGAGGTAGAAACACTTCAACATGAACTCTGAAACATTTATGGTGATAAAAACCGTGGTATATAATCACGAGGGGTGAGTGCAACTGAATTTCGGGTCAGGAAGCACCAGTGGCCTCTGGTAATGATCAGCCTCCCCTTGCCGAGGGGGGAGGCTTCTTCCTGAATCTGAGTTGACATGAAGGCAGGGCCCCTAGAGCATCACTCAGGTTCCAGACTTCAAATTTGCAAATGAACAAATCACCTCTGCTAGGGCACTTGACCGGTGGGATGTGCTTTAAAAAACTGATGTGGCCTGCCCTCCTGTACCCTGTATTCTATCTTCCTGCACTCTGCCAGGAGGCCAGGGGTCACAGCTGGCAGAGGGGAGGGATGGACTCTGTTCAACACTCTTTCCTTGGACAGGGGTCTGGGGTGACTGGCAAGGAGCTTCCTGGCATGAGCTCTCCTCCACCAGCAGGGGGCAGCAGAGCTGCAGGCAGGAGCCCCAGGACAAAGCTGGGCTGCCCAGGAGCCTCAGTGGGAGACCAACCTGCCCTGGGGTCTGGGAACCAGAACAGCTTCAGCCAGTCCTTCCCCCAGACTGCAGTGACCATATTCTGAGGGTGAGAATCACAGTGTGCTGCCAGGACACTGATGGGACCAGGATCCAGGGGGCATCACCTGGGAAACACAGCCATAGAGCCTGTACCCAGGGAGCTGACCCCCTCTTCTTGCACATCAGGGACACCCTCACCACTGCCCCGGCCTCTCCTTCCTCCAGGCTGACTGTGAGTTCAGGCTGCAACTACTTTGCTCAGGAGGAGCAGACCTGCTTCTCAGGTGGGCCCTGGATGGAGATCTGTGGCCACAGTTAAGAGACCCTCTCCAGAGTGAAGTGATTCTTCCTTCTCTGGTGACAGTCTGGTCACGGGCTGTCCCTGGTCGTTGAATTAAGGATCCACATGCCCTGGGGAACCCCTGACCATTCAGTCCCCAGAGCTCTCCCTCTGTGCAAAGAACATGACCTTGGTGGCCTTCAGAGACCGTGGAGCCTAAACAGGGTTTCTTAGCCAGGTCTGAATTTCAAAAGCCTCCATCTTCTATAAAACAGTATTGAAATCCTAGAGTGTCAAGGTCAATGGTGTCGGGGCTGTCACAACAAGGACCCAACACCACTTGGAAAATGAGACCAAGCTATGATCACTTTTCAAAAGGGGATGGTTGTTTAACAAGGAAACTTCCTCACATGCACATTCTAACCACAGGCCCCGATGGGACAAACTGCACCTGGGGTACAAAGGAGGATGACAGGAAGAGATGAAAGATGATGAGGAGGTCTGGGGACCCCCACTCCCGACATCGCTGGATTCTGATCTCTCTCATTTTCCAGCTCAACCACAGCCCAGTCTTCTGGAAGACCCTGCAGTCTCAGCCAGCCAGGACAGACCCCAGGTGGGGGCTATGTGGGGTCCCACCCCAGGAGGTGACTGTGGTTACAGACCTTGGAGACCAGGCTGCCTTTCTGACATGACCAGCATGTGGTAGATGCTGACACTCACCCCAGGAGCCTCAGTCACCTATTCTGCCCCACAGCTGTTCCCCATCTTAGTGAGGAGCCCCAGGGGAGGGGTAAATTTCCACAACAACCACACCCTCCCACCCCCCAGGGTCCCAGAAGGCATTAAGAGTGGGTTCTTAGATCCACCCTTAGGGCCTAGATACCAACAGTTCCCTTAGCCCAAGGGGCCCGTGTGCTGACCTTTAAGAACACGCCTCCCCCTCCTGCCAGCGCCCTCCAGTCCTAACCCAGGCATTACTTTCTGACTGGTTCTTTCATCTCACAGTATCTTTTCAGAGGGGATAGGTAGGGAAAAAAAGAGTCCCTCTGAGTTAGGACATGAAGGTTAGGACACAGCTCAGGGACATGGGGAGACAGAGTCCAGGGAAGGGGTTGCAACACCAACATCTAGAGAGCAGGACAGATCCAGGCCAGGGAACAGCAGCTGAAAATCACAAAAAATTCAAAGCAAAACCCCATCAAAGGAAGAACAAATCCAACACCTACCACCCCAGCAATAAGGGCAGCCTCAGGGATTCCACCAATAGCAGCTCATTTTCTAGTCCCCTCCCAGGAACAGGAGCTTTCTTTGCTGCTTCTGCTTTAAATAAAGATTTGTCCTGCTTCGCTCCTAATGAACTTTGGCTGTGCAAACTCCCCGGCCTTTTCTCCTCCTTTCAAAGTGACCACCAGCTCCCTGTTCCTTCTGGAACTGGGAAGCCAGACTGCACATGTGACTATTGAGGGTAGCCTTGGCACTGGCATTGTCACTCAGCACCATCTCCCTGGGGCCTCTTAGTTATTGTTGCCTTAAGGGGTCCTTCCTTTTTGATCATGCTCAGCGTGATAAGAAAAATGTTGGATGGTTTCTGTTACAGGAGGGAATAGGGAAACCAAACCAGGGATCAGGGGAAGAAAAGACAGAACTAGCAGCAAAATACAAATCAGAGACATTCAGCTGGGGAGGGTGAGGGAGAGGGATCAAAACAGGAGAGGGAAGAGCACAGGAGACGATGGTGACGGTCATGGGTGACTTGGTGGTGGGAATGTTCTGGGGATTACTCCTGAGGGGAGAATGAACAATGATGTTCAAAAAGTTTAGATTAAAAACTGAAGAAAGAAGAGATCTTCCTTTTCTTTGCTGAGTAGGATTCCATGGTTCATGAAACAGAATCTGGTAACCAACACCAGGCCTGGCATCTGCTTTCTCTCGGGACAGCACCTGGAGAAGCTCTTGTGCACAAAGGTGTCATGATTATCAGTGATTAGACCTTCTGCAAATGTGACTTCTCAGGATCTGAAGTAAGTGTATGAGAGAACCACCATGGGCCTGTGTGGGAAATGCAGGTGTCTCCAGAGTTGTGGTTAATTTCATCCCATCAGTCAGGTGTGAGAGCCCAATTTTCCTCACCCTGTCAGTATTTGTGGTCCTCTTTTCTACATCAGTCAATCTGATGGTGAGACAGGGCAAGCTAGGGTTATTAGGCAGTTTTAGGGACAGTGCAGGAGGGGACCTCTGAAAAATTTAGGGAGGCTTCAGAGATAAGGACAAGCAAGGGAAAGTAACCCATTCCACTAGGAAAAACAAACATGCCAGGACCAAGGACAACATTGTTAATGCTGGTCCTGGTTTCCTTCAGGTGGTAAAGGGAGGCGGAGATTGGAGAAATGGAGAGTGGTTTAATTTATGGTCACATTAGAAGGGCAGCTGTTTAACTTCAATGCAGGGATGTCCATCCAGAGGACTGGGCCAAAATTTAAAGATGCAACAAATGGGGAAAGAGAAAGCTGTTAGATAAGGAATGTGAAGATCCCGCACTCAGTAGCAAATTAAGTGAGACAGCCGAGAACTAACCAATCACAAAGAGACTGGTAGAGCTTTAGAATAATCAGGGAAAGAAAGTATATATTCCCTGAGACACGACTTCACTTTGGCTTCCTTGCCCCTCCCAGGCCTGGTTCCCTGGCCTGGGAGTCCCACTTTATTTCTGCTCTTTTTCTCCTCAATAAACTTTTTCTAAACAAACTGCCTCTTCTCGCTTGCTTGCCTGAGCTTCTACGAAGTTCCTGCTGCGGCTTCGTGAGACACCAACCCGTGGGGGGTCTAGCGGCTGGGCTCAGCGCTGCCCTGCAGCCTGGAATCCGTTCCTGGCTGGGAGACTAGGCCTGACAATTCCGGCATCAATGGCACATGGGGACACCCTCTATCAGGTTACAATGGTGTTTTCCAGATGACACATGACAAGCTCCAGCTCCTGCTCCTGCTGTCCTACATTCTCCACACACAAGTGTTGGTCCCGCTCACTCTCCTTTCCTCAGTGGTTGTGTCTTCACTGTGTGTGATCACATTTCCTAGTATCCTCTCTGCACTCGCTAGTCATTGGAGATGTCTTTGCTAATCTTTTCTCATGCCTGTTACTTGTTTCTTTTACCCTGTAGAGGAGGTTTTATAAATCAAAAGATAGGAGTTTTGATAAGGTCAGTGTATAAATCTTTCTTTCATACATCACATGTCTGGTGTCATACAAGTACCGCAACTTACTCTTTAATTCCAGTGATGCTTCCTGTATGTTCTTAAAAGTAAAAAAAGAGCTATTGCCTGAAGTTACATGACCCATTTCCCTGTGTGATGATAGAATTGGGTCGCTCATATAGTGTGACCTTTGTCCCACAGCTCCCTCCTCATGTCTGCGAAGTCCACCCCATGTGTGTTCTCCTCACTAGAGAGAGTGATGAGGGTTGTCCCAAAGCAGAGGGTGGTCCAGGGTACAAATGGAAGTGTGTGTGTGTGAGTGTGTGTTTCTGTATGTGTGTTTGTGCGTGTGTGTGTGTGTGTGTGGAGAGAGAGAGAGAGAGCCCTGTGTCCACCGGTCTTAAAATCTCTAGTACAGACCAGGCATTAGTTTGCATTTCACATTCTTCTAGGAGCTGAGTTCTGTCTGTTCTTCAGAGCCCCAAGCAAGGCCACAGGGAGGTAGGAAGTAGATTTGCATGCCACCCGAGGATAAAAGAGGCCCTGAGCACCCATCCCAGCTGCAGGCTTAGAAGCTGATCCTGCGACATCTGCACCATGGCCTGGAGCCCTCTCCTGCTCCCCCTCCTCATTGTCTATACAGGTGCTGGCCCTAGGGATCAGCCCACACAGACACCAGGAATCAGTCTGGCCTGACCTTCAGCTCAGCACAGGGGATGCAGCAGGGGCTGTGCCCTCTGGGAATGACCCTCATCCTCACACTCACCTCTCTTCTCCTCTCCTCTTGCAGGTTCGGTGGTCACTGCTGAGCTGGGTCAACCACAGTCAGTCTCTGTGGCCTTGGGTATGAAGGCCACAATCACCTGCAAAGGAATAAACATTGCTGCCCTCTGGCACCAGCAGAAGCCCGGCCAGGCCCCTGTGTATCTCATTGGTGTTGATGGTGATCAAGTTCACAGGCCTTCAGGGATCCCTGAACGATTCTCAGGCTCTACCTCAGGCAGCACGGCCACCCTGACCATCAGCGGGGCCCAGGCTGAAGGATGAGGCTGACTATCACTGTCAGTCAGTAGACAGCAGTAATACTCATCCCACAGTGACACAGGGCCAAGGGGAAGTGAGACAAAAACCCCATCCCCATCTGGGTCACACACTCCTCCAGTCCCAGGAGGATGAGACACAGGCAAGAGGAGGTGACCCATGTCCCATGTCCTTTGCCCCACCCCAGCTTCGGGTAGTCTCTGCAGATGTGAGTCCTGAGTGGTTTTGGGACTGTACAAAGGGGCTCTGTGTGTTTCTCTGGCTCTGTGAATGTGGGGATTGAGGACCAACGTGGAAAGACTGAGAGGCCAGAGCACGAGGAACTGCAGAGACAGCTCTGGAGTTGTCAAAGTTTCTAAATCGCAGATTTGCACAGGGGTGAGGGAGGAAGAGGATGGACAGGAGGAATAACCTCCCTGAGACATCAGAGAGATCTTCTTGTATGGAGGGTGCACACACACATGCAGGCACACATGGACAAGTGCACACACCTTCACACACAGAGGCACACACAGTGATACTTGCTTGTTCGCTGGTCAGAAGAGACAGATCCTAGTAGGGCATTGGTTGCCTGTCAGGAGCACTTTGCTCACTAGTAGGGAAATTTGTCCAAACTTTAGGTTGATCTCGTGGTTCAGAAGAGAATGCATGTTGAAAGCAAGGACTGAATGTGTCCCGGGAATTTAAAGAACCAAAATGTAAAAAAAAAAAAAAAAAAAAAGAAAATTAAAGAAAAGACATAAAGATAGGTCTCTAGTGTCTAGCACGGACATTGCACAAATTTTGGCACTTATAAAAATTTTTCTGTGAAGATTTAGGAATATATTGGTCCTAAATACAAACCTCAATGAGCCCATCCTGACACTGAAATTTTCTGGATTCATGTAACTAGATATGGAGACTATTATATCAAAATGTTCCCTTGTTGTGAGAGAAGCAGTTGAGTGAACCTCCTAAATAAGACACGGGGCACATTAAAATATGAGCACAATTGACATTCTAGCAATAAACATGATATTTTCTGGGCCTCCCCGGTGGCGCAGCAGTTGAGCGCTGGGTTGCAGGGCTGCCCGCAGCCTCTGTGGTACCAGTTGGATCCCCGGATGCTCCTGGCCACTGGAGGAGGGTCCCACATGGCGCGCAGACCTCTCCTGCCACCCGCTGCTCCCCTCAGCAGTGTACTTCGGTCCTTCTGCCTGCTCTGCTCCCCGCTCTGGCTCTGGTGAATTCTCTCACCCTCCCCGCTTCTGACTGTACCCAGTGTTTGTATAAATAAATAAATTAATTAATCTTTTAAAAAAGAAAATAAACGTGATACTTTCTGAGATATAATAATACAGTGGAAGACATTGGCAGAAAATTACTTGATGCAAATGTAAAGATTACTGAACTTTGTCATGTAACAGCCTAAAATATTGTTTGATACTCAAGAGAAAGGAGAAAAGTGAAAAAACAACCAGTTATATGAGGTACAGGAGACCATCAAGGTACCAAATGTCTGTAACGATGGCACTAGGGAGAACTTGGGCAAAGAATGGAGGCTAGAATAAATATTTGGAAAAGAAAATATATTTGAGTAATGACCAAATATTTTATCAAATATTCCAAATTTTGTAAAAACTATTAATATACAGAGCTTGGTATTTAGCAAACCAAGAGCAAAAAGGCAAAAGAGGAACACAGTTCTACCCACACCAGAAGGAAAAGTTTAGGGAGAGACTCCCCAATGGAGACCCAGAAAGACTCATCTGCACAGGGACAAACACTATGAAAAGAATCCTCATGAAAACAATGCGAACACGAGACAGAGCAGAAAATGGCAAAGCTACTAAATGAGAGAAACTCTGAGCATCTGTCCCTGCAGCTGCTCTCACAGGCGCCAGGGGTGTGGCAGGTCCCATGAAGCAGGGCTCATGTGGGGAAGGACAGTTCCACTCTCCACGCATATCCGGCTACTGAGGCTCCAGCAATGAGGGAATGTTGTAACACGCGTCCACGCTGATCCCTGCTCAAAGACAAGACATTCAGTACAATGACACATTTCAACATGGTGTCAGCACCCCACACTTGGATTCTGCATCAGTGAAAGGAATGACAAGTGTTCTTGTGAATTACTTCTATTGTGGTGCAGAATCTGTTACAGAGAGAAGGTCAATCCTTTAAATCTCATGACAAATTATTTTGGAATTGATCTAGATGGTGGCTGATCATAAAGAAATGTCACTGAAGTTGAATGACTTGTCCTTCTTCATAGGGAGATCTTTGCCAATTTCCCAAGCTTAGGTTGTTTAGGAAAGTCCATTCTGCCAAGATGGTGCTAACAACTGGCCACACGCTGCACAGAGACCCAGAAGGGAAGGTTGAGGACGGGTCGTGAGGCGCCGCAGGCCCTGGAGACTCTGAGGGGCACCAAGAGAGGATAAGGCGTCAGGCAAAGGCCTTTGTGGTGTGTTAAGCTGGATGGACGGGCCTGAGGCCCATGGCCATGTCCAGTCTCAGTCACCTCTTTACACACAACAGGGAGGGGCAACATGTCAGGCATGTCTATGCCCAGGGACACAGGGTCCTTTCAGGAGGTCCAGGTTCAGAGTCTCAGCTTTTGCCAGTGAGTCACATCAAACATTTTCAGCACCAGGAGCCTGAGGACAAATATATTTGTTCAGGACTTTAGGGGAAGGTTCACACATCACAGGCTATACCATAGAAAGAAATGCTCATGGGCTTACCTGGCAATCCTCCAAAGCAGAGACCTTGACCTCACTGCAAAGGAATCCTCATCCTAAAATGTCAGGAAAGGAGTGTGACACGTGGAGCCTGACCAAGGTCTCAGGTGCCCTTGTCCTGTCACAGAGAGAGCAGATGAGGGTCCCCACCTCTGTGCACAGACATTTGACAGGGAATCAGATTCCAGCTCCGTGAGCAGCTGAGTGTTCACTGCATAGACGCAGGGAGGACAGACTCCTGAATACAGAAGCTGGGGTCCATGCCAGGAGGTCTGGCATGAGGGAACGAGGAAAATATCATTCCCAGTGAGGGGAGGGCAGGGGGGTGAATTATGGGCTCTGAGTGAGAATTCTAGCCTATCCATTACTTCTTGGGTATTTAGAGAAAGTCACTTACCCTCACCAGTTTCCTCTTTTAGTAGACAGGAGCAGAGGGTTATTCCAAGTGTCTGGTGAGGGGCCCATGTCACACTCACTCAGGGCCTGGTCTCCATCAGGGTCAGAAGCAGTCATGCTGGTGACTGTCAGCACATGCAGGATGACTTTCATCCTGGGCACCAGGGGGCGCTGTGGTCCTGGCTTGGGGCCACAAACCAGTCCAGACACTGGGCTGTGCTCAAGTGCACTGGGCATGACTGATGCTCCCTTTGAAGACACTCAGCTGTAAAACCACCTCCCACAATGTCCCACACCTGGTCCTTCTTCTAACCTCAGGAAATCAACAGCTTGAGGTCCTTCGGCGCAGGACAAAGACAAGACAGAGTCAAATCCTGGGAAATGGAGAGAGATTTGCATTTGCCGCCCCACCTCATTGCACTACAGACAGAGAGAATAACACAGAAGCATGTTGAGACCAGTACAGCTGGGCAGCCTCAGGGCAGAGCTCCTGGAAGCCTAAAGTGGTAGATTCTCAGCTGTTGGTGCATCCAATGGCTTCACGTCTGCCAAAGGACTTTCTAGGAAATGACCAGGACACCTTCTGGGAGCTCAGCAGCAGGGATGGGGGGGAGTGGACAGTGATGTGGGAGAAATGGACCCCATCACATGTCAGCCTGTGGGGGACCCACCTCAACTGCAATTGGTTGATGGGTAGCAGCTTATGAGACTCGCAGATTCTCCACAGCAAACATAAGGACTAAGTGACCCTGGTCTTTAGGCTTGATGTGGGATTGATCAGATGTGATTGGGCCTGGCCCCACAATGGCACATCCTGAGGGGGAAGTCTAGCTGATTCCTGGGGCCTGGATGACTCCCACATGGGCTGTATAGAATTGGGGGCTGGTGTCTGGGGAGGGGTGGAGAGGATGCAGAGAAACAGGATCTTGATGGACATCAGGGTTCAGACTGCAGTGACTGCTGACCAGGACTGCAGAGTCATGGAGCTCACAGACCCTGTCCCACCCTCATCACCCCAATGACCACTTGTTCTGACTGAGGATTTATAGTTACTTTTTCCTAAACAGGATCACCAATGGAACCCTCTGGTAATGGGTCCCCTCCATCCTTCCATTGTAGGGGAGCGGTCACAGCGGTGCAGGGACATATGTCTACACCCTCCCACAACACAGCGTGCACACACACCCAGGGCTTATGGGTTATAATTTGGAATAAAGTGACACAGTAGCCTTGTATGCAGATAGACAAACTGTAGAAGTGATGACATGAATGTACAGGGGAGGCAGATGAAGGTCATTGCCTGTCCAGTTAGATGGTGACCAATTAGTGAGGGAGCTGCCACAGCCAAGTCCAGGTCAGGGCGCTAAGTACAAATTAGACACAATTCCCATGGTTAAGGTGATGACAGATGCTGGGGAAGTAGGAGACCACAAGGAGCTCTACTCCTGGGAAGATGACTGCCGAGCAGTGTGGACAGGCGAGCTCACTTCTATAACACAAAATTACCCTCTCTGTTCTGCTTCAAAGTCCTATCCCCAGGTCTTTTGCAAACTATTCTAAGGGAGATGCTTTATTGAATATGCCCACAGATCCCTGTCCCCCCTGCTATCCCTCAGCACAGGTCACCTCAACTGACACCTGTATCATGTGGAGACTCATTTTGAGGGAGTGACATTGTGCGCAGTTCCCAAGAAAGGTGTGATGACTCTTCACAGTCATGCTGATAACTCCCACTGAAATGGGAGAATGTTCTGTGGGACAGCACAGGACTCTGGACACCATGGACATCGCTCCCCACTGTGACCCCAGAAGGAGCAGGCAGGGGGACAGAGGTCTCAGGCACCAAAGGACTGTTTGTTGCTTGGGCACAGGAGACAGTCTCCAGGGAGGCGGGGCAGACTTTTAGGGGAGGGAAGCACATGGCAGCAGCTTTATCCCTGGGTGGTGATGCCAGAGACACTGGGTTCTGGAAGGAGGAATTGCAGCCACCTGAGAGCAGAGATCTTGGAGTGACTATGTCATTTTCCTTGGGCTTTAATAACAGAGAAGAACACACTGGTGGTTCAGAAGAGACATAGTAACTGACAGCACTGAGGATATCACCTGAGCTCAAGCCCACACAGCAAAATGTTTTTACCTGCGCTCAGCTATGATCTTGCAGGAAGGGGGATGCAGACACCTGCAACAGCTGAAACCCCAAGATAACCGGCTCAGGGGGCTCCCATGGAGTAACTGCACTGATTAAAGGCGTCAGGGTTCGCTATAATGATCAGTACTCAGCCCAGGCGGGAGACTTACCATCATAAGAAGACATGTGTCCTGTGCACCTGCATGAATGGGAAAGGGAAGGGTGACTCCCCACAACAACACTGTCATGCCTATTACACGTGTGGTGCAGACAATCAAATGTCCATCCTGGGTAAAGGATAACAGACCTAGTATGTTCACAGTGTAGACTATTATTCAGCCATAAACTGGAATGAATTCCTGCCACATGCCACTACATGGAAGAACCTAGAACACATTTTGCAGTGAAGGAGTCACTACGAGACCATATAGTGTATGATTCCATTAGTTTCAGAATCCTGAATAGAGAAATGTAGAGATACAGCAAAATACAGCATTTTTTTAGAAATGGGTGCTGGGTGGCAAGAGTAACAGATGAGGAGTGGGGTGCTTTTTAGTAATGGAATATTGTTAATTGGATGTTATCATTAATATTGTTAATTAGCACATTTCTGTGGACACCACAATACATTGACTCTGCATTCCCACTTGCTGCAGTGCATGTGTGTGGGAACTGCATCGCACAATGTAAACACAAAAGGCACACTCATTTTAAGTCACATGCATGTGACTCAAAAATAAGTTTCTCACCAGACAAAAATTATAGTTCTGATTTTATTCCATTTAAACACATCATGTGCAGATGATATTGTACAAAAGTGTGAAGACTCCTTCCCGCTCTCATCTTGGGTGACTGTCAGGTGGGCTCATTCATGTTGCTCTAGGAAACGCCTCTTCAGAATCCTTCGTGGGGCTACACCCGCCGATCTGTTCATGCAGGTGAGGCGTTATCCCTGGGCCCCCGGATAATGTACAAATGTCAACTGTGCGCATTTTATAAAGAAAACCATCTCTTCCTCCAAGCACTGTGCTGACAAGCTCCAGAGCTGCTGTGGGATGTGTAGGGAAAGAGATCACGGAGGGACAATGGAGTCTTCCATGACTCCAAGTGGCATCCACACTGATGACAGATTATTACATCTTCATCTCTTATCAACTATTAAAACATGAGCAGGATATTGAAGAGCTTGTGTGTGCTGCAGCCCCAGGATCTGGGCAATCCTCGGGGAAATTCCAGGACAAAATCATGAAGAGACCACTCTAGCTCCATCAGTCTGGACTGTTTTCTCCTGGGGTTACTGACCAGCCCCAAAAAGAGGCGGGAGCAGCACCCATGTGCCTGAGCTGCCCCAGACACGGCCCAGCAGCGCCCCCTCAGGCAGCGGGAGCAACTGTCAGGGAGAAGCTGTCTCCATTTGTGGGCCCCAGACTTGGCCCTTTGCCAGGATTTCCCCTTCCTCAACCCAGGCTCTTTCTGGTTCACCCAGAACAGTGTCATTTCTGACCTTGGCCCTCCCAGGTCCTGCTCGTCCCAATTCTCCAAAGGTGAACGTGAGAACTTCACTCACCCTCTCTAGTCCTCTTCGCTTCTGGAATAAGTGCACCCCTTCCTTCTGTGGCAGCTAATGTGGGGAAAAGTCACCCATGGGGCCCTAGAGATGTGACCCAGGACCAGAGGTGGGAGAAATGCAGGTTTTGCTTCTTCAGTGACCTGCAAACTCTTTCAAATGTTTGGTTAATTTCACACCATCCCTCAGGCATGAAGGCCCCACTTCTCCTCACCCCACTAGCATTTGGGATTTTTGATGAAGTCAGTCTATTTTTGATGAAGTCAGTCTATTCATCTTCCTTTCTTATTCACGCTTCCGTTATTTACACTTTCAATCCAGCCATGTCTCCTGCAGATTCTTTAAACATAAACAAGAGCTATTGCCTGAAGTTACATCACCCACTTCCCTGTGTGGGGATGGAATTGGGCTTCTCACTCTCTGTCCCCACAGCTCCCTCCTGTAGCCTGCAAAAGAGACCCCACATGTGCTCTCCCTAGTAGAGGGAGTGATGAAGGTTGTCCCAAACCAGAGGCGTGGTACAAGGTACCGATGGAAGTATGTTTGTTTTTTTTGTGTGTGAAAGCACTTGTGTGTGTATGTGTGTGTGTGTGTGTGTGTGTGAGCGTGTGTTGTGTGCACGGGAAGCACTGTCTCACAAGCCACACAAGGGTCTTAGAATCTCTAGTACAGACCAGGCACTAGGTTGCACTTCACAGTCTTCCATGTGAGAGCTCTGTCTGTTCTTCACAAAGCCTAGCAAGGCCACGGGAGGTAGGAAGTAGATTTGCATGCCACCCGAGGAAAAGAGAGACCTTGATCACCCCTCCCAGCTGCAGGCTTAGAAGCTGATCCTGTGACATCTACACCATGGCCTGGAGCCCTCTCCTGCTCCCCCTTCTCATTGTCTGCACAGGTGCTGACCCTATGATCAACCCACACAGAAACCAGGAATCTGTCTGGCCTGAACTTCAGCTCAGCACAGGGGATGCAGCAGGGGCTGTGCCCTCTGGGAATGACCCTCATCCTCACACTCACCTCTCTTCTCTCCTCTTGCAGGTTCAGTGGTCACTGCTGAGCTGAGTCAACCACAGGCAGTCTCTGTGGCCTTGGGACAGACGGCCACGATCACCTGCCAAGGAATAAACACTGTTGCTATCTGGTACCAGCAGAAGCCTGGCCAGGCCCCTGTGTATCTCATTGGTGTTGCTGGTGATAATGTTCAGAGGCCTTCAGGGATCTCTGACCGATTCTCAGGCTCCACCTCAGGCAGCACGGCCACCCTGACCATCAGTGGGTCCCAGGCGGAGGATGAGGCTGACTATTACTGTGAGTCAGTAGACAGCAGTTATACTCATCCCACAGTGACACGGGGCCAAGAAGAAGTGAGACAAAAGCCTGTCCCCATCTGGGTCACACTCTCCTCCAGCCCCAGGAGGATGAGACACAGGCAAGAGGAGGTGACCCGGGTTCCAAGTCCTTTGCCCCACCCCAGCTCTCTGGCATTCTCTGCACTTGTGAGTCCTGAGTGGATTTAGGACTGCAGGAAGGGGCTCCAGGTGTTTCCTTGACCACAGAGTTGTGGGGATTGAGGACCAAGGTAGAAAGACTGAGAGGGCAGAGCACGAGGAACTGCAGAGACAGCTCTGGAGTTGAGCAAAGATTCTAAAGCACAGGTGAGCACAGGGGTGAGGGAGGAAGAGGATGGGCAGGAGGAATAACCTCCCTGTGACATCAGAGGGAGCTTCTTGTAGGAGCGCACACACACGAGCACACACACACACACCTGCTCACACACAGGCACACAAGGTCATATTTGCTTGTTCCCTGGTCAGAAGAGACAGATCCTAGTAAGGCATTGGTTGCCTGTCAGGAGCACTTTGCTCACTAGTAGGGAAATTTGTCCAAACTTTAGGCTGATCTCGTGCCTCGGAAGGGAGTAAAAAAGCAAGTGGAGAGCAAGGACTGAATGTGTCCAGGGAATTTACAGAATTAAAAAAAAAAATTCATATATACAGGTCTCCAGTGTCTTGCAAGGGACACTGCACAACTTTTTGCACTGATCAAAATTTTTCTGCGAAGATTTAGCAATATATTTGCCCTAATAATATAAACTTTAATGAGCCCATCCTGACAGTTAAATGTTCTGGATGTCATGTATCTATATATGGAGACTATTATCATTAAAATATTCCCTTGTTCTGAGTTTAGCAGATGAAGGAACATGCTAAATAAGACATGGGACACATTAAAATATGAGCACAATTGACATTCTAGCAATAAACGTGATACTTTCTGTCATTTAACAATACAATGGAAGACATTGGCAGATAATTGCTGATACAAATGTAAAGATTACTGATCTTTATGATGTAACCATCTAACACATTATTTGATACTGAGAGAAAAGAAAAAAGTGAAAAAACAACCAGTTATCTGAGGTACAGGAGAACATCATTGTCCAAATGTGTATAGCGATGGATCTAGGGAGAAATTGGGGAAGGAAGGGAGGCTAGAACAAATATTTGGAAAAAGAAAATATACTTGAGAAAACACCAAATATTTTACCAAATATTCCAAATTTGGTAAAACCTATTAATATACAGAGCTTGAGATTCAGCAAACCAAGAGCTAAAGGGAAAAGAGGAACACAGCTCTACCCATGCCAGAGGGAACAGTATAGGGAGAGACTCCCCAGTGAAGACCCATAAAGACTCATCTGCACAGGAACAAACACGAGAACAGAATCCTCACGACAACGATGCAGCAGGAGACAGAGCAGAAAAATGTGGAAGCTTCTAAATGAGAAAAGTCCTGAGCATCTGTCACTGCAGCTGCTCTCTCAGGTTCCAGGGGAGTGGCGGGTCCCATGAAGCAGGGCTCCTGTGGGGAAGGACAGCTCCACTCTCCACGCATATCCGGGTTGAGGCTCCAGCAATGAGGGAATGTTGTAACACGCGTCCACGCTGATTCCTTCTCAAAGACAAGACATTCAGTACAATGACACATTTCAACATGGTGTCAGCACCCAACACTTGGATTCTGCATCAGTGAAAGGAATGACAAGTGTTCTTGTGAATTACTACTATTGTGGTGCAGAATCACTTTCAGAGAGAAGGTCAATCCTGTAAATCTCATGAAAAATTATTTTTTTTAAATTTTTTAAAGTTTATTTATTTATGCAGACAAGAACTGGGATACAGGCCAGAGATGCGGAGGGTGAGAGGATGCACCAGACAAAGTGGGGAACAGAGCATGCAGACTGACTGAAATACATGCTGAGGGGAGCAGCGGGAAGAACGAAGAGGTCTGGTGCTCCATGTGTGTTACTCCCAGGCCGGCTGGGGAGCAAATTCGTGCTGCAGAGCCTGCAAATCTCTTCATATGCAGTGCTAAACCCCTTCCACCACCAGGGAGGCTGATTTGGGAATAGATCTAGAGGTGGCTTGATCATCAGGAAATGTTTCAGAAGTCTGATGACTTGTCTTTCTCCATAGAGAGATCTTAGTAGAATTCCCAGGCTCAGGTTGTTATAGAGCAACCCCGATATTAAACGGGTTCCTGGCTGTGGGTCCTCACCCGCGCGCTTTAAAGGGACTTATGAATACTCTACTACAGACACACACAAAAAGGTTAATAAAAGGTTTATTTACAAGAGTAAAAGAAATAAGGAAAATGTACAACTCAGGGAGAAAATAGGGAAATAAAGTCTTTAATGCATCCTACCCGATCCGACGACCTGGAAACCCAAAGTCACTCTCAGAGCTGGCCGGACACTGCCAGCTGGCCGAGAGCCCAAAAATGGAGAGACCCCAAAGCCCACGTGTCTGCCTTTCGTATCCACCTGGCTGCTTAACCCCACCCTCAGGTCCCAGCCACCTTCCCTTTGGTGGTGATGGGATTTGGAGTTCCCAGTGTCTTTGGCTTTGACCTGGGGTGGGGGTGGAGTCCACAAAGCCTATATGGAATTTGCTTTGGGACATCCTTTTTTCCCCCTAACAATTCCCCCCTTTCACTTGTTGCCACCATTTCCATGGTGATGAAGATCGAATATATGGAGGTTGGGATGCAGTCAGTCTCTCCAGGTATTTGTCCATTGTGGAAAGCAAAAGTCCTCCACTCCAGGAAAAATAGTTCATAAGTTTAAACCAAAAAAAAATTTGGAGGCATTAGCCAAAACAAGACAGCAGATATGTAAAAATTTGTAATATGTAAAAAATATGTAAAAAACCACCAAAGGGAAGGTGGCTGGGACCTGAGGGTGGGGTTAAGCAGCCAGGTGGATACAAAAGGCAGACACGTGGGCTTTGGGGTCTCTTTATTTTTGGGCTCTTGGCCAGCTCGCAGCGTCCAGCCAGCTCTGAGAGTGACTTTGGGTTTCCAGGTCGTTGGATCAGGTAGGACGTATTAAAGACTTTATTTTCCTATTTTTTCCCTGAGTTGTACATTTTTCTTATTTTTTTTTTTGTAAATAAACCTTTTATTAACCCTTTTGTGTGTGTCTGTAGTAGAGTATTTATAAGTCCCTTTAAAGCGCGCGGGTGAGGACCCACAGCCAGGAACCCGTTTAATATCGGGGTTGCTCTATAACAGCTTGGCGCCCAACGTGGGGCCCTAACCCACGACCCTGAGATTAAGAGTCTCATGCTCTACCGACTGAGCTAGCCGGGTGCTGCGAGCTGGCCAAGAACCCAAAAATAAAGAGACCCCAAAGCCCACGTGTCTGCCTTTTGTATCCACCTGGCTGCTTAACCCCACCCTCAGGTCCCAGCCACCTTCCCTTTGGTGGTAATGGGATTTGGAGTTCCCAGTGTCTTTGGCTTTGACCTGGGGTGGGGGTGGAGTCCACAAAGCCTATATGGAATTTGCTTTGGGACATCCTTTTTTCCCCCTAACAAGGTCACTTCAGAAAGTCCGATCTCCCAGGATGGTGCAAAAGTCCAGTATCACGCTGAACTGAGACCCAGAAGGGACAGGTGACGCTTGGCCCTGGGGAGCCAGCAGATCCTAGGAGACTCTAGGGGCAGGTGGAGGAGAGGAGGCTTCAGGGAAGGGCTGTGTGGGGTGCTCTGCTGGGAGCAAGATGGGTGGCCCTGAGGCCCTCGCCCTGTCCAGTCTCAGTCACCTCTTTACACATAACTGGGAGGGGCAGCTCATCAGGGGTGTCTATGCCCAGGGGCACAAGGGCCTCTCAGGGGGTCCAGGTGCAACGTCTCAGCATGTGTCAGTGAGTCACATTGTATATTTTCAGCAGCAGGAACCTGAAGACAAATACATTTGTTCAGGACATTAGGGGAAAGTGCACACCTCACAGGCTATACCTTAGAACAAATGATCCTCCCCTACCTGACAGTTCTCCAAAAGCCAAGGCCTTGACCTCCTTGGGAAGGATCCTCATCCTAAAATATCAGGAAAGGAACCTGATACACAGAGACCAGCCAAGGTCTCAGGTCCCCTTGTCCTGTCCCAGAGAATCTGTGTTTTCTGCCACAGAGGGAGCAGATGAGAGTCCCCATCCCTGTGCACAGACAGACTCACAATTGACAGGGAATCAGATTCCAGCCCCATGAGCATCTGAGTGTTCACTGCATAGATGCAGGGAGGACAGACGCTTGAATACAGAAGCTGGGTCCTGACAGGATGGGCCTGGAAGCCTGGGATGAGGGGAGGAGGAAAACATGACTCCCATTGAGGGGAGGGCAGGAGGGTGAATAACGGGCCCTGAGGTGAGAATTTTCACCTACCAGTTACTTCTTGGTTATTTAGAGAAAATCACTTACCCTCCCCCTGTTTCCTCACATAGTAGACGGGAGCAGAGGCTGCCGTGGGTTATTCTGAGTGTCTGGTGTGGGGCCCATGTCACATTCACCCAGGGCCTGGTCTCCATCAGGGTCAGAAGCAGTCATGCTGGTGACTGTCAGCACATGCAGGATGACATTCATCCTGGGCACCAGGGTGCGCTGTGGTCCTGGCTTGGAGACCTAATTTGTTCAGACACTGGGCTGTGCTCAAGTGCTCTTTGTCCTGCCTACTGTCCCTCAGCCAATAAATGGAAACAAAGTTTGAGGAAAAGAAAAGTGTTTTAATTGATCACCAAATGAGAAGGCAGCAGACTCATGACTGAGAGACAACCGTGCTGCTCTTTGGCAGAGTGCAGGATATTCACACAAAGGGAAAAAGAGGAGGAGATGGGAAGGGTCTGCAAAGGGGAGGGGGAAAGGGTTGGCACAGAGACAGGTGGGCGCAGCTTGCTGTTTTACCTGCTGTATTCCTTGAAATGCAAGAAGACAAATGGTCAAACAAGGGGAGAATTGCAGGAAATATGAAAAAGACAAACTTGTTCATGCTTGTCTGACAAAATGGTCATTTGTACCTGCATCATGATGCTGGGAGGGACAGGAAGGATCCACAGCCTGAGAGATGCCAAGTGATGACCATGTCCCCAAGGATCACAGCCCTGTACCCGTACCCACAGCTTGAGTAGGAGACGTGTCTGGAGTCTCAGAATTCCAGGGAATTTTATGCCGGGAGTGTCCTACCACTCTTCATATTTGAGGTTCAGCAGAAAACATTTGATCCCTGGGGACACTGGACTGAGTGTTCTGAGCCCCAGACTCAGGGCTCCAGACTGGGGTCCACTGGGTATCAAGGTGCCTGTGAGGAGGTCTTTATCAGGACAAATAGGGAACACATTGGGGTGTCTAATATGGTAGATTCTCACCTATTGGTGCATCAAATGCACCACATCTGCTGACAAACTTTCTAGGAACTGATCAGGACACCTCACTGGGAGTCCCACAGCAGGAAACGGTAGAGAAGACACTGATGTGGGAGAAATTGGAACCCACCATGTCTCAGCCATGTGGCGGACCCACCTCAACTGCAATTGATTGGTGGGGAGCAGAGGACTGGACTCACAGATTCTCCACATAGTGACAAAGTGACCATGGTCTCTAGGCCTGACCTGGGTTTGGTCAGAGGTGATCAGGCCTGGCTCCAAATGACATATCCTGAGAGGGAAAGTCCACCTGATTCCTGGGGTCCTGATGACTCCCACATGTGCTGGATAGAAGGGGGGGCTGGTGTCTGGGGAGTGGTGGTGGGGTTGCAGAGGAGCAGGACCTTGATGTATATAAGGGTTCAGTCTGGGCAGTGACTGCTGACACAGGTCTGCAAAGTCATGGAGCTCACAGACCCTCTTCTACCCTCATCACCCCAATGACCAGTTGTTCTGACTGAGTATTTATAGTTACTTTGTCCTAAACAAGATAAAAAAAATGGAACCCTCTAGAAAGGGGTCTCCCCTATCTTCCATTATAGGGCAGGGGTCACAGCACAGCAGGGATATAAGTCTACACCCTGCCACAACACAGCATGCACACACACCTAGGCCTTATGGGTAATATTTTGGAATAAAGTGACACAGTAGCCTTGTGTGCAGACAGACAGCCTGTAGAAGTGATGACATGAATGTACAGGGGAGGCAGATGAATGTCATTGCCTGTCCTGTTATTTGGTGACCAATTAGTGAGGGAGCTGCCACAGCCAAGTCCTGGTCAAATTGACCAAATGCAAATTAGACACAATTCTCATGGTCAAGGTGATGACAGGGGCCGGGGCAGTAGGAGAACACAGGCAGCTCTTGTCCTGGGAAGATGACTGCTGAGCAGTGTGGAAGACAGGTGAGCTCACCTCTTTAACACAAAATTTCCTCTCTGTTCTGTTTCAAAGTCCCATCCCCAGGCAGGCCTTTTATCAGCCATTCTGAGGGAGATGCTTTACTTAATATTCTCACAGAACCCTGTCCCCCTGCTATCCCTCAGCAAGGTCACCTCTCCTGACACATTTATCATGTGGAGACTCATTTTGAAGGAGTGACATTGTGTGCAGTACCCAAGAACGTAGTGATGACTCTTCACAGTCATGTTGATAACTCTCACAGAAATGGGAGAACGTTCTGTGGGACAGCACAGGACCCTGGACACCATGGACATCGCTCACTACTGTGACCCCCAGAAGGAGCAGGCAGGGGGACAGAGGTCTCAGTCACCAAAGGACGGTTTGCTGCTGGGCACTGCAGTCAGTCTCCTGAGAGGAGGCTCAGACCATTAGGGGAGGGAAGCACATGTCAGCATGTTCATCCCTGGGGCTTGTGATGCCAGAGACAGAGGGTTATGGAAGGAGTGCCTGCAGACACCTGAGAGCAGAGATCTTTGAGTGACCATGTCAGTTTCCTTGGGCTTTAATAACAGAGAAACACACACTGGGGGTTCACAGAAGAGACGTAGTAACTCACAGCGCTGAGGTTATCACCTGAGCTCAAGCCCACATAGCAAAATGTTTTTATCTGCACTCGTATCTTGCAGGAAGGGGGATGCAGACACCTGCAACAGCTGAAACCCCAAGATAACTGGTCTAGGTACATACCTTGGAGTGAAGGCAGTGATGAAAGGCTCAGGGTTCACTCTAATGATCAGTACTCAGCCCAGGCTGGGGACATAGCATCATGATAAGACATGTGTCCTGTGCACCTGCATGAATGGGAAAGGGAAGGGTGACTCCCCACAGCAACACTGTCATGCCTGTTAGACGTGTGGTGCAAACAATCAAAAAAGTAGTATCCCGGAACTGATGGTGAGGACTCTAGAACATACCCCTTCCCTTTCTGTGTCCTGGGGGCTGAGTCATTTCTGAAACCACAAAGCTCCCCAAGCTGCAGCCTGGGCCCTGGCTGATTTGCATACCCACTATCTCTCTCCAGCAAAGGGATAAGACAGTCCTGCCCAGTCTCAGCCTCCTTTTCCTGCTGGGCTTCCTGGCTCACAGCAAAGGTACTGAGCCAGACTCACCGGACCCCAGCCCCTGGGCCTTGGGACCAGCCTGGCCCTGATTCTGAGTTCAGCAATGGCTACCTGTGGGGGCAGATTCCTCAAGTTCTTGTACAGGATGGGGCTTTCAAGTATTGAGGCCCCCACAGGCTTACTGCTCTGTGTCAGCCTCATCAGCTGTGCCTGTTTACAGCAGGGGAGAGGGTGACACATGCTCAAATGCTCCATCCATATGCCTTCCTGTGGGCCACTGGCCTGAGACTGGTGGAACTGGGCACCATGGCAACCTGAGACACTGCAGCTGAGCCCAAGTTCATGTGGGGATTTGAGGTGAGGGGCATCTTCTGTGAATAGGTCTTGCATCTTCCAGTCTACTTCTATTCTTCTCTCTTGCAGGTTCTGTGGTCTCCTATGAGCTGACTCAGTCACCCTCTGTGTCAGTGGCCCTGGGAGAGACGGTCAGAATAGCATGTCAGGGAGACAGTATTGTAAGTAGTAGAGTTCACTGGATCCAGCAGAGCCAGGCCAGGCCCCTGTGATGGTCATTAATGATGATAATGACGGGCCTCAGGGATCCCTGACTCTTTCTCTGGCTCCAACTTGGGAGACACGGCCACCCTGACCATCAGTGGGGCCCAGGCTGAGGATGAGGCTGATTATTACTGTCAGTCACGAGGCAGCAGATATGATCTCCCGCAGTGACACGAGGCCATGGAGAAGTGAGACAGAAAACGACCCTGTCAGGGTCACACTCTCCTCCAGCCCCAAGAGGATGGAGACAGGCATGAGCAGCTCAATGAGCATCTGAAACTCATGTATGTTGCTGTGTGCATCCATACGTCATGGCATCACCCTTGCTGAGAAGCTTCCATGGAGGGATGGACGAGTTTGTTCACTCGTCCCCATAAGTAACCTTTGTTCTCTATCCAGTTCTGGGCAATTTCAAATAAAACCATTACAGCATTTATTTACAGGTTTTCCACTGATCAGAGGTCCCGAGTCTCCCCTTCTTCCAGCCCCCACGCAGACTCTGCAGCCTGAGTGTCAGGAGTGGTTTAGGGCTCAGGGCCAGGCTGTCCTGGTGTTTGCTGCACAGGGCTGTGAGCTGAGGAAACAGGGATGCATTGAAGGACAGAGAGAAGGAAACATTTGCTCCATTTGTGAAAAGGAAAACTCAATCATTGAAAAAGTGCTCAAAATTTTTGAGTAAAATCGCTTTTGGATGGTGAGCACCGCACTTAACAGTCAGGAAAGTGCCAGGAGGGACCTGATGCTGCCGCCTCCCTGACTCGGGCTGTTCTCTGTCCTCTGGACACCTGCACCCCCTCTCCGTGAGCGAGTGCCCCTGGGAAACTGCACCTGCCACAGTTTCTGTTTTCCTTATTGAACCACCGTTTCCAGACACAAACACCCTCCCCGTTATTAAACAGTCTGTGAGTTTGGACACAGCGCGCGGAGGGGTCACGTGACCACAGTCTCCACGGAGGGGTCACGTGGCCACAGTTTCTGTTTTCCTTATTGAACCACCGTTTCCAGACACAAACACCCTCCCCGTTATTAAACAGTCTGTGAGTTTGGACACAGCGCGTGGAGGGGTCACGTGACCACAGTCTCCACGCAGAACAGCACAAGCCCTCTCTGTCCTTCCCCCTGCCCTGGATGGTCACACCTCTGCCCCAGCGCTGCCATGGCTGATCCCTGCCTGACCCCGGAGTTGGGTCTTAGCAAAAAGTCATAAAATGGAATCACACATGGGAACTTTTATTTCTGCTTTCGTTCAGCATAAAGCATCTCAAATTCATTAATGTTACTGTGTGCACTGATAATTCCTTCTGTCTCTGTGCTGAGAAATTTCCTAAGAGGGGTGAGCCTCAGTTTATTGACCATTCCCTATAATTAGCCTTTATTCTCTGTCCAGTTTCAATATGGGCAATTGCAAATAAAACTTTTATAACATTTACTTTTTTTTAAAGATTTATTTATTTATTTATTTATTTAAGAGCTGGGGTACAGGCCAGATGTGTGGGAGCTTAAGAGGATTCACCAGAGACAGAGCGGGGACCAGAACAGGCAGACTGACTGAAATACACTGCTGAGAGCAGCAGCGTGTGAGACAGGGAAAGTCTGCCATGCCATGTGGGTATCTCCCTGGCCAGCCAGGATCAAACCTGCACTGCAGAGTCTGTGGACGGCTTCACAGTGCTGGGCTCTCCTGCCTGCACCTCCAGGGAGGCCCCCTTTATAACATTTATTTACAGGTTTTTGGTGGACATTGTTTTTATTTCACTTGACTAAGTACAAGGAAGGGAATTGGCGAGTCACATGGCAAATAAATGATTAACTTCCCAAGAAACTGCCAAATTGGCTTCCAGTGTGGAAGCTGCTTTTACACTTTCATTACTACCAGCCACTGATAAGACTTGCATCTGTTCTGCATGCTCAGTCATGCTAGAGACTTTCAGATTTTTTTTTGTCTCTAAAATCATTCTCCTAGGCCTGTCATGACACCTCATTATGTTTTGAACATTCACTGTTACACTGACTTGTGATTTGAGCATCTATTCAAGTGCTTATTATCTGTGTGTCTTGTTTGGTAAAGTGTTTGCTTAAGAATTTGCTCAATTTTGAAGTTGAAATTGTCCTGGTTTGCTTGTATTCATTGATGTGGGTGTGTGTTCAGTTCTCTGTGATGTTATCACTTGACAGGCTCATGTTTCCCCCCAGCAGTGACCCCACAGCCTCATCACCATGAGCATCCACCCTGTTGTCCTTTCAAGAGAACTTCCACTTCTACCCATGCGTCCCCTCCTGTGCCTCTATGCCCTACTAACCTCTGATTTGTTCTCCTTTTTCAATTTTTTGTAATTATATATAGAAATAAACAGTTGAATCAGATAATACGCTACATTTGGGAACAGCGTTTCCCTTAGATGATTCCTATAACGCCATCACAATTATTGTTCTAATAATAATTCATTCCTTTCCATGGCTTAGTAATTTAATATTCCATGGCTCTGTTGTAGGAATATTTGTTTAACCGCCACCCCATGAGGAACAACTGGGATGTCTTATGGGCAGAGTGCTGTAGACATTGCTGTATAGGTCTTTTCTATGAACATGTTTTCCCTTTTATGAACTATATGGGATGCCTGGTAAATGCCAGAGACATCTACTGAGAAGCTTATGAACAAGAAGATCAGGAGAGGGTCCAAACCTGGGAGGGAAGAGCAGGAGAGACTGTGGTGTCAGATCACCGGTGACTTAGTGGTGGGAATTTCATGGGATTACACATGAGCGGAGAAATCAAACATTGTACAAATATGAACAATGATGTAAAAATAAATAAATAAATAAATGTAATTAAAAAAAAAAACACACGCGCACACAAAGCAAATAAATATATTTAAAAAAAGAAGAAATGGATAGACATTCCAGACTGTTATCATGTCACATTCCTCCAGCCCACATGAGGGATACAGATTGTGCCCTCCTGGCCAGCTCTTGTGCAGTCCCTCTACACATCAGCCTTTCTGAGGGGTGCAGGGTGGGGGTCTCACTGTGGTTTTATTTACATTTCTATAAGAGCCAACCTGAACCTCCTCCTCTGTTGTTTGCCATCTCTGTGCCATCTTCTGTTTGATCTTGTCTCTCAACACAACACTGGCTTCTTGAATATGTGCAATCCAGACACCTCCCCTTTCTGTTATTGGTGATTTCTTCCTCTTTTGAAATGAATGCAAAAGAAATGATTTTACCTTTAATGAAATTCAATTTATAAAGCTTAGTCTTACAAATCAGAGTTTACCATGGAGAATTCTTCCCTAGTACTAGAGCCTGACGATTTTCTCTCTGCATTTTTCTCGAAATAAAAACAAGCCAAAGCCCTGTTTGACAGGATCTCACCAATCTTATGTGTGGTGTGGAATCTGGCCTCTCACACAGCATTACCATGGTCACCCCAGCCTGGCTTCAACCTAGCCCAGCTCGAGTGTGTTCTCCTCACTAGAGAGGGAAGCCAAGGGCACAAAATGAAGTTGTGTGGGTGAGTGTGCATGTCCGCTGTGTACACAGGAATCACTATCTCAGAAGCCACAATCTTAGAATCTCAGTGACAAGGGTTCATTTCACAGTCTCCTATAAGCTGATTTCTTTTCTGATCTTCAGCGAGCCCCTAGCAGGCCACAGGAAGAAGTCATTGCATGCCACCAAAGGATAAGAGAGGCCCTGAGCTCCCATCCCAACTTCAGGCCCAGAGGTAGATCCTGGGACAGATGCACCATGGCTTGGAGTCCTCTCCTGCTCCCTTTCCTCATTATCTACACAGATGCTGGCCCCCAGCGATCAGCCCACAAAGAAATCAGGGAGCAGCCTGGACCTGGCCTTCAGCTCAGCACAGGGGATGCAGCACCAGCTATACCCTCAGGGAATGACCCTTATCCTCACACTCAGGAGGTATCCACACTGATGACAGATTGTTACATCTTCATCTTATTATCAACTACTAAAACATGAGCAGGAGATTGAAGAGATTGTCTGCGTTGCATCCTCAGGACCTGAACAATCATCAGGGAAATTCCAGGACAGAGATCATGAAAAGACCACTCTAGCACCATCAGTCTGGACTGTTTTCTCCTGGGGTTACTGATCAGCCCCAAAGAGAGGTGGGAGCAGCGCTCAAGTGCCTGAGCTGCCCCAGACCTGGAGCATCAGCGCCCCCTCAGGCAGCGGGAACAACTGTCAGGGAGAAGCTGTCTCCATTTGTGGGCCCCAGACTTGGTCCTTTGCCAGGATTTCCCCTTCCTCAGCCCAGGCTCTTTCTGGTTCACCCAGATCAGTGTCATTTCTGACCTTGGCCCTCCCAGGTCCTGCTCTTCCCAATTCTCCAAAGGTGAACGTGAGAACTTCACTCACCCTCTCTAGTCCTCTTCCCTTCTGGAATAAGCGCACCCCTTCCTTCTGTGTCAGCTGAAGTGGGGAAAGTCAGCCATGGAGCCCTAGAGATGTGACCCAGGAGCAGAGGTGGGGGAAATGCAGGTTTTGCTTCTTCAGTGACCTGCAAACTCTTTCAAATGTTTGGTTAATTTCACACCATCCCTCAGGCGTGAAGGCCCCACTTCTCCTCACCCTGCTAGCATTTGGGGTCCCATTTTCTACTTTGCCTATCTCACAGCACATGGGGACACCCTCTCATCAGGTCACATTGGTATTTCCAGAAGACGCATGACAAGCTCCTGCTCCTGCTCCTGCCGTCCTACATCCTCCTCACACATGTGTTGGTCCCGCTCAGTCTCCTGTCCTCAGTGGTTGTGTCTTCACTGTGTGTGATCACATTTCCTAGCATCCTCTCTGCACTCGCTGGTCATCGGAGATGTCTTTGCTAATCTTTTCTCTGCTTGCTGCTTGTTTCTTTTATCCTGTGGAGGAGGTTTTATGAAACAAGATAGGAGTTTTGATGAAGTCAGTCTATTCATCTTCCTTTCTTACTTACGCTTCCGTTATTTATACTTTCAATCCAGCCGTGTCTCCTGCCGATTCTTTAAACATAAACAAGAGCTATTGCCTGAAGTTACATCACCCACTTCCCTGTGTGTGGATGGAATTGGGCTTCTCACTCTCTGTCCCCACAGCTCCCTCCTGTAGCCTGCAAAACAGACCCCACATGTGCTCTCCCTAGTAGAGGGAGTGATGAAGGTTGTCCCAAACCAGAGGCGTGGTCCAGGGTACAGATGGAAGTGTGTTTGTGTTTGTGTGTGTGAGAGCACTTGTGTGTGTATGTATGTGTGTGTGTGAGCATGTGTTGTGTGCACGGGAAGCACTGTCTCACAAGCCATACAAGGGTCTTAGAATCTCTAGTACAGACCAGGCACTAGGTTGCACTTCACAGTCTCCCATGTGAGAGCTCTGTCTGTTCTTCACAAAGCCTAGCAAGGCCACGGGAGGTAGGAAGTAGATTTGCATGCCACCCGAGGATAAGAGAGGCCCTGAGCACCCATCCCAGCTGCAGGCTTAGAAGCTGATCCTGCGACATCTGCACCATGGCCTGGAGCCCTCTCCTGCTCCCTCTCCTCATTATCTGCACAGGTGCTGGCCCTAGGGATCAGTCCACACAGAAACCAGGAATCTGTCTGGCCTGAACTTCAGCTCAACACAGGGGATGCAGCAGGGGCTGTGCCCTCTGGGAATGACCCTCATCCTCACACTCACCTCTCTTCTCCTCTCCTCTTGCAGGTTCAGTGGTCACTGCTGAGCTGAGTCAACCACAGGCAGTCTCTGTGGCCTTGGGACAGACGGCCACGATCACCTGCCAAGGAATAAACAATGTTGCTAGCTGGCTCCGGCAAAAGCCTGGCCAGGCCCCTGCGTTGCTCATTGGTGTTAGTGGTGATAATGTTCACAGGCCTTCAGGGATCCCTGCCCGATTCTCAGGCTCCAAATCTGGGAGCACGGCCACACTGACCATCAGCGGGGCCCAGGCTGAGGATGAGGCTGACTATTACTGTGTGTCAGTAGACAGCAGTTATACTCATCCCACAGTGACACGGGGCCAAAGGGAAGTGAGACAAAAACCCCGTCCCCATCTGAGTCACACTCTCCTCCAGCCCCAGGAGGATGAGACACAGGTAAGAGGAGGTGACCCGGGTCCAAGTCCTTTGCCACACCCCAGCTCTTCGGTGTTCTCTGCAGATGTGAGTCCTGAGTGGATTTGGGACTGCAGGAAGGGGCTCCAGTGTTTCCTTGACCACAGAGTTGTGGGGATTGAGGACCCAGTGGAAAGTCTGAGAGTGCAGAGCACGAGGAACTGAAGAGACAGCTCTGGAGTTTAGCAAAGATTGTAAAGCACAGATGATCACAGGGGTGAGGGAGGAAGAGGATGGGCAGGAGGAAAATCCTCCCTGAGACATCAGAGGGAGCTTCTTGTATGGAGCACACACACACGAGCACATGCACACACACACACACACCTGCACACACATAGGCACACACAGTCATATTTGCTTCTTTCCTGGTCAGAAGAGGTAGATCCTAATAAGGCATTGGTTGCCTGTCATGAGCACTTTGCTCACTAGTAGGGAAATTTGTCCAAACTTTAGGCTGATGGTACCTTGGAAGGAAGTAAAAAAGCAAGTTGAGAGCAAGGATTGAATGTGTCCAGGGAATTTACAGAACTAAAAAAAAAAAAAAGTCATATATACAGGTCTCCAGTGTCTTGCAAGGGACACTGCACAACTTTTTGCATTGATCACGCCGGAAGGAACAGTTTTGGAGAGACTCCCCAGTGGAGACCTGGAAAAACTCATCTGCTCAGGGACAAACACGAGAACAGAATCCTCATGACAGTGATGCTGCATGAGACAGAGCAGAAAAATATGGAAGCTTCTAAGTGAGAAAAACCTTGAGTATTTGCCCCTGCAGCTGCTCTCATAGGTGCCAGGGTGAGTGGCGTGTCCCATGAAGCAGAGCTCATGTGGGGAAGGACAGCTCCACTTCCCATGCATATTCGGGTACTGAGGCTCCAGCAATGAGGGAATATTGTAACCCGTGTCCACGCTGATCCCTGCTCAAAGACAAGACATTCACTACAATGACACATTTCAACATGGGTGTCAGCACCCAACACTTGTATTCTGCATCAGTGAAAGGAATGACAAGTGTTCTTGAGAATTACTTCTATTGTGGTGCAGAATCTCTTTCAGAGAGAAGGTCAATCCTGTAAATCTCATGAAAAAGTATTTTGGAATTTTTAAAAGTTTATTTATTTATGCAGACAAGAGCTGGGGTACAGGCCAGAAATGTGGAGCGTGAGAGGATTCACCAGACAGAGAGGGAAACAGAACATGCAGACTGACTGAAATACACTGCTGAGGGGAGCAGCGGGCAAGATAGAAGAAGTCTGCCGTTCCATGTGTATTGCTTCTTGGCAGGCTAGGGAGCAATTTGTACTGCAGAGCCGATTTTGGATTTGATCTAGGTGTGGCTCATCATCAGGAAATGTTTCTGAAGTCTGATGACTTGTCATTCTCCATAGAGAGATCTTAGTCGAATTCCCAAGCTCAGGTCACGCCAGGAAAGTCCAGTCTCCCAGGTGCTAATGTCTGGCATCACGCTACACTGAGACCTAGAAGAGACAGGTGATGCCTGGCCCTGGGGAGCCAGCAGACCCTGGGAGACTCTAGGGGCACATGGAGGGGAGCAGGTGTCAGGGGAGGCACTGTGTGGGGTGCTCAGCTGGGAGCAGGATGGGTGGGCCTGAGGCCCGTGGCCCTGTCCAGTCTCAGTCACCTCTATACACACAACTGGGAGAGGCAGCTCATCAGGGGAGTCTATACCCAGGGGCACAGGGGCCTCTCAGGGGGTCCAGGTGCAACGTCTCAGCATGTGTCAGTGAGTCATATTGTACATTTTCAGCAGCAGGAGCCTGAGGACAAATACATTTGTTCAGGACATTAGGGGAAAGTGCACACATCACAAGCTATACCTTAGAACAAATGCTCCTGTGTCTTCCTGATAGTTCTCCAAAAGCCAAGGCCTTGACATCCTTGGGAAGGATCCTCATCCTAAAATATCAGGAAAGGAGCCTGACACATGGAGACTAGCCGAGGTCTCAGAACCTTGGCTGTCCTGTCCCACAGAGTCTGTATTTTCTGCCACAGAGGGAGCAGACAATGTTCCCTACCTCTGTGCACAGACAGACTCACAATTGACAGGGAATCATATTCCAGCACCGTGAGTGTTCACTGCATAGACACAGGGTGGACAGACTCCTGAATACAGAAACTAGGTCCTGATGGAGAGGCCAGGAGGCCTGGGATGAGGGAAGGAGGAAAACAGGATGCCCGTTGAGGGGAGGCAGGAGGGTGAATAATGGGCTCTGAGGTGGGAATTCTAGCCTACCAGTTACTTCTTGGTTATTTAGAGAAAATCATTTACCCTCTCCCTGTTTCCTCATTAGGCAGAAGGGAGCAGAGGCTGAAGTGGGTTATTCCGAGTGTCTGGTGAGGGGCCCATGTCACACTCACCCAGAGCCTGGTCTCCATCAGGCTCAGAGGCAGTCATGCTGGTGACTGTCAGCACATGCAGGATGACATTCATCCTGGGCACCAGGGGCCGCTGTGAGCCTGGTTTGGAGACCTAATTAGTCCAGACACTGGGCTGTGCTCAAGTGCAGTGGGCATGACTGATGCTCCCTTTGAAGACACTTCTGCTGTAAAACCAACTCCCCAACGAAACCCACACCTGTTCCTTCTTCCTTCAGGAAATCACCAGCATGAAGCCCTTAGGCTCAGGGCTCAGACAAGACTGAGACACACACCTTGGGGACTGGAGAGTGATTTGCATTGGCTGCCCCGCCTCCTGGAGCTGTAGGCAGGGAGGATAAGACTGGGGCCTGGAAAGGCCAGTGTAGCTGGGCAGCCTCAGGGCAGAGCTCCTGGAAGCCTCCACCAAGGCCTGGGTGTCCTTCCACCTCCTGCCACAGATTAATGCAGCCCAGACACTCTGGGGTGCCTTTTCACAGTATTTCCCAGCTTGCACAGTCCTTAGGGCTGTCTCCCCATGTCATTCAGCGTGTTTCTTGCATTTTCTCTTCCAGGTCTCTGTGCTGTGCCTGTGCTGACCCAGCCCCCTTTTGCATCTCCCTCCCAGGGCCCTCAGCCAAGCTCACCTGCACCCTGAACAGAGTTCAGTACCTTCCCCATTGCATGGTATCAACAGCTGCCAGGGAGGGTCCCAGGGAATGTGATGTATCTTAGGAATGATGGAGGCCACAGCAAAGGAGAGGGGATTCCTCATCCCTTCTCAGGCTCAGCTCAGGGGCTGACCCTACTTGACCATCTCCAACATCCAGTGTGAGGACGAGGCTGAATATCACTGTAGTGCGGACTTTATTACAGGGCCATATGGTGATGCCACAGTGACACAAAGGGGAAGTGAGGCCAAAACCTCCCTCCCCCAGGGCTCTTCCCCACAGGGTCAGGGTGAGCTACTCCTCATTTCATGGCAGGGCCCTGAGAATTTTACTTTTCTCCTTCAATCCTGTGGATCTGACCTTCTCCCCAGACAGCAGGACTAAGAGAACACAGGTCATCATTGAGGTCACTTTGACAACACAGCGACTGTGTCCTCCCTCAGGTCTGTGGGGTGATTGATACTGGATGCTGCCTCTTGTCCCTCAGCCAATAAATGGAAACAGAGTTTCAAGAAAGGGAAAGCAGTTTAATTGATCACCAAATGAGAGGGCAGCAGACTCATGACTGAGAGACAATGGCCCTGCTCTTTGGAAGAGTGCAGGGATATTTCTACAAAGGGAAAAAAAGGGGAGATGGGCAAGGGTCTGCAAAGGGGAGGGGGAAGGGGTCAGCACAGAGAGAGGTGGGTGCAGCTTCCTTTTTTACCTGCTGTATTCCTTGGAATGCAAGAAGACAAATTGTCAAACAAGGAGAGAATTGCAAGAAATGTGGAAGACCAACTTGTTCACGCTTATCTGAGAAACCGGTCATTTGTACCTGCATCATGATGCTGGGAGACTCTGTAAGGATCCAAACCCTGAGAGATGCCATGTGATGACTATGTCCCCAAGTGTCACAGCCCTGTGCCCACAGCTTGAGTAGGAGAAGAGTCTGGAGTCTCAGAGTTCCAGGGAATTGTCTGCAGGGAGTGTCCCACCACTTTTCAGTAATGAGGTTCAGCAGAAACCATTTGATCCCAGGGGAGGCTGGACGGAGTGTTCTGTCCCATGGAGGTTCCAGACTGGGGTCCAGTTGGGTATCGAGGTGCCTGTGAGGAGGTCTTCATCAGAACAAATAGGGGGCACATTGGGGTCTCTAATATGGTAAATTCTAAGCTATTGGTGCATCAAATGACTCTTCATCTGCCCACAGGAATTTTGAGAAACTGACCAGGACTCCTTACTGGGATGGGTGAGTGTAGACACTGATTGGGAGAAATTGGATGCCACCATATGTCAGCCTTGTAGGGGACCCACCTCATCTCAACTGGTTGGTGGGGAGCAGATTACTGGACTCAGATTCTCCACAGCAGATACAGTGACAAAGTGACCCTGATGTTTAGGCTTGATGTGGGCTTGGTCAGAGGTGATCGGGCCTGGCCCCACAATAACACATCCTGGGGGGGAAGGTCCAGCTGATTCCTTGGGGTCTGAATGACCCCTACATGGGCAGCATAGAAGTGGTGGCTGGTGTCTGGGGAGGGGTGCAGGGGATGCAGAGGAGCAGGACCTTGATGGACATCAGGGTTCAGTCCTGGCAGTGACTGCTGACCCAGGACTGCAGAGTCATAGGGCTCACAGACACTCTTTCACCCTCATCACCCCAATGACCAGTTGTTCTGACTAAGGATTTAGTGACTGTCCTAAACAAGATCACCAATGGACCCTCTAGTAAGGGGTCTCCTCCATCCTTCCATTGTAGGGGAGGGGTCTCAGCACTGCAGGGACATATGTCTACACCCTCCTACAACACAGCATCTACGCACACCTAGGGGTTATGGTTATATTTTGGAATAAAGTGACACAGTAGCCTTGTGTGCAGACAGACAGACTGTAGAAGTGATGACATGAACATACAGGGGAGGCAGATGAAGGTCATTGCCTGTCCTGTTACATGGTGACCAATTAGTGAGGGAGCTGCCACAGCCAAGTCCAGGTCAGACCAACCAAGTGCAAATAAACACAATTCTCATGGTCAAGGTGATGACAGGGGCATGAACAGTAGAAGACCACAGGCAGCTCTTGTCCTGGGAAGATGACTGCTGAGCAGTGCAAAGGAGAGGGTAGCTCACCTCTTTAACTCAAAATTATCCTCTCTGTTCTGTTTCAAAGTCCCATCCTCAGGCAGGCCTTTCACAAGCTATTCTGAGAGAGATGCTTTACTTAATATTCTCACAGAACCCTGTCCCCCTGCTATCCCTCAGCACAGGTCACCTCTCTTGACACATTTATCATGTGGAGACTCATTTTGAGGGAGTGACATTCTGTGCAGTTCCCAAGAAAGTAGTGATGACTCTTTACCGGCATGCTTATAATGCCCATGAAAATGGGGGAATGTTCTGTGGGACGGGACAGGAACCTGGAGACCCTGGGCATCACTCCCCCTGTGACTCCAAAAGGAGCAGGCAGGGAGACAGAGGACTTCCAGACCCTAAAGGACAATTTGCTTCCTGGGCGCTGGAGACAGTCTCTTGGGAGGAGGGTCAAAATCTTAGGGGAGGGAAGACATGGCAGCAGGTTCAGCCCATGGGCTGGTGATGCCAGAGACGGAGGGTTCCTAAAGGAGTGACTGCTTATACCCTGAGAGCAGAGATCTTGGAGTGACCATGTCAGTTTCCTTGAGCTTTAATAACAGAGAAGTGCACACTGGGTATTCACAAGGAGATGTAGTAACTGACAGCACTGAGGTTATCACCTGAGCTCAAGCCCACACTCAGCTATGATCTTGCAGGAAGGGGGATGCAGACACCTGCAACAGCTGAAACCCCAAGATAACCGGCCCTGGGGGCTCCCTTGGAGTGCCTGCACTGATGAAAGGCGGCAGGATTCGCTATAATGATCAGTACTCAGCACAGAGTGGAGACTAAGCATCATAAGAAGACATGTGTCCTGTGCACCTTCATGAATGGGAAAGGGAAGGGTGACTCCCCACAACAACACTATCATGCCTATGACATGTGTGGTGCAGACAATCAAACGTCCATCCTGGGTAAAGGATAACAGACCTGGTATGTTCATAATGTAGTCTGATATTCAGCCATAAACTGGAATGAAGTCCTGCCACATACCACTACATGAAAGAACCTAGAACACATTGTGAAGTGAAGGAGTCACTCACAGGACCACATAGTATATGATCCTATTCCTTTCAGAATCCTGAATGGAGAAATGTACAGATAGGGCAAAATAGAGCATTTTTTTTTTTAAAAAAAGATTTATCTATTTATATAAACGCTAGGTACAGTCAGAAGTGCTGGAGGGTGAGAGAATTTACCAGAGCCAGAGCGGGGAACAGAGCAGGCAGAGTGACGAAATACACTGCTGAGGGGAGCAGCGCGCGTGGGAGGAGAGGTCTGCAAACCATGTGAGACCATTGCTGGCGGCCGGGGGTCAAACTGGCACTGCAGAGGCTGTGGGCTGCTTCGCAGTCCAGCGCTCAACTGCTGCGCCACCAGGGGAGACCCTAATACAGCAGTTTTTTTTAGAACTGAGATGCTTGGTTGCAAGAGCAAGAGATGAGGGCTGGGGTGCTTTTTAGTAATGAAATATCGTTAATTGGCTGAAATATTGTTAATTAGCACATTTCTGTGGACACCACAATACATTGAATTTACGTGAGCACTTGTTGCAGTACATGTGTGTTGGAATTACGTCTCAACAACGCGATGGAATCACAAAAAGGCACACTCATTTTAAGTCACATGCATGTAACTGAAAAAGAAGTTTCTCAACAGAGAGATAAATTACAGTACTTATTTTATTCCATAAAAACACATTGTGTGCAGATGATGTTGTGTGAAAGTGTGAAGAATCCCTCCCAGCTGTGATCTTGGGTGAGAGTCAGGTGGGACCTTCCCCGCCGCTCCAAGAAACGCCTTTTTGAGCCCTGTGTGGAGTCGCACCCGCTGAGTCTCTTCATGTAGATGATGGGTCCTCTCCGGTCCCCCGGATAATGTACAAATGTCAGCTGTGCACGTCTTTATAAAGAAAAGTCAGGTCTTCCTCCAAGCACTGTGCTGACAAGCTCCAGAGCTGCTGTGGGATGTGTAGGGAAAGAGATCACGGAGGGGCGGTGGAATCGTCCATGACTCCAAGTGGCATCCACACTGATGACAGATTATTACATCTTCATCTCTTATCAACTACTAAAGCATGAGCAGGAGATTGAAGAGCTTGTCTGCACTGCATCCCCAGGACCTGAGCAATCCTCAGGAATTTCCAGACAAAGATCATGAAAAGACCACTCTAGCTCCATCAGTCTGGACTGTTTTCTCCTGGGGTGAC
Organism: Talpa occidentalis; assembly: GCF_014898055.3. Classification (NCBI taxonomy): domain Eukaryota; kingdom Metazoa; phylum Chordata; class Mammalia; order Eulipotyphla; family Talpidae; genus Talpa; species Talpa occidentalis. The sequence continues at coordinate 27,267,191 of NW_023601433.1, forward strand.
TGACCAGTCCCAAAGAGAGGTGGGAGCAGCGCCCATGTGCCTGAGCTGCCCCAGACCTGGAGCAGCAGCGCCCCCTCAGGCAGCGGGAACAACTGTCAGGGAGAAGCTGTCTCCATTTGTGGGCCCCAGACTTGGCCCTTTGCCAGGATTTCCCCTCCCTCAGCCCAGGCTCTTTCTGGTTCACCCAGAACAGTGTTATTTCTGACGTTGGCCATTCCAGGGCCTGCTCTTCCCAATTTTCCAAAGGTGAATGTGAGAACTTCACTCACCCTCTCTAGTCCTCTTCCCTTCTGGAATAAGTGCACCCCTTCCTTCTGTGTCAGCTGAAATGGGGAAAGTCACCCATGGGACCTTAGAGATGTGACCAGGATCAGAAGTGGGGGAACTGCAGGTTTTGCTCTTTCAGCGCCTGCAAGCTCTTTCCAGAGTTGTGGTTAATTTACACCATCACTCAGGCATGAAGGCCCCCCCTTCTCCTCACCCTGCTAGCATTTGGGGTCCCCATTTTCGACTTTGCCTATCTGACCGCACATGGAGACACCCTCTCATCAGATTACATTGGCATTTCCAGAAGACGCATGACAAGCTCCTGCTACTGGCTCCCAACATCCTACATCCTCCTCACATGTATTAGTTCCGCTCAGTCTCCTGTTCTCAGTGGTTGTGTCTTCACTGTGTGTGATCACATTTCCTAGTATCCTCTCTGCACTCACTGGTCATTGGATTTGTCTTTGTAATCTGTTCTCTTGCCTGTTACTTGTTTCTTTTATCCTGTGGAGGAGGTTTTATAAATCAAAAGATAGGAGTTTTGATGAGGTCAGTGTATTCATCTTCCTTTCATATATCACACTTGTGGTACCATCAAAGAACCATTACTTACACATTCATTCCAGCCATGTCTCCTGCAGGTTCTTTGAACATAAACAAGAGCTATTGCCTTAAGTTACATGGCCCAGTTCCCTTTGTGGAGATGGTATTATGTCTCTCTATCTTCACCACTCTATCTTCACCCTCTATCTTCACCACTCCCTCCTGGAGTCTGCAAACTCCACCCACATGTGTTCTTCTCACTAGAGAGAGTAATGAAGGTTGTCCCAAACCAGAGGTATGGTCCATGTTAGAGATGGAAGTGTATGTGTGTGTGTGTCTGTGTGTGTGAGCCTGTGCTGTGTGCAGAGGAAGCACTGTCTCACATGCCACACACAGGTCTTAGAATCTCTAGTACAGACCAGGCACTAGGTTGCATTTCACAGTCTTCTATGGGGTGAGCTCTGTCTGTTCTTCAGAGCCCCTAGCAAGGACACAGGGAGGTAGGAAGTAGATTTGCATGCCACCAGAGGATAAGAGAGGCCCTGAGCAGCCATCCCAGCTGCAGGCTTAGAAGCTGATCCTGAGACATCTGCACCATGGCCTGGAGCCCTCTCCTGCTCCCCCTCCTCATTATCTGCACAGGTGATGGCCCCCAGGAATCAGCCCACACCGAAACCAGGAATCTATATCTCCTGATCTTCAGCTCAGCACAGAGAATGTAGCAGGGGTTATGCCCTCTGGAAATGACCCTCATCCTCACACTCACTCTCTTCTCTTCTCCTCTTGCAGGTTCAGCTGTCACTGCTGAGCTGAGTCAACCACAGTCAGTCTCTGTGGCCTTGGGACAGACAGCCACGATCACCTGCCAAGGAATAAACACTGTTGCTAGCTGGCACCAGCAGAAGCCTGGCAAGGCACCAGGGTATCTCATTGGTGTTGCTGGTGATAATGTTCACAGGCCTTCAGGGAACCCTGAAAGATTCTCAGGCTCTACCTCAGGCAGCACGGCCACCCTGACCATCAGCGGGGCCCAGGCTGAGGATGAGGCTGACTATTACTGCCTGTCAGCAGATAGCAGTTATAATGCTCCACAGTGACATGAGCCCATGGGGAAGTGAGACATAAACCCCGTCCCCATCTGGGTCACTCTCTCCTCCAGCCCAGGAGGATGGAGACACAGGCAAGAGCGTCCTGACCCAAGCCCCAGCTCTTTTGTCCCTCCACCACTTCTCGGACATTCTTTGCAGAGGTGAGTCCTGAGTGGATTTGGGACTGCAGGAATGGGCTCTGTTGTGTTTCCTTGACCACAGTAGTGGTGGAGATTGAGGACCAAGGTGGAAAGAGTGAGAGGGCAGAGCACGAGGAACTGCAGAGACAGCTCTGGGGATGTCAAAGATTCTAAAGCACAGATGAGCACAGGGGTGAGGGAGGAAGAGGATGGGCAGGAGGAATAACCTCCCTGAGACATCAGGGAGATTCTTGTATGGGGCACACATACACACACACACGAGCACATGCACATGCACACACACAGGTACACAAGGTCATATTTGCTTGTTCCCTGGTCAGAAGAGACAGATCCTATTAAGGCATTGGTTGCCTGTCAGGAGCACTTTGCTCACTAGTAGGAAACTTTGTCCAAACTTTAGGCTGATCTGGTGCCTTAGAAGAGAGTAAAAAAGCAAGGTGAGAGCAAGGATTGAATGTGTCCAGGGAATTTACAGAAGCAATAAAAAATGAAGTCATATATATAGGTCTCCAGTATCTAGCACGGGACACTGCACAAATTTTTGCATTTATCAAAAATTTTCTGTGAAGGTTTTGGAATATATTAGTCCTAATGATACAAACCTCAATGAGCCCATCCTGACACTGAAATGTTCTGGATGTCATGTATCTAGATACAGAGACTATTATATGAAAATGTTCCTTTGTTGTGAGAGCAGCAGTTGAGGGAACTTGCTAAATAAGACACGGGACACATTAAAATATGAGCACAATTGACATTCTAGCAATAAACATAATACTTTCGGTGATGTAATAATACAATGGAAGACACTGGCAGAAAAAAATTACTTGATGCAAATGTAATGATTACTGAACTTTATGACGTAACAGCATAAATTGTTGTTTGATATTCAGAGAAATGAAAAAAGTGAGAAAACAACCAGTTATCTGAGGTACAGGAGAACATGAAGGGTCTACATGTATGTAAATGATGACACTAGGGAGAAATCAGGGAAGGAATGGCGGGTAGAAGAAATATTTGAAAAAGAAAATGTATTTGAAAAATGACCAAATATTTTATCAAATATTCCAAATTTGTAAAAACTATTAATAACAGAGTTTAGTATTTAGCAAACCAAGAGCTAAAAGGGAAAAGAGGAACACAGCTCTACCCACACTGGAAGGACAAGTTTAGGGAGAGACTCCCCAATGGAGACCCAGAAAGACTCATCTGCACAGGGACAAACACGAGAACAGAATCCTCACGACAGCGATGCAGCACGAGACAGAGCAGAAAATGGCGAAGCTTCTAAATGAGACAAACCCTGAGCATCTCTCCCTGCAGCTGCTCTCACAGGCGCCAGGGGAGTGGCGGGTCCCATGAAGCAGGGCTCATGTGGGGAAGGACAGCTCCACTCCCCCAATGAGGGAATGTTGTAACACGTGTCCACGCTGATCCCTGCTCAAAGACAAGACATTCGGTACAATGACACATTTCAACATGGTGTCAGCACCCAACACTTGTATTCTGCATCAGTGAAAGGAATGACAAGTGTTCTTGTGAATTACTTCTATTGTGGTTCAAAATCTGTTACAGAGAGAAGGTCAATCCGTAAACCTCATGAAAAATTATTTTGGAATTGATCTAGGTGTTGGATGATCATCACGAAATGTCACTGAAGTTGGATGACTTGTCCTTCTCCATAGAGAGATCTTAGCCACATTTCCAAGCTCACGTCTTTTATGAAAGTCCATTTTCCCAGGATGATGCTAACAATCGGCTACACACTGCACAGAAACCGAGAAGGGAAGGTGTGACGACTGGCCCCGAGGAGCCAGCAGCCCCTGGGACACTCTGAGGGGTACATGGAGGTGTGGAGCCTTCAGGGAAGGGGCTGTGTGGGGTGCTCGGCTGGGAGCAAGATGGACGGGCCTGAGGCCCATGGCCCTGTCCAGTCTCAATCACCTCTTTACACACAACTGGGAAGGGCATTGTGTCAGGGGTGTCTGTGCCCAGGGGCACAGGGGCCTCTCAGGGGGTCCTGGTGCAGCATCTCAGCATGTGTCAGTGAGTCACATTGTACATTTTCAGCAGCAGGAGCCTGAGGACAAATACATTTGTTCAGGACATTAGGGGAAATTGCACACATCACAGGCTATACCTTAGAAAGAAATGCTCCTGTGCCTACTTCACAGTTCTCCAAAAGCTAGGGCCTTGACCTCCTTGGGAAGGATCCTCATCCTAAAATATCTGGAAAGGACCCTGACAAGCAGATTCCAGCCAAGGGCTCAGGTCCCCTTGTCCCATCCTACATCATCTGTGTTTTCAGCCACAGAGGGAGCAGATGAGGGTCCCCATCCCTGTGCACAGACAGACTCATATTTGACAGTGAATCAGATTCCAGCACTGTGAGCATCTGAGTTGTCCTTCTTCATAGAGAGTTCTTTGCCAAGTTCCTAGGCGCAGGTTGTTTAGGGAAGTCTGTTCTCCCAGGATGGTGCTAATAACTAGGCACATGCTGCACTGAAACCAGAATGGAAGGTTGAGGACTGGCCCAGAGGAGCCAGCAGGTCCCGGAGACTCTGAGGGGCACCTACAGGGCAGAAATCATCAGGTGAAGGCCTTTGGGGTGTGTTAAGCTAGGAACAGGATGGACAGGCCTGAGGCCTGTGGCCCTGTCCAGTCTCAGTCACCTCTTTACACACAATTGGGAGGGGCAGCACATCAGGGGTGTCTATGCCCAGGGGCACAGGAGCCTCTCAGGGGGTCCAGGTGCAGCGTCTCAGCTTGTGCCAGTGAATTGCATTGTACATTTTCAACAGCAGGAGCCTGAGAACCAATATATTTCTTCAGGACTTTAGGGGAAAGTACACACATCACAAGCTATACCTTAGAAATAAATGCTCCTGGGCTTAACTGACAGTTCTCCAAAGCAGAGACCTTTACCTCATTGGAAAGGATCCTCATCCTAAAATGCCAGGAAAGGAGCCTGACGCGTGGAGCCTGACCTAGGTATCAGGTCCCCTTGTCCTATCACAGAGAGAGCAGATGAGGATCCCCACCTCTGTGCACAGACATTTGACAGGTAATCAGATTCCAGCACCGAGAGCATCTGAGTGTTCACTGCATAGATGCAGGGAGGACAGACACCTGAATACATAAGCTGCTGTCCTGACAGCAGGGGCCAGTAATCCTGGCATGAGGGAAGGAGGAAAACATGATGTCCTGTGAGGGGAGGGCAGGAGCCTGAATTATGGGCTCTGAGTGGGAATTCTAGCCTACCCATTGCTTCTTGGGTATTTAGAGAAAGTCACTTACCCTTACCCTGCTTCCCCAATTACTAGACAGGAGCAGAGCATTATTCTGATTGTCCCGTGAGGGGGCCATGTCACACTCACCCAGGGCCTGGTCTCCATCAGGCTCAGAAGCAGTCATGCTGGTGACTGTCAGCACATGCAGGATGACATTCATCCTGGGCACCAGGGGGCGCTGTGGTCCTGGCTTGGGGCCACACATCAGTCCAGACACTGGGCTGTGCTCAAGTGCACTGGGCATGACTGATGCTCCCTTTGAAGACACTTCTGCTCTACAACCAGCTCCCACAATGTCCCACACCTGGTCCTTCTTCCGACCCCAGGAAAGCAGCAGTTTGAGGCCTTTAGGCTCAGGACTAAGACAAGACAGAGACACACACCCTGGAGACTGGACAGTGATTTGCATTGGCTGCCCCACCTCATTGCACTACAGACAGAGAGAATAACACAGAAGCATGGAGACACCAGTGCAGCTGGGCAGCCTCAGGGCAGAGCTCCTGGAAGCCTCCACCAAGGCCTGGGTGTCCTTCTTCCTCTTGCCTCTCATGGTCTCCACAGGTCAGAACAGCCCAGACACTCAGGGGTTCCCCTTCACAGTATTTTGCAGCCTGCACAGTCCTTTGGGGTGTCTCCCCATTGTCATTCACCCTTCATTGCATTTTCTGTTCCATGTATTTGTGCTGTACCTGTGCTGACCCAGCCGCCTTCTGTATCTGCCTCCCCTGGGAGTGTCAGCCAAGCTCACTTGCACCTTGAGCAGAGAGTTCAGTACATTCCCCTTTGCATGGTATCAATAGGTGCCGGGGAGGGTCCCACGGAATGTGATCTATATTAGGAATGATGGAAGCCACGGCAAAGGATAGGGGATTCCTGATTGCTTTTCAGGCTCTGGATCAGGGGTTGACCACTACTTGACCGTCTCCAACATCCACTCTGAGGATGAGGCTGAATATCACTGTAGTGATGACTTTAATACAGGGCCATATAGTGAAGCCACAGTGATGCAAAGGGGAAGTGAGGCCAAAACCTCCCTCCCCCAGGGCTCTTCCCCACATGGTCAGGGTGGGCTACTCCCCCTTACACTGCAGGACCTAAGAATTTTACTCTTTTCCTTCAACCCTGTGGTCCTGACCTTCTCCCCAGACAGCAGGACCGAGAGGACACAGGTCATCATTGAGGTCACTTTGACAACACAGCATCTGCGTCCTCCCTCAGGCCTGTGGGGTGATTGCTACCAAACGCTGCCTCAGTGTCCCTCAGCCAATAAATGGAAACAGAGTTTGAGGAAAGGGAAAGTGTTTTAACTGATCACCAAATGAGAAGGCAGCAGACTCATGTCTGAGAGACAACCGTGCTGCTCTTTGGCAGAGTGCAGGGATAATCACACAAAGGGGAAAAAAGGGCGGGGGGCAGATGGGCAAGGGCCTGCAAAGAGTAGGGGGAAGGGGTCCACACAGAGACAGGTGGGCGCAGCTTGCTGTTTTACCTGCTGTATTCCTTGGAATGCAAGAAGACAAATTGGCAAACAAGGGGAGAATTGCAAGAAATATGGGAAAGACAAACTTGATACTGCTTATCTGACAGACCGGTCATTTCACCTGCATCATGATGCTGGGAGAGTCAGGAAGTGCAGGGGCCTTGCTGCCCCAACCAGCTAAGAAACTGGTAAACAAAAGAAAGGGCCTCACACCATGGGGCTGAAGATTCCTTGCACCCCACATCGTGGGGCCGAAGATTAAACTGTAACCTATAAGCTTCCTTTGGTTTTTTGTTCTTGGTCATATAAGAAAAAACTTCTTGAAAGTACATTGGGCAATAAATTATATGTATAAGAATACTGTAAGTAAATGGCACAAAGAAATACCTGCTTAAAAATTAAACACTGTGAATTTGGCCTGCCTGACAATGGGAAATAATTTGTTTTACATGAACATGCCTGACAAGTAATCCAGGACAACGACCATAGTAATTCCTTCTTTTCCCTTTTTCAGAAGTTTGTTTGGAAAGTTTTTTTTTTTTAATGATCTATGAAGTTAATTTTTTTAACAATTTTTTTTTTTAAATAGAGGCATGTTTATTTATTTATTTATTTGTTTGTTTTGTTTATACAAGCACTGGGTACAGTCAGAAGCGCAGGAGGGCGAGAGAATTCACCAGAGCCAGAGCGGGGAGCAGAACAGGCAGAAGGACCTAAGTACACTGCTGAGTGGAGCAGCGGGCGGCAGGAGAGGTCTGCTCGCCATGCGGGACCCTCCTCCGGTGGCCGGGGAGCAGCCGGGGATCAAACCGGCGCCGCAGAGGCCGCGGGCAGCTTCGCAATCCAGCGCTCAACCGCTGCGCCACCGGGGAGGCCCTCTATGAAGTTAATTTTGTTAAGAAGTTTCTAGGTAGAAACCCTGTTAGCTGATAACTAGGAAGCAGTTGGTCTCCAGCTGCAGGCCACATACATGGAGGAGTCTTTTGATGCTTAGGCTTTAGCTGATAGGAGTGTGCCGACGGCTATCAGCTGTCTTAGGTAATTGACTAGGCTGAAATTATGAGTTTTAGTGTAAGGTTTAGTTTTTTATCTATTAACCTTGAAGGTTGCCTTCTTGCTGAGAGCACGTAGGAGCCAAAAGTCTACGGGAAAAGAATGCACTGATTGTTTCTGCATTGCTTCCATGCATATGATTATGTCATCTCATCATTTGCCTTAATGTATAAATAAAGACCAGTGAGATCCTCAGCAGGAGATACTTACGCAAGACATTGTGTGTGTGTCTGCCTCATTCCTCAATTGCGCCGATACATTCCCATCCTTCAGGAACCCGTGACACCCAGTTTGCCGAGGCTGGCTCCCGTGAAGGAAGGATCCACACCCTGAGAGATGCCAGATGATGACTGAAAGGATTGGCAAGGTAAAGAGGAGAGCCAGGCCAGTTTCTAACAGGCAGAAACTTTATTGCACCTCCGGGCATGGTTCACGGACCCAGTGAAGTTGGGCCCATTGTCAGGAGGAGGGTTGTTCTTATAGGGTGAGGAGAGGTTAGGCAGGAAGGCTGGGTTGGCAGGGAAAGAAGCAGGTTTAGGTGGAACAAAAGTTGTTTCTCATGGAGCCAAGTTGTGTTTCTCCTGTTTATTGCTTCAGTTTCCGTTGGATGGTATCAGTGGTACTAGTTCAGGGCCATCTTGTTTTTTACTAAGTGGGATCCCTCATTCCTGGCCCTGCATGGGCATGTCAGTGGCCATGTCCCCTAGGGTCACAGCCCTGTGCCCACAGCTTGAGTAGGAGAAGAGTCTGGATTCTCAGAGTTCTAGGGAATTGTATGCAGGGAGTGTCCTACCACTTTTCAGGACTGAGGTTCAGCAGAAAACATTTGATCCCAGGAGAGGGTGATCTGAGAGTTCTGAGCGCCATGGTGGCTCCAGACTGGAGTACAGGTGGGTATCAGGGTGCCAGTGAGTAGGTCTTTATCAGGATAAATAGGGGGCATATTGGGGTCTCTAATGTGATAGATTCTCAGCTGTTGGTGCATCAAATGACTCCACATCTGCCCACAGGACTTTCTAGAAACTGACAAAACGCCTCACTGAGAGACCAGTAACAGGAATGGGGGAGAGTGGACACTCATGTGGGAGAAATTGGACCCCGCCATGTGTCAGCCTTGTGGGGGACCCACCTCAACTGCAATTAGTTGCTGGGGAGCAGATTACTAGACTCACTGATACTCCCCAGCAGACATAGTGACTTAGTGACCCCGGTCTTTAGGCCTGATGTTGGCTTGGTCAGAGGTGATCAGGCCTGGCCCCACAATGACACATCCTGAGGGGGAAAGTCCAACTAATTCCTGGGTTCTGGATAACTCCCACATGGGCAGGATAGAAGTGGGTCCTGGTGTCTGGCAGGGGTGGAGAGGATGCAGAGGAGTAGGACCTTGATGGACATCAGGGTTCAGTCCTGGTAGTGACTGCTGACCCAGGACTGCAGAGTCATGGAACTCACAGACCCTCTTCCACCACAACTCCCACCCCAATGACCAGTTGTTCTGACTGAGGATTTAGTTACTTTTTCCTAAACAAGATCACCAGTGGACCCTCTAGTAGGGGGTCTCCTCCATCCTTCTATTGTAGAGTAGTCACAGCACTGTAGGGATATATGCGAACACACTCGTACAACACAACATCCATGCACATCCAGGGCTTATGGGTAATATTTTGGAATAAGTGACACAGTCACCTTATGTGCACACAGACAGACTGTACAAGTGATGACATGAAAGTACAGGGGAGGCAGATGAAGGCCATTGCCTGTCCTGTTAGATGGTGACCAATTAGTGAGGGAGCTGCCACAGCCAAGTCCAGGTCAGAGGGACCAAGTACAAATTAGACACAATCTCCTGGTCAACGTTATGACAGGGGCTGGGGCAGTAGGAGACCACAGGCAGCTCTTGTCCTGGGAAGATGACTGCTGAGCAGTGTGGAGGACAGGCGAGCTCACCTCTTTAACAACATTATCCTCTCTGTTCTGTATCAAAGCCCCATTCCCAGGCAAGCCTTTTTTAAGCTATTCTGATGGAGATGCTTTACTTAATATTCTCACAGAACCCTGTCCCCCGTGTTATCCCTCAGCACAGGTCACCTCTCCTGACACATTTATCATGTGGAGACTCATTTTGAGGGAGTGACATTGTGTGCAGTTTCCAAGAATGGTGTGATTACTCTTCACAGTCATGCTGATAACTTGCACTGAAATGGGAGAATGTTCTGTGGGACAGCACAGGACTCTGGACACCATGGACATCGCTCCCCACTGTGACCCCAGAAGGAGCAGGCAGGTGGACAGAAGGTCTCCGGTACCAAGGACAGATTGCTGCTTGGGCACTGGAGACAGTCTCCTGGGACGAGGGTCAAACCCTTAGGAGAGAGAGCACATGGCATCAAGTCCATCCTTGGGGCTGGTGATGCCAGAGACAGAGGGTTCTGGAAGGAGCAACTGCTCATGCCCTGAGAGCAGAGACCTTGGAGTGACCATGTCTGTTTCCTTGGGCTTTAAAACAAAGAAGCACACACTGGGGCTTCACAAAAGAGACATAGTAACTCACAGTGCTGAGGTTATCACCTGAGCTCAAGCCCACACAGCAAAATGTTTTTACCTGCACTCAGCTATGATCTTGCAGGAAGGGGGATGCAGACACCTGCAACAGCTGAAACCCCAAGATAACCGGCTCAGGGAGCTCCCATGGAGTAACTGCACTGATTAAAGGCATCAGGGTTCACTGTAATGATCAGTACTCAGCCCAGGCGGGAAACTTAGCATCATAAGAAGACATGTGTCCTGTGCACCTGCATGAATGGGAAAGGGAAGGGTGACTCCCCACAACAACACTATCATGCCTATTACACGTGTGGTGCAGACAATCATATGTCCATCCTGGGTACAGGATAACAGACCTGATATGTCATCTTATAATCTGATATTCAGCCATAAACTGGAATGAAGTCCTGCCACGTGCCACAACATGGAAGAACTATAACACATTGTGCAGTGAAGGAGTCACTCACAGGACCTCATAGTATATGATTCCATCCGTTTCAGAGTCCTGAATAGAGAAAGGTATAGATACAGCAAAATACATCATTTTTTTAGAACTGGGTGCAGGGTGGCAAGAGCAAGAGATGAGGGCTGGGTTGCTTTTTAGCAATGGAATATTGTTAATTGGATGAAATATTGTTAATTAGCACATTTCTGTGGACACCACAATACACTGACTCTGCATGTCCACTTGCTGCAGTGCATGTGTGTGGGAACTGCATCTCAACAACACCATGTAAGCACAAAAGACACACTCATTTTAAGTCACATGCGTGTGACTCAAAAACAAGTTTCTCACCAGAGATAAATTGTAATCCTTATTTTATTCCATAAAAATACATTGTGTACATATGATATTGTACAAAAGTATGAAGACTCCTTCCCTCTCTCATCTTGGGTGACTGTCAGGTGGGCTCATTCCTGATGCTCCAGGAAACGCCTCTTCAGAGTCCTGAGTGGGGCTGCACCTGCTGTGTCTGTTCCTGCAGGTGAGGCGTTATCCCTGGGCCCCGGATACTGTACAAATGTCAACTGTGCACATTTTATAAAGAAAAACCATCTCTTCCTCCAAGCACTTTGCTGACAAGCCACAGAGAAGCTGTGGGATGTGTAGGGACCGAGATCATGGAGTGGTGGTGGAATCTTCCATGAGTCAGGGGGTATCCACACTGATGACAGATTATTATATCTTCATCTTATTATCAACTACTAAAACATGAGCAGGAGAGTAAAGAGATGACTGCACTGCATCCTCAGGACCTGAGAAATCATCAGGAAAATTCCAGGACAAAGATCAGGAAAAGACCACTCTAGCTCCACCAGTCTGGACTGTTTTCTCCTGCGGTTACTGACCAGCCCCAAAGAGAGGTGGGAGCAGCACCAAGGTGCCTGAGCTGCCAATGATACGAAGCAGCTGCGCCCCCTCAGGCAGCGGGAGCAACTGTCAGGGAGAAGCTGTCTCCATTTGTGGGCCCCAGACTTGGTCCTTTGCCAGGATTTCCCCTCCCTCAACCCAGGCTCTTTCTGGATCACCCAGAACAGTGATATTTCTGACCTTAGCCCACCCAGGTCCTGCTCTTCCCAATTCTCCAAAGGTGAACTAGTGAACTTCACTCACCCTCTCTAATCCTCTTCCCTTCTGGAATAAGTGCACCCCTTCCTTCTGTGTCAGCTGAAGAGGGGAAAGTCACCCATGGGACCCTAGAAATATGACGCAGGACCAGAGGAGGGGGAAATACAGGTTTTGCCTCGTCAATGACCTGCAAGCTCTTTCCAGAGTTTGGTTAATTTCACACCATCCCTCAGGTGTGAAGGCCCCACTTCTCCTCACCCCACAAGCTTTTGGGTCCCTATTATCTACTTCAGCCTATCTGACAGCACATGGGGACACCCTAATCAGGTCACATTGGCGTTTCCAGAAGACACATGGCAAGCTCCTGCTCCTGGTTCCCATGGTCCTACATCCTCCGCACACATGTACTGGTTCTACTAGGTCTCCTTCCCTTAGTGGTTGTGTCTTCACTGTGTGTGATCACATTTCCTAGTATCCTCTCTGCACTCGCTGGTCATCAGAGATGTCTTTGGAATCTTTTCTCTTGCTTACTACTTGTTTCTTTTATCCTGTGGAGGAGGTTTTATAAAACAAAAGATTGGAGTTTTGATGAAGTCAGTGTATTCATCTTCTTTTCTTATTCACACTTCCGTTACTTACACTTTCATTCCAGCCTTGTCTTCCGTTGATTCTTCAAATATAAACAAGAGCTATTGCCTGAGGTTACATGACCCAGTTCCCTGTGTGAGGATGGAATTGGGCCTCTCACCCTCTGTTCCCACAGCTCCCTCTTGTAGTCTGCAAAATCGACCCCACATGTGCTCTCCCTACTAGAGGGAGTGATGAAGGTTGTCCCAAACCAGAGGCGTGGTCCAGGGTACAGATGGAAGTGTGTGTGTGTGTGAGTGCTGTTGTGTGTGTGGGAGCATGTGCTATGTGCACAGGAAGCACAGTCTCACAGCCACACAAGGGTTTTAGAATCTGTAATACAGACCAGGCACTAGGTTGCACTTCAGTCACCTATGAGCTGAACTCTGTCTGTTTTCAGAACCCCTAGCAAGGCCACAGGGAGGTAGGAAGTAGATTTGCATGCCACCCGAGGATAAGAGAAGCCTTGAGCACCCCTCCCAGCTGCAGGCTTAGCAGCTGATCCTGAGACATCTGCACCATGGCCTGGAGCCCTCTCCTGCTCCCCCTCCTCATTATCTGCACAGGTTCTGGCCCTAGGGATCAGCCCACACAGAAATCAGGAATCTGTATCGCCTGACCTTCAGCTCAGCACAGGGGATGCAGCAGGAGCTGTTCCCTCTGGGAATGACCCTCATCCTCACACTCACCTCTCTTCTCCTCTCCTCTTGCAGGTTCAGTGGTCACTGCTGAGCTGAGTCAACCACAGTCAGTCTCTGTGGCCTTGGGACAGACGGTCACGATCACCTGCCAAGGAATAAACACTGCTGCTTTCTGGCACCAGCAGAAGTCTGGGCAGGCCCCTGCGTTGCTCATTGGTGTTGCTGGTGATAATGTGCTCAGGCCTTCAGGGATCCCTGAGCGATTCTCAGGCTCCACTTCAGGCAGCACGGCCACCCTGACCATCAGCGGGGCCCAGGCTGAGGATGAGGCTGACTATCACTGTCTGTCAGTAGACAGCAGTAATACTCAGCCCACAGTGACACAGGGCAAAGGGGAAGTGAGACAAAAACCCCGTCCCCATCTGGGTCACACTCTCCTCCAGCCCCAGGAGGATGAGACACAGGCAAGAGGAGGTGACCTGGGTCCCAAATCCTTTGCCCCATCCCAGCTATCGGGCATTCTCTGCAGAGGTGAGTCCTGAGTGGATTTGGGACTGCAGGAAGGGGCTCCAGGTGTTTCCTTGACAACACTATTGTGGGGATTGAGGACCAAGGTGGAAAGTCTGAGAGTGCAGAGCACGAGGAACTGCAGAGGGAGCTCTGGAGTTGAGCAAGGATTCTAAACTACAGATGAGCACAGGGGTGAGGGAGGAAGAGGATGGGCAGGAGGAATAACCTCCCTGAGACATCAGAGGGAGCTTCTTGTAGGCTGCATGCACACACATGAGCATATGCAAACACACACACCTGCACACACACAGGCACACTCTGTCATATTTGCTTCTTTCCTGGTCAGAAGAGACAGATTCTAGTAAGGCATTGGTTGCCTGTCATGAGCACTTTGCTCACTAGTAGGAAAATTTGTCCCAACTTTAGACTGATGTGGTGCCATGGAAGGGAGTAAAAAAGCAAGTGGAGAGCAAGGATTGAATGTGTCCAGGGAATTTACAGAACCAATAAAAAAGAAGTCATATATACAGGTCTCCAGTATCTAGCACGGACACTGAACAAATGTTTGCATTAATCAAAAATTTTCTGTGAAGATTTAGGAATATATTGGTCCTAATAATTCAAACCTCAATGAGCCCATCCTGACAGTGAAATGTTCTGGATGTCATGTATCTAGATACAAAGACTATTATCCCGAATATGTTCCCTTGTTCTGAGTTTAGCAGATGTGGAACATGCTAAATAGGACAGGGGACACATTAAAATATGAGCACATTTGACATTCTAGCAATAAACATGATGCTTTCTGTGATTTAACAATACAATAGAAGACATTGGCAGAAAATTGTTGATGCAAATGTAAAGATTACTGAACTTTATGATGCAACAATCTAATACATTGTTTGATACTGAGAGAAAAGAAGAAAGTGAATAAAAACAACCAATTATCTGGGAGAACATCAATTGTCAAAATGTGTGTAACGATGACACTAGGGAGATATTGGGGAAGGAATGGAGGCTGGAACAAATATTTGGAAAAAGAAAATATACTTGAGAAATGACCAAATATTTTACCAAATATTCCAAATTTGTTAAAAACTATTAATACACAGAGCTTGAGATTCAGCAAACAAAGAGCTAAAGGGAAAAGAGGAACACAGCTCTACCCATGCCAGAAGGAACAGTTTAGGGAGAGACTCCCCAGTGGAGACCCAGAAAGACTCACCTGCACAGGGACAAACACGAGAACAGAATCCTCACGACAGCAATGCAGCAGGAGACAGAGCAGAAAAATGTGGAAGCTTCTAAATGAGAAAAATCCTGAGCATCTGTCCCTGCAGCTGCTCTCACAGATGCCAGGGTGAGTGGCGGGTCCCATGAAGCAGGGCTCCTGTGGGGAAGGACAGCTCCACTCCCCACGCAAATTCGGGTGCTGAGTCTCCAGCAATGAGGGAATGTTGTAACACGCGTCCACACTGATCCCTGCTCAAAGACAAGACATTCAGTACAATGACACATTTCAACATGGGTGTCAGCACCCAACACTTGTATTCTGCATCAGTGAAAGGAATGACAAGTGTTCTTGAGAATTATTTTTATTGTGGTGCAGAATCTCTTGAAGGTCAATCCGCAAATCTCATGAAAAATTATTTTGTAATTTTTTAAAAGTTTATTTATTTATGCAGACAAGAGCTGGGGTACAGGCCAGAAATGCAGAGGGTGAGAGGATTCACCAGACAGAGAGGGTAACAGAACATGCAGACTGACTGAAATACACTGCTGAGGGGAGCAGCGGGCAGGATAGAAGAGGTCTGCCGTGCAATGTGTATTGCTCCCAGGCTGGCTGAGGTGCAAATTCGTGCTGCAGAGTCTGCAAATCTCTTCATATGTAGTTCTAAACCCCTTGTGCCATCAATTTTGGAATTGATCTAGATGGTGGCTAATCATCAGGAAATGTTTCTGAAGTCTGATGACTTGTCCTACTCTAGAGAGATCTTAGTCGAATTCCCAAGTTCAGGTCATTTCAGAAAAATCCAATCTCCCAAGATGGTGCTAATGTCTAGCATTATGCTACACTGAGACCCAGAAGGGACAGGTAATTCCTGGCCCTGGGGAGCCAGCAGACACTGGGAGACTCTGAGGGGCTCATGGAGGAGAGGAGGCATCAGGGGAGGGGCTGTGTGCGGTGCTCAGCTGGGAGCAGGATGGATGGACCTGAGTCCCATGGCCCTGTCCAGTCTCAGTCACCTCTTTACACACAACTGGGAGGGGAAGCTCATCAGGGGTGTCTATGCCCAGGGGCACAGCGGCCACTCAGGGGGTCCAGGTGCAGTCTTAGCATGTGTCAGTGAGGCACATTGTATGTTTTCAGCAGCAGGAGCCTGAGGACAAATACATTTGTTCAGGACATTAGGGGAAAGTGCACACATCACAAGCTATACCTTAGAACAAATGTTCCTGTGCCTACCCCGTACAGTTCTCCAAAAGCCAGGGCCTTGACCTCCTTGGGAAGGATCCTCATCCTAAAATATCAGGAAAGGAACCTGACACGCGGAGCCTAGCCAAAGTCTCAGGTCCCCTTGTCCCATCCCACATCATCCGTGTTTTCTGCTGCAGAGGGAGCAGATGAAGGTCCCCACCCCTGTGCACAGACAGACTCACAATAGACAGGGAATCAGATTTCAGCACCATGAGCAGCTGAGTGTTCACTGCATAGATGCAGGGAGGACAGATGCCTGCATACAGAAGCTGGGTGCTGACAGGATGGGCCTGGAGGCCTGGGATGAGGTAAGGAGGAAAACAGGATGTCTAGTGAAGGGAGGGCAGGAAGGTGAATAATGGGCTCTGAGGTGGGAATTCTAACCTACCTGTTACTTCTTGGTTATTTAGAGAAAATCACTTACCCTCTCCCTGTTTCCTCATTTAGTAGACAGGAGCAGAGGCTGCTGTGGATAATTCCTAGGGCCTGGTCTCCATCAGGGTCAGAAGCAGTCATGCTGGTGACTGTCAGCACATGCAGGATGACATTCATCCTGGGCACCAGGGGGCGCTGTGGTCCTGGCTTGGAGACCTAATTAGTCCAGACAATGGGCTGTGCTCAGTGCGCTGGGCATGACTGACTGATGCTCCCTTTGAAGACACTTCTGGGGTAAAACCAACTCCCCAGCAAAACCCATACCTGTTCCTTCTTCTGACCTCAGGATATCACCATCATGAAGTGCCCGAGACCTGCCTTGGCAAAATATCGTGTCAGGGGTCCCGAAAGGATGAGACGGCGTCGACGAAACGTTAAGGGCTGAGGGGAAGGGAATGATGTAGATGAGGAGACGCTGACACTCGTGAGGTGCAAGTAACTTCTACTGAGGGGCCCAGCAGGTCCTTTATTTATACATTTTTAGCAAGCAATGAGATTACATTATCATGCGCATAGAAACAAAGCAGGAACAATCAGTGCATCCCTTAGACTTTTTGTTGCTATGTGCCTTCCGCAAGTAGGCAACCTTCAAGGTTAATAGATAGAAAAATAAGCCTTACACTAAAACTCATTGTATCAGTTAGACATTTACCTAAAAGAGTTGATAGCCACCAGTACATCCCTATCAGCTAAAGTCTAAGCATCAAAGACTCTTCTATTAATATAGCCTTTGGCCGGAAACTGGTTGTTTTTTGGTTATCAGCTAACATGATGCTCTACCTAGAAACTTCTTAACACAATTAACTTCATTTAAAATCTTTCCTAAGAAACTCCTAAAATGCAAAGGAAGGACTTACTATAATTATTGTGTTGGATTGCTTGTCAGGCATGTTCAATAAATTGTCTCCCATTGTCAAGTGTGCCAAATTGTTTAATAACTAATTTCTACACAGATAATTTTCCATGCCAATTACTTACAGTGTGCTGATATGTATAATTTATTGCCTAATATACTTTCTGATAAATTTTTCTCTTTTTATGACCAAGAACCAAAAACAAAGTGATGTTAGATCTTCAGCCTCATGGTGTGAGGCTCTTTAGCTTCAGCCCCACTGTGTGAGGCCCTTTATCTTAGCTGCTTGCCAGAGTTTCATCTGGCTGGGTCATCAAGGCCCCCTGCAGCAATGAAGACTTTAGCTCAGGGCTCAGACAAGACTGAGGCACACACTGAGGACTGGAGAGAGATTTGCATTGGCTGCCCCAACTCCTGGAGCTGCAGGCAGGGAGGATAAAACAGGAGACTGGAGAGGCCAGTACAGCTGGGCAGCCTTAGGGCAGAGCTCCTGGGAGACTCCACCAAGGCCTGGGTGTCCTTCTACCTCTTGCCCCACATGGTCTCCACAGGTGAGTGCAGCCCAGACTCAGGGGTACCCTTTCACAGTATTTCCCAGCCTGCCAAGTCCTTAGGACTGTCTCCCCATGTCATTCAGCATGGTTCTTGCATTTTCTCTTTCAGGTCTCTGTGCTGTGCCTCTGCTGACCCAGCCCCCTTCTGCATCTGCCTCCCTGGACCCTCAGCCAAACTCACCTGCACCCTGAACAAAAGTTCAGTACCTTCCCCATTGCATGGTATCAACAGCTGCCAGGGAGTGTCCCAGGGAATGTGATGTGTCTTAGGAATGATGGAGGCCACAGCAAAGGAGAGGAGATACCTGATCACCACTCAGGCTCGGCTCAGGGACTGACCACTAATTGACCTCCAACATCCAGTCTAAGGATGAGGCTGAATATCACTGTAGTGCTGACTTTAATACAGGGCCATATGGTGAAGCCACAGTGACACAAAGGGGAAGTGAGGCCAAAAAGACCCTCCCCCAGGGCTCTTCCCCACATGGTCAGGGTGAGCTAATCCCCATTTCACGGCAAGGCCATAAGAATTTTACTCTTCTCCTTCAACCCTGTGGTTCTGACCTTCTCCGCAGACAGCAGGATCAGAGGACATGGGTCATCATTGAGGTCAGTTGACAACACAGCATCCATGTCCTCCCTCAGGCCTATGGGTTGGTTCATACCAAACTCCGCCTAGTGTCTGTCAGCCAATAAATGGAAACAGAGTTTGAGGAAAGGGAAAGTGGTTTAATTGATCACCAAATGGAAGGCAGCAGACTCATGACTGAGAGACAACCGTGCTGCTCTCAGGCAGAGTGCAGGGATAGTCACACAAAGGGAAAAAAAGGGGGAGAGACGGGCAAGGGTCTGCAAAGGGGAGGGGGAAGGGGTTGGCACAGACACAGGTGGGCGCAGCTTGCTTTTTTGCCTGCTGTATTCCTTGGAATGCAAGAAGAAAAATGGTCAAACAAGGGGAGAATTGCAAGAAATATGGAAAAGACAAACTTGTTCATGCTTATCTGAGAAACCGGTCATTTGTACCTGTATCGTGATGCTGCGAGAGACAGGAAGGATCCACACCCTGAGAGATACCAGGTGATGACCATGTCCCCAAGGGTCACAGCCCTGTGCCCACAGCTTGAGTAGGAGAAGAGTCTGGAGTCTCAGAGTTTCAGGTAATTGTCTGCAGGGAGTGTCCTATCACTCTTCAGGATTGAGGTTCAGCAGAAAACATTTGATGCCTGGGGACAATGGACTCAAAATTCTGAGCCCCAGACTGGGGGCTCCAGACTGGGATCCAATTGGGTATTGAAGTGCATGTGAGGAGGCCCCCACTGTGCTTACTGCTCTGTGTGAGCCTCATCAGCTGTGCCTGTTTATAGCAGGGGAGAGGGTGACACATGCTCAAATGCCCCATCCATATGCCTTCCCGTGGGTCACTGGGCTGAGACTGGTGGAACTGGGCACCATGGTGACCTGAGATACTGCAGCTGAGCCCATGTTCATGTGGGGATTTGAGGTGAGGGGCATCTTCTGTGAATAGGTCTTGCATCTTCCAGTCTACTTCTATTCTTCTCTCTTGCAGGTTCTGTGGTCTCCCATGAGCTGACTCAGTCACCCTCTGTGTCAGTGGACCCAGGAGAGACAGTCAGAATCACCTGTCAGGGAGACAAATAATGTAAGTAGAAGAGCTCACTGGACCCAGCAGAAGCCAGTCCAGGCCCCAGTGATGGTCATTTACCATGATAAAGACCGGCCCTCAGGGATCCCTGACTGGTTCTCTGGCTCCACTTGGGGGACAAGGCCCCTCTGCAAGGCCCAGGCTGAGGATGAGGCTGATTATTACTGTCAGTCAGGAGGCAGCAGTTATGATCTCCCGCAGTGACATGAGGCCATGGAGAAGTGAGAAACAAAACTACCCTGTCGGGGTCACACTCTCCTCCAGCCCAGGAGGATGGAGACAGGCATGAGCAGCAAAATGAGCTTCTGAAACTCATGTATGTTGCTGTGTGCATCCATACGTCATTGCATCGCCCTTGCTGAGAAGCTTCCATGGAGGGATGGACTCATTTATTCACTCGTCCCCATAAGTAACCTTTGTTCTCTATCCAGTTCTGGGCAATTTCAAATAAAACCTTCAGAGTATATATTTATAGGTTTTCCCTGATCAGAGGTCCCGAGTCTCCCCTTCTTCCAGCCCCCATGCAGACTCTGCAGCCTGAGTGTCAGGAGTGGTTTAGGGCTCAGGGCCAGGCTGTCCCAGTGTTTGCTGCACAGGGCTGCGAGCTGAGGAAACAGGGATGCATTGAAGGACAGAGAGAAGGAAACATTTGTTCCATGTGTGAAAAAGAAAACTCGATCATTGAAAAACTGACCGAAATTTTTGAGTAAAATTGCATTTGGATGGTGAGCACCACACTTAACAGTTAAGAAACTGCCAGGAGGGACTTGATGTTGCCACCTCCCTAACTCGGGCTGCTCTCTGTCCTCTGGACACCTGCACCACCTCTCCGTGAGCGAGTGCTCCTGGGAAACTGCACCTGACACAATTTCTGTTTTCCTTATTGAACCACTGTTTCCAGACAGAAACATCCTCTCCATTATTAAACATTCTGTGAGTTTGGACACCGTGCATGGAGGGGTCGCGCGGCCGCAGTCTCCACGCAGAACAGCACAAGCCCTCTCTGTCCTTCCCCCGGCCCTGGGTGGTCTCGCCTCTGCCCCAGCGCTGCCAGGGCTGATCCCTGCCTGTCCCCGGAGTTGGGTCTTAGCAAAAAGTCATAAAATGGAATCACACATGGGAGCTTTTATTTTTGCTTTTGTTCAGCATGAAGCATCTAATATTCATTTATGTTGCTGTGTGCACCCATAATTCGTTCTGTCTCCACACTGAGAATTTTCCTAAGAGGGATGAACATCAGTTTATTGACCATTCCCCATAATTAGCTTTTGTTTTCTGTCCAGTTTCAATCTGGGCAATTTCAATTAAAACTTTTATAACATTTACTTTTTTTTTTAAGATTTACTTATTTATTTATACAAGAACTGGGGTACAGCCTAGATGTGCGGGAGGGTGCGAGGATTCACCAGAGACAGAGCCAGGAAAAGAACAGGCAGACTGACTGAAATAGACTCTTGAGTAGAGCAGGGAGTTGGAGAGGAGACAGGAGAGGTCTGCTGCGCCATGTGGGTATCTCCCCAGCAGTTCGGGATCAAATCTGCACTGCAGAGGCTGTGGAGAACTTCACAGCACTCACCCGCCTGTGCCACTAGGGAGGCTCCCTTTATAACATTTATGTACAGGTTTTTGGTGGACATTGTTTTTATTTCACTTGGGTAAGTACAAGGAAGGAAATTGCTGAGTCACAAGGCAAATAAATGATTAACTTCCCAAGAAACTGCCAAATTGACTTCCAGTGTGGAATCTGGTTTTATACTTTCATTATCACCAGCCACTGATAAGACTTGCAGCTGTTCTGCATTCTGCTGGAGGCCAGCTCAGGCAAACTGTCTCCTCAGGGGTTCCTGTAAGGATGAGAAGGTGTGGACGAATCTGAGGGGGTGCGGGGGGGAAGGGAATGAGGAGACACTAACACTTGTTCCTGGTGCAAGTTATCTCCTGCCAAGGGTCTCAGCAGTTCCTTATTTGTACATTACAAGCAAACCGTGGGAGTACATAAGCATATGCATTAAAGCAGGAAGATAAAAATCATTACATCTTTCTCAAGAACAGCCAGGGGACTATTTGCCCT
Source organism: Talpa occidentalis (assembly GCF_014898055.3). Lineage (NCBI taxonomy): Eukaryota > Metazoa > Chordata > Mammalia > Eulipotyphla > Talpidae > Talpa > Talpa occidentalis. The sequence goes on from NW_023601433.1 coordinate 27,289,020, forward strand.
CTTGCAGAGGCCATGACATTTATTATTCTTTGTTTTAAAGAAGGCACAGTTGCTAAACAAAAGTGTTCTTAGAATAGTCATTTATCTTAAACATCCAAACAATTATCTTATTACTAGCATCTAACCATCTAACACATTGTTTGATATTGAGAGAAAAGAAAAGTGAAAAAACGACCAGTTATCTGGGGTACAGGAGAACATCATTGTCCAAATGTGTGTAACGATGGCACTAGGGAGAAATAGGGGAAGGAATGGAGGCTAGAACAAATATCTGGAAAAAGAAAATATACTTGAGAAAACACCAATATTTTACAAAACATATCAAATTTGGTAAAAACTATTAATATACAGAGCTTGGTTTTCAGCAAACCAAGAGCTAAAGGGAAAAGAGGAACACAGCTCTACCCACGCCGGAAGGAACAGTTTAGGGAGAGACTCCCCAGTGGAGACCCGGAAAGACTCATCTGCACAGGGACAAACACGAGAACAGAATCCTCACGACAACAATGCAGCATGAGACAGAGCAGAACAATGTGGAAGCTTCTAAATGAGAAAAACCCTGAACATCTGTCCCTGCAGCTGCTCTCACAGAGGCCAGGGGAGTGGCGGGTCCCATGAAGCAGGGCTCATGAGGGGAAGGACAGCTCCACTCCCCATGCAAATCCGGTTCCTGAGGCTCCAGCAATGAGGGAATGTTGTAACATGCGTCCACACTGATCCCCTTTACAAGACAAAACTTTTGGTACAATGACACATTTCAACATGGGTGTCAGCACCAACACTTGTATTCTGCATCAGTGGACAGAATGACAAGGGTTCTTGAGAATCACTTCATTTGTGGTGCAGAATCTCTTTCAGAGAGAAGGTCAGTCCTGTAAATCTCATGAAAAATTGTTTTACAATTTTTTTAAAGCTTATTTATTTATGCATACAAGAGCTGGTGTACAGGCCAGAGATGTGGAGGGTGAGAGGATTCACCAGAGACAGAGTGGGGAACAGAACATGCAGACTGACTGAAATACACTGCTGAGGGAGCAGTGGGCAAGATAAAAGAGGTCTGCCATGCCATGTGTATTGCTCCCCGATCATCTGGGGAGAAAATTCGTGCTGCAAAGTCTGCATATCTCTTCATATGCAGTGCTTAACCAATGCGCCACCAGGGAGGCCCGATTTTGGAATTGATCTAGATGGAGGCTAATCATTAGGAAATGTTTCTGAAGTCCAATGACATGTCCTTCTCCATGGAGAGATATTAGTCAAAGTCCCAAGCTCAGGTCACTTCAGGAAAGTCCGATCTCCCAGGATGGTGCTAATGCCCGGTGTCACGCTGCACTGAGACCTAGAAGGGACAGGTGATGCCTGGCCCTGGGGAGCCAGCAGCCCCTGGGAGACTCTGAGGCGCACGTGGAGGGGAGGAGGCATCAGGGGATGGTGTGGGGTGGTTGGCTGGGAGCAGGATGGATGGGCCTGAGGCCTTGGCCCTGTCCAGTCTCAGTCACCTCTTTACACACATCTGGGAGGGGCAGCTCATCAGGGGTGTCTATGCTCAGGGGCACAGGGGCCTCTCAGGGTGTCCAGGTGCAGCGTCTCAGCATGTGTCAGTGAGTCACATTGTATATTTTCAGCAGCAGGAGCCTGAGGACAAATACATTTGTTCAGGACATTAGGGGAAAGTGCTCACATCACTGGCTATACCTTAGAACAAATGCTCCCATGCCTGTCTGACAGTCTCCAAAAGCCAAGACCTTGACTCCTTGAGAAGGATCCTCATCCTAAAATATCAGGAAAGGAAGCTGACATGCATAGCTTAGCCAAGGTCTCAGGTCCCCTTGTCCTGTCCCATAGAATCTGTGTTTTCTGAAACAGAGGGAGCAGATGAGGGTCCCCACCCCTGTGTAAAGACAGACTCAAATTTGTTGGGAATCAGATTCTAGCACCGTGAGCATTTGAGTGTTCACTGCATAGATGCAGGGAGGACAGACACCTGAATACAGATGCTCGGTCCTGACAGGACAGGCCTGGAGGCCTGGAATGAAGGAAGGAGGAAATCATGATGCCCATTGAGCGGAGGGCAGGAGGTTGAATAATGTTCTCTGAGGTAGGAATTATAACCTATCAGTTACTTCCTATTAATTCCCTATGATTGCTCCGACTCCTTCCCTTCCTTCAGGAAACCCTGACACCCAGACTACTGCAGCTGGCTCGCAACACTACTTAGTCCACACACTGGGCTGTGCTCAAGTGCCCTGGGCATGACTGATGCTACCTTTGAAGACACTTCTGCTGTACAACCAACTCCTCAACGAAACCCACACCTGTTCCTTCTTCTGACTTCAGGAAATCACCAGCTTGAGGCCCTTAGGCTCAGGGCTCAGACAAGACTAAGACACACACCCTGGGGACTGGAGAGAGATTTGCATTGGCTGCCCCGCCTCCTGGAGCTGCAGACAGAGAGGATAAGACAGGAGTCTGGGGAGGCCAGTGCAGCTGGGCAGCCTCAGGGCAGAGCTCCTGGAAGCCTCCACCATGGCCTGGGTGTCTTTCTGTTAGGGGTAAAGGATGTCCTAAAGCTAATTCCATACAGGTTTGTGGACTCCACCCCCACTCCAGACCAAAGCCAAAAAAACACTGGGAACTCCAAATCCCATCACCACCAAAGGGAAGGTTGATGGGAAATGAGGGTGGGGTTAAGTAGCCAGGTTTGGTATAAAGCCAGACATGTGGGCTTTGGAGGGGTCCCCCATTTTGACTCTCCACCAGCTCGCAGCGTTCGACCAGCTCTGAGAGTGACTTTGGGTTTCCAGGTCAGCGGATCGGGTAGGATGCGTTAAAGACTTTATTTCCCTATTTTCTCCCTGAGTTGTACATTTCCTTAATTCCCTTTCCCTTGTAAATAAACCTTTTATTAACCTTTTGTGTGTGCCTGTGGTGGAGTATTAATAAGTCCCTTTTAAGTGTGCAGGTGAGGACCCACAGCCAGGCAACCCGTTTTATATCGGGGTTGCTCCGTAACATTTCTACCACCTGTCTCTCATGGTCTCCACAGTTCAGAGCAGCCCAGACACTCAGGGGTACCCCTTCACAGTATTTCCCACAACGCACAGTCCTTAGGGCTGTCTCCCCATTGCCATTCACCCTTCATTGCATTTTCTGTTCCAGGTTCTGTGCTGTGCCTGTGCTGACCCAGGCCCCTTCTGTATCTGCCTCCCTGGGAGCATCAGCCAAGCTCACCGGCACCCTGAACAGAGTTCAGTACCTTCCCCATTGCATGGTATCAACAGCTGCCAGGGAGGGTCCCATGGAATGTGATGTATCTTAGGAATGATGGAGGCCACAGCAAAGGAGAGGGGATTCCTGATCGCTTCTCAGGCTCCAGCTCAGGGGCTGACCACTACCTGACCATCTCCAACATCCAGTCTGAGGACGAGGATGAATATCACTGTAGTGCTGACTTTAATACAGGGCCATAGGGTGACGCCACAGTGACACAAACGGGAAGTGAGGCCAAAACCTCCCTCCCCCAGGTCTCTTCTCCACATGGTCAGGGTGAGCTACTCCCCATTTCACGGCAGGACCCTAAGAATTTTACTCTTCTCCTTCAACCCTGTGGTTCTGACCTTCTCCCCAGACAACAAGACCGAGAGGACACGGGTCGTCATTGAGGTCACATTGACAACACAACATCTCTGTCCTCCCTCAGGCCTGTGGGGTGATTGATACTGAACACCGCCTCAGTGACCCTCAGCCAATAAATGGAAACAGAGTTTGAGGAAAGGGAAAGTGGTTTAATTGATCACCAAATGAGAAGGCAGCAGACTCATGTCTGAGAGACAACCGTGCTGCTCTTTGGGAGAGTGCAGGGATAGTCACACAAAAGGGAAAAAGAGGGAGAGATGGGCAATTGTCTGTAAAGGGAAGGTGGAATCTTCAAGAAGGAATGAAAAGAATCAGGACTACAACTACATAGATGAGTTGCTATTGCTGAAATCTGTTAAAAAGTCATGCTACTGTCTAAAGCAAAAGGCACTGACCATGTATGTTGGCATTTATAATGCACATAACAGTAAATTGCGGGAAAATTGTAGCAAAATGAGTGAAAATTTAATGATGGTTACGTGGCCCGTACACTCTATGTGACATGATGTAATATCATATAAATTAAATTGTAAATTATAATTATAAGATGATTACAGTTAACAACAAAAACAGGGCACAGATAAATTGGAATCATAATGCAATTCAATTACATGGAAACATATAAAGGAAAAAGCAAAAAAAAAAAGATGAGAAATTTTTTAAAATAATACTATGACATGTTTAAAAAAAACATGGTGTATTGAAAATACGTTAACATCCACTTTCATTGTAAATAATCAAATATCACAATTGAGAGCAGAGGCTATCAATTGAATTGAAAAGCTATACCGAAGTATGGGCTGCGAGAATATATCAACAGTAAATACAAAGACAGACAGCTAAGCGCCAATTCAGACGAGGCTGAGGGAGAAACCCTTCAACATGAACTCTGAGAAATTTATGGTGATAAAAACCCTGGTAAATAATCACGAGGGGTGAGTGCAACTGAGTTTCAGGTCAGGAAGCACCAGTGGCCTCTGGTAATCAGCCTGCCCTTGCCGGGGCGGGGTGGGGGGGGGGCTTCTTCCTGAATCTGAGTTGACATGAAGGCAGGGGCCTCTAGAGCATCTCTCAGGTTCCAGACTTCAAATCTGCAAATGAACAAATGCCCCAGCTAGGACACTTGACAAGTGGGATGTGCTTCAAAAACCTGACATGGCCTGCCCCGCTGTGGCCCATATTCTATCTTGCTATGCTCTGCCAGGAGGTCAGGACATCACAGCTGGCACAGGGGAGGGCTGGACTCTGTTCAACACTCTCTCCTTGTTCAGGGGCTCTGGGGTGACTAACAAAGAGGTTCCTGGGATGAGCTCTCCTCTGACAGAAGGGGGCAGCAGAGCTGCAGGCAGGAGCCCCAGGACAAAGCTGGCTGCCCAGTAGCCTCAGTAGGACCAACCTGCCCTGGGGTCTGGAAACCAGAACAGCGTCAGAGGAACTCAGCACAGTCAGGCCTTCCCCAGGCTGCAGTGACCGTATTCTGAGGGTGAGAATCACAGTGTGCTGCCAGGACACTGATACGATCAGGATCCAGGGGACATCATCTGGGAAATGAGCCATAGAGCCTGTGCCCAGGGAGCTCACCCTCTGTGGTGGCACATCAGGGGCACCCTCACCACTGTTCCTGCCTCTCCATTCTCCAGGCTGACTGTTAGCTCAGGCTGCACCTACTTTACTCAGGAGGGCCAGGCCCACTTTTTGGGACACCCTGGGCCCTGGATGGAGAACTCTGGCCACAGTTAAGAGACCCTCTCCAGAGTGAAGTGATTCTCCCACCTCTGGTCACAGTCTGGAAACGGGCTGTCCCTGTTCATTGAATTAAGGATCCACATGCCCTGGGTACCCCTGACTATTCAATCCCCAGAGTTCTCCCTCTGTGCAAAGACCATGACCCTGGGGATCTTCAGAGACCATGGAGCCAAAACAGTTTCTTAGCTAGGTCTGGATTTCAAAAGTTTCCATCTTATACAAGGGCACCATGGCCTGGAGCCCTCTCTTGCTCCCTCTCCTCATTATCTGCACAGATGCTGGCCCTAGGGATCAGCCTACTCAGACACCAGGGAGCAGTCTGGCCTGACATTCAGCTCAGCACAGGGAATGCAGCACAGGCTGTGCCCTATGGGAGTGACCCTCATCCCACACTCACCTCTCTTCTCCTCTCCTCTTGCAGGTTCAGGGGTCACTGCTGAGCTGAGTCAACCACAGTCAGTCTCTGTGGCTTTGGAACAGACAGCCATGATCACCTGCCAAGGAATATACAATAATGCTAGCTGGCACCAGCAGAAGCCCGGCTAGGCCCTTGTGCTGCTCATTGATGCTGATGCTGACAGGGCTTCAGGGATCCCTGCCCGATTCTCAGGCTCCAGCTCGGGGAGCATGGCCACCCTGACCGTCAGTGGGGCTCAGGCAGAGGATGAGGCTGACTATTACTGCCTCTCACTGGACAGCAGTTATTATCATCCACAGTGACATGGGGCCATGGGGAAGTGAGACATAAACCCCGTCCCCATCTGGGTCACTCTCTCCTCCAGCCCCAGGAGGATGGAGACGCAGGCAAGAGCGTTCTGACCCAAGTCCCAGCTCTTTTTCCCCTCCACCACTTCTTGGACATTCGTTGCAGATGTGAGTCCTGAATGGATTTAGGACTGCAGGAATGGGCTCTGTTGTGTGCCCTTGACCACAGTAGTTATGGAGCAAGGTGGAAAGACTGAGAGGGCAGAGCTCGAGAAACTGCAGAGACAGCTCTGGAGTTGAGCAGAGATTGTAAGAGAGGTGACAAGCACAGGTTTGAGGGAGAAAAAGGATGGGCAGGAGGAATAACCACCCCGAAACAACACAAGAGCTTCTTGCATGAATTACACACTCACACACACACACACACACACACACACACACCATGCACACACACAGCCACAGGCACACACAGCCATATATGCCTGTGCCTGGTCAGAAGAGAAAGGTCCTATTAAGGCATCGGTTGCCTGTCAGGAGCGCTTTGCTCAGTATTGGGAAAATTTGCTCACACTTTAGACTGATCTGGTGACTCTTAAAGAGAGTAAAAAAGCAAATTCAGAGTGAGGATTGAATGTGTCCAATAAATTTACAGAAATAAAATGTAAAAAAAAAATATATCATAGAGATAAATACAGGTCTGGAGTATATAACAAGGGACATTGCACAAAATTGCCGGTAAAGAATTAGGAATGCATTTGCCCTAATAATACAAAACTCAATGAGCCCATCCTGGGCTTACCTGACGGTCCTCCGAAGCAGAGACCTTGACCTCATTGGAAAGGATCCTCATCCTAAAATATCAGGAAAGGAGCCTGACACGTGGAGCCTGACCAAGGTCTCAGGTCCCCTTGTCCTGTCACAGAGAGAGCAGACGAGGGTCCCCACCTCTGTGCACAGACATTTGACAGGGAATCAGATTCCAGCTCCGTGAACAGCTGAGTGTTCACTGCATAGACGCAGGGAGGACAGACTCCTGAATAGAGAAGCTTCAGTCCATGCCAGGAGGCCTGGCATGAGGGAACGAGGAAAACATGATGCCCGGTGAGGGGAGGACAGGAGGGTGAATTATGGGCTCTGAGTGGGAATTCTAGCCTATCCATTACTTCTTGGGTATTTAGAGAAAGTCACTTACCCTCACCAGTTTCCTCTTTTAGTAGACGGGAGCAGAGGGTTATTCCGAGTGTCTGGTGAGGGGCCCATGTCACACTCACCCAGGGCCTGGTCTCCATCAGGGTCAGAAGCAGTCATGCTGGTGACTGTCAGCACATGCAGGATGACATTCATCCTGGGCACCAGGGGGCGCTGTGGTCCTGGTTTGAAGGCCTAATTAAACCAAGTCAATGGGCTGTGCTCAAGTCACAGGTCATGACTGCTGCTCCCTTTGAAGACACTTCTGCTATAAAATCAACTCCCACAATGTCCCACACCTGGTCCTTCTTCTGACCTCAGGAAATCAGCTGCTTGAGGCCCTTTGGCTCAGGACCAGGACAAGACAGAGACACACACTTGGGGACTAGGGAGAGATTTGCGTTGGCTGCCCTGCCTCATTGCACTACAGACAGAGAGAATAACACAGAAGCATAGAGAGGCCAGTGCAGCTGGGCAGCCTCAGGGCAGAGCTCCTGGAAGCTTCCACCATGGCCTGGGTGTCCTACCTCCTGCCCCTCATGGTCTCCACAAGACAGAGCAGCTCAGACACTTAGGGATCCCCCTTCACAGTATTTCCTACCGCGCACAGTCCTTAGGGCTGTCTGTCCATTGTCATTCAGCATTCTTGCATTTTCTATTCCAGGTCTCTTTGCTGTGCCTGTGCTGACCCAGCCCCCTTCTGCATCTGCCTCCTGGGACCCTCAACAAAACTCACCTGCACAGAGACACCGGGTTCTTTGTGGAGTGACTGCAGACACCCGAGAACACAGGTTTTGGAGTGACCATGTCATTTTCCTTGGGCTTTAATAACAGAGAAGCGAACACTGGGGGTTCACAAAAGAGACATAGCACTGAGGTTATCAACTGAGCTCAAGCCCACACAGCAAAATGTTTTCACCTGCACTCAGCTATGATCTTGCAGGAAGGGGGATGCAGACACCTGCAACAGCTGAAACCCCAGGATAACCGGCCAGGGGGCTCCCTTGGAGTGACTGCACTGATTAAAGGCAGCAGGTTTCGCTATAATGATCAGTACTAAGCCCAGGCTGGAGACTTAGCATGATAAGAAGACATGTGTCCTGTGCACCTGCATGAATGGGAAAGGGAAGGTTGACTCTCCACAACAACACTATCATGCCTGTTAGACGTGTGGTGCAGACAATCAAATGTCCATCCTGGGTAAGAGGATAACAGATCTGCTATGTTCATAATGTAGTCTCTCATTCAGCCACACAATGTATTGTAGTCCTGCCATAGGCCACTACATGGAAGAACCTAGAACACATTGTCCAGTGAAGGACTCACTCACAAGACCACATAATATACTGGTTTCAGAATCCTCAACAGAGAAATGAATAGATACGGAAAAATACAGCATTTTTTTTTTTTTAGAACTGCGGTGCTTGGAGGCAAGAGCAAGAGATGAGGGTTGGGGTGATTTTTAGTAATGAAATATTGTTAGTAGCCTGACATATTGTTAATTAGCACATATCTCTAGATACCACAATACATTGAATTTACATGTGCATTTGCTGCAGTCCAGTGTGTGGGAACTACACTTCAACAATGCAATATAAACACAATAAGCACACTCATTTTAAGTCACAAGCTTGTAACTCAAAAACAAGTTTCTCACCAGAGAGATAAATTATAGTCCTTATTTTATTCCATAAAAACACATTGTGTGCAGATGATGGTGTACAAAAGTGTGAAGACTCCCTCCCAGCTATGATCCTGGGTGAGAGTCAGGTGGGACCATTCCCGATGCTCCAGGAAACGCCTCTTCAGAACCCTGGGTGGGGCTGCACCTCCTGTGTCTGTTCATGCAGGTGAGTTGTCACCTCTGGTTCCTCAGGTAATGTACGAAAGTCTACTCTGCCTATTTTATAAAGAAAAAACAGATTTTCCTCCAAGCACTGTGCTGACAAGCTCCAGAGCTGCTGTGTGATCTGTAGGGACCAAGATCACAGAGGGGCAGTGGAATCTTCTATGACTCAAAGTGGCAACCACACTGATGACAGATTATTACATCTTCATCTTCTTAAGAGCTACTAAAGCATGAGTAGGAGATTGAAGAGATTGTCTGCACTGCATCCCCAGGACCTTAGCAACCATCAGGGAAATTCCAGGACAGAGATCATGAAGAGACCACTCTAGCTCCATCAGTCTGGACTGTTTTCTCCTGGGGTTACTGAGCAGCCCCAAAGACAGGTGGGAGCAGCGCCCATGTGCCTGAGCTGCCCCAGACACGGCGCAGCAGCGCCCCCTCAGGCAGTAGGAGCAACTGTCAAGGAGAAGCTGTCTCCATTTGTGGGCCCCAGACTTTGCCCTTTGCCAACATTTCCCCTTCCTCAGCCCAGGCTCTTTCTGGTTCACCCAGAACAGTGTCATTTCTGACCTTGGCCCTCCCAGGCCCTGCTCTTCCCAATTCTCCAAAGGTGAATTAATGAACTTCACTCACCCTCTGTAATCATCTTCCCTTGAGGAATAAGTGCACCCCTTCCTTCTGTGTCAGCTAAAGTGGAGAAAGTCACCCATGGGGTCCTAGAGATGTGACCCAGGACCAAGGTGGGGGAAATGCAGGTTTTGCTTCCTCAGTGACCTGCACACTCTTTCCAAAGTTCTGTTAATTTCACACCATCCGTCAGGTGTGAAGACCCCAATTCTCCTTACCACACTAGCATTTGGGGTCCCATTTTCTACTTTGCCTATTTTTTCTCTTGCTTACTGCTCGATTCTTTTATCCTGTGCAGGAGGTTTTATTAAACAAAAGATAGGAGTTTTGATGAGGTCTGTGTATTCATCTTCCTTTCATACATCACGCTTCTGTTACTTACACTTTGATTCCAGCCGTGCCTCCTGTAGATTCTTTAAACATAAACAAGAGTTATTGCCTGAAGTTACATGACCCAGTTCCCTGTGTGGGGATGGAATTGAGCCTCTCACACTCTGTCCCCATAGCTCCCTCCTGTAGTCTACAAAATCGACCCCACATGTGCTCACCTCACTAGAAAGAGTGACGAGGGTTGTCCCAAACCATGGGCATAGTCCAGGGTACAGATGGAAGTATGTGTGTGTGTGTGTGTGTGTGAGTCTATGCTGTGTGCACAGGAAACACTGGTTCAAAAGCCACACAAAGGGCCATAGAATCTCTAGTACAGACCAGGCACTACGTTGCACTTCACAGTCTTCTATGAGCTGAGCTCTGGCTGTTCTTCAGAGCCCCTAGCAAGGCCACAGGGAGGTAGGAAGTAGATTTGCATGCCACCCGAGGATAAGAGAGTCCCTGAGCAGCCATCCCAGCTGCAGGCTTAGAAGCTGATCCTGCGACATCTGCACCATGGCCTGGAGCCCTATCCTGCTCCCCCTCCTCATTATCTGCACAGGTGCTGGCCCTAGGGATCAGCCCACACAGAAACCAGGAATCTGTCTGGCCTGACCTTCAGCTCAGCACAAGGGATGCAGCAGGGGCTGAGCCCTCTGGGAATGACCCTCATCCTCACACTCACCTCTCTTCTCCTCTCCTCTTGCAGGTTCAGTGGTCACTGCCGAGCTGAGTCAACCACAGGCAGTCTCTGTGGCCTTGGGACAGACGGCCACAATCACCTGCCAAGGAATAAACACTGTTGTTTTCTGGCACCAGCAGAAGCCCGGCCAGGCCCCTGTGTTTCTCATTGTTGTTAGTGGTGATAATGTTCACAGGCCTTCAGGGATCCCTGCCTGATTCTCAGGCTCCAGCTCCAGGAGCACGGCCACCCTGACCATTAGCGGGGCCCAGGCTGAGGATGAGGCTGACTATTACTGTCTGTCAGGAGACAGCAGTAGTACTCATCCCACAGTGACACGGGGCCAAGGGGAAGTGAGATAAAAACTCCATCCCCATCTGGGTCACACTCTCCTCCAGCCCCAGGAGGATGAGACACAGGCAAGGGGAGGTGACCCGGGTTCCTAGTCCTTTGCCCCACCCCAGCTCTCGGGCATTCTCTGCAGATGTGAGTCCTGAGTGGGTTTGGGACTGCACGAAGGGGCTCTGTGTGTTTCTCTGGCTCTGTGAATGTGGGGATTGAGGACCAAGGTGGAAAGACTGAGAGGGCAGAGCATGAGGAACTGCAGAGACAGCTCTGGAGTTGAGCAAAGATTCTAAAGCACAGATGAGCACAGGGGTGAGGGAGGAAGAGGATGGGCAGGAGGAATAACCTCCCTGATTCATCAGAGGGAGCTCTTGTATAGAGCGAGCACATACACACGCATGCGCACATGAAGAAGTGCACACACACACACATACACCTGCACACACACAGGCACACACAGTCATACTTGTTTGTTCGCTGGTCAGAAGAGACAGATGCTAGTAAGGCATTGGTTGCCTGTCAGGAGATCTTTGCTCACTAGTAGGGAAATTTGTCCAAAGTTTAGGCTGATCTTGTGGTTCAGAAGAGAACGAACGTTGAGAGCAAGGATTGAATGTGTCTAGTGAATTTACAGAGCCAAAATGTAAAAAAAAAAAAAAAAAAAAAAAAACAAAAAAACAAAAACATAAAGACAGGTCTTAAGTATCTAGCAGGGGACATTGCACAAATTTTGGAACTTACCAAAAATTTTTCTGTGAAGATTTAGGTATATATTGGCCCTAATAATACAAACCTCAATGAGCCCATCCTGACAGTGAAATTTTCTGCATTCATGTAAATATATATGAGAGTATTATATTGAAAATGTCCCCTTATTGTGAGAGAAGCAGTTGAGTGAACTTCCTAAATAAGACACCCGACACATTAAAATATGAGCACAATTGACATTCTAGCAATAAACATGATATTTTCTGAGATGTAATAATACAATGGAAGACATTGGCAGAAAATTACTTGATGCAAATGTAAAGATTACTGAACTTTGTCATGTAACAGCCTAAAATATTGTTTGATACTCAAGAGAAAGGAGAAAAGTGAAAAAATAACCAGTAATATGAGGTACAGGAGACCATCAAGGTACCAAATGCCTGTGACGATGGCACTAGGGAGAACTGGGCAAAGAATGGGGGCTAGAAAAAATATTTGGAAAAGAACATATATTTGAGAAATGACCAAATATTTTATCAAATATTCCAAATTTGGTAAAAACTATTAATACACAGACTTGATATTTAGCAAACCAAGAGTGAAAAGGCAAAAGAGGAACACAGCTCTACCCATGCCAGAAGGAAAAGTTTAGGGAGAGACCACCTAGTGGAGACCCAGAAAGACTCATCTGCACAGGAACAAACACGAGAACAGAATCCTCATGAAAACAATGTGAACACGAGACAGAGCAGAAAATGGCAAAACTTCTAAATGAGAAAAACCCCAGGAGCCAGGGATGTGGCAAGTCCCATGAAGCAGGGCTCATGTGGGGAAGGAGAGCTCCACTCTCCATGCATATCCGGGTACTGAGGCTCCAGCAATGAGGGAATGTTGCAACACGTGTCCACGCTGATCCCTGCTCAAAGACAAGACATTCAGTACAATGACACATTTCAACACAGGTGTCAGCACCCAACACTTGTATTCTGCATCAGTGAAAGGAATGACAAGTGTTCTTGTGAATTACTTTTATTGTGGTGCAGAATCTGTTACAGAGAGAAGGTCAATCCTGGAAATCTCATGACAAATTATTTTGGAATTGATCTAGATGGTGGCTGATCATAAGGAAATGTCACTGTAGTCAGATGACTTGTCCTTCTTCACAGAGAGATCATTGCCAAGTTCCCAAGCTCAGGTTGTTGAGGAAAGACCATTCTGCCAAGATGATGCTAACAACTGGTCACACGCTGCACAGAGACCCAGAAGGGAAGGTTGGGACTGGCCCAAGGAGAGCCTCAGGCCCTGGAGACTCTGAGGGGCACCTAGAGAGGAGACGGTGTCAGGGGATGGCCTTTGTGGTGTGTTAAGCTGGGAACAGGACAGATGGGCCTGAGTTCCGTAGCCCTGTCCAGTCTCAGTCACCTCTTTACAAACAACTGGAAGGGGCAGCATGTCAGGGGTGTCTGTGCCCAGGGGCACAGGGGCCTCTCAGGGAGTCCAGGTACAGAGTCTCAGCATGTGCCAGTGAGTCACATCAAATATTTTCAGCAGCAGGAGCCTGAGGACAAATGTATTTGTTCAGGACTTTAGCGGAAAGTGCACACATAACAGGCTACACCCTAGAAAGAAATGCTCCTGGGTTTACCTGACTGTCCTCCAAGGCAGAGACCTTGACCTCATTGGAAAGGATCCTCATCCTAAAATATCAGGAAAGGAGCCTGACACGTGGAGCCTGACCAAGGTCTCAGGTACCCTTGTCCTGTCACAGAGAGAGCAGACGAGGGTCCCCACCTCTGTGCACAGACATTTGACAGGGAATCAGATTCTAGCACCGCGAGCAGCTGAGTGTTCACCACATAGACACAGGGAGGACAGACTCCTGAATACAGAAACTGTGGTCCATGCCAGGAGGCCTGGCACGAGGGAACAAGGAAAACATCATTCCCAGTGAGGGGAGGGCAGGAGGGTGAATTATGGGCTCTGAGTGGGAATTCTAGCCTACCCATTACTTCTTGGGTATTTAGAGAAAGTCACTTACCCTCACCAGTTTCCTCTTTTAGTAGACGGGAGCAGAGGGTTATTTTGAGTGTCTGGTGAGGGGCCCATGTCACACTCACCCAGGGCCTGGTCTCCATCAGGGTCAGAAGCAGTCATGCTGGTGACTGTCAGCACATGCAGGATGACATTCATCCTGGGCACCAGGGGGCGCTGTGGCCCTGGCTTGGGGCCACAAACCAGTCCAGACACTGGGCTGTGCTCAAGTGCACTGGGCCTGATTGCTGCTCCTGTGAAGACACTTCTGCTGTAACACCAACTTCCTCAATGTCCCACACCTGGTTCTTCTTCTGACCTCAGGAAATCAGCAGCTTGAAGTCCTTCGGCTCAGGACTAAGACAAGACAGAGACACAAACCCTGGGGAATGGAGAGAGATTTGTATTGGCTGCCCTGCCTCATTGCACTAAAGGTAGAGAGAATTACATAGAAGCATGGAGAGGCCAGTGCAGCTGGGGAGCCTCAGGTCAGAGCTCCTGGAAGCCTAAAGTGGTAGATTCTCAGCTGTTGATGCATCAAATGGCTTCACATCTGCCCACAGGACTTTCTAGGAACTGACCAGGACACCGTCTGGGAGCCCAGCAGCAGGGATGGGGGAGAGTGAACATTGATGTGGGAGAAATGGACCCCACCACATGTCAGCCTGTGGGGGACCCACCTCAATTGCAATTGGTTGGTGGGGAGCAGATTATGAGACTTGCAGATTCTCCACAGCAGACATAAGGACTAAGTGACCCTGGTCTTTAGGCCTGAGGTGGACTTGATCAGATGTGATTGGGCATGGCCCCACAATGGCACATCCTGAGAGGAAAAGTCTAGCTGATTCCTGGGGCCTGGATGACTCCCACATGGGCAGGATAGAATTGGGGGCTTGTGTCTGTGGAGGGGTGGAGGGGATACAGAGGAGCAGACCTTCATGTACATTGGGGTTCAGTCTGAGCAGTGACTGCTGACCCAGGACTGCAGAGTCATGGAACTTACAGACCCTCTTCTACCCTCATCACCCAGTGACCACTTGTTCTGACTGAGGATTTACAGTTCCATCACCAATGGAACCCTCTAGTAATGGGTCCCCTCCACAATTCCATTGAAGGGGAGGGGTCACAGTAGTACAGGGACATATGTCTGCACCCTCCTACAATACAGCATCTGCGCACACCCAGGGCTTATGACTTATATGTTGGAATAAAGTGACACAGTAGCCTTGTGTACAGGGGGCTGCTTTGGAGTGACTGCACTGATGAAAGGTGGCAGGGTTCACTATAATGATCAGTACTCAGCCCAGGCTGGAGACTTAGCATCATAAGAAGACATGTGTCCTGTGCACCTGCATAAATGGGGAAGGGAAGGGTGACTCCCCACAACAACACTATCATGCCTATTACACGTGTGGTGCAGACAATCAAATGACCATCCTGGGTAAAGGATAATAGACCTGGTATGTTCACAAAGTAGACTATTATTCAGCCATAAACTGGAATGAAGTCCCGCCACATGCCACTACATGGAAGAACCTAGAACACATTGTGCAGTGAAGGAGTCACTCACAAGACCACAGTATAGGATTTCATTCATTTCAGAATCCTAAATAGAGAAATGTAGAGATACAACAAAGTACAGCATTATTTTAGAACTGGGGTGCTGGGTGGCAAGAGCAACAGATGAGGAGTGGGGTACTTTTTAGTAATGGAATATTGTTAATTGGATGAAATATTGTTAATTTGCACATTTCTGTGGACACCACAATACACTGACTCTGCATGTCCACTTGCTGCAGTGCATGTTTGTTGGAACTGCATCTCAATGACACCATGTAAACACAAAAGGCACACGCATTTTAAGTCACATGCATGTGACTCAAAAATAATTTTCTCACCAGACAAAACATATAGTCCTGATTTTATTCCATAAAAACACATCATGTGCAGATGATATTATACAAAAGTATGAAGATTCCTTCCCGCTCTCATCTTGGGTGACTGTCAGGTGGGCCCATTCCCGAAGCTCCAGGAATTGCCTCTTCAGAGCCCTGAGTGGGGCTGCACTCGCTGTGTCTGTTCATGCAGGTGAGACATTATCCCTGGGTCCCGGGATAATGTACAAATGTCAACTGTGCACATTTTATAAAGAAAACCATCTCCTCCTCCAAGCACTGTGCTGACAAGCCCCAGAGCAGCTGTGGGATGTGTAGGGACAGAGATCAAGGAGGGATGGTGGATTCTTCCATGTCTCAGGTGGCATCCACACTGATGATAGATTATTACATCTTCATCTCTTATCAACTAGTAAAACGTGAGCAGGAGATTGAAGAGCTTGTCTGCACTGCATCCCCAGGACCTGAGCAATCCTCAGGGAAATTCCAGGACAGAGATCATGAAAAGACCACTCTAGCTCCATCAGTCTGGACTATTTTCTCCTGGGGTTACTGACCAGCCACAAAGAGAGGTGGGAGCAGCACCCATGTGCCTGAGCTGCCCCAGACATGGTGCTGCAGCGCCCCCTCAGGCAGCGGGAGCAACTGTCAGAGAGAAGCTGTCTCCATTTGTGGGCGGCAGACTTGGCCCTTTGCCAGGATTTCCCCTTCCTCAACCCAGGCTCTTTCTGGTTCACCCAGAACAGTGTCATTTCTGACCGTGGCCCTCCCAGGACCTGCTCTTCCCAATTATCTAAAGATGAACGTGAGAACTTCACTCACCCTCTCTAGTCCTCTTTCCTTCTGGAATAAGTGCACCCCTTCCTTCTGTGTCAGCTAAAGTGGGGAAAGTCACCCATGGGTCCCTAGAGATGTGACCCAGGACCAGAGGTGGGGAAATGCAGGTTTTGCTTCCTCAGTGACCTGCAAACTCTTTCCACAGTTTGGTTAATTTTACACCATCTCTCAGGCGGGAAGGTCCCACTTCTCCTCACCCTGCTAGCATTTGGGTCCCTAATTTCTACTTTGCCTATCTGATGGCACATGGGGACACCCTCTCCTCAGGTCACATTGGCATTTCCAGAAGACGCATGACAAGCTCCTGCTCCTGCTGCCGCCGTCCTACATCCTCCTCACACACGTGTTGGTCCCGCTCAGTCTCCTGTCCTCAGTGGTTGTGTCTTCACTGTGTGTGATCACATTTCCTAGTATCCGCTCTGCACTCTCTGATCATCGGAGATGTCTTTGTAATCTTTTCCCTTGCTTGATGTTTGTTGCTTTTATCCTGTTTAGGAGGTTTTATAAAACAAAAGATAGGAGTTTTGATGAGGTCAGTTTATTCATCTTCCTTTCATATATCACGCTTCTGTTATGTATACTTTCATTCCAGCTGTGTCTCCTGTATACTCTTTAAAATAAACAAGAGCTATTGAGGAGATTACATGATTCACTTCCCTGTGTGGGGATGGAATTAGGCCTTCCACCCTCTGTCCCCACAGCTCCCTCCTGTAGTCTGCAAAATCAACCCCACATGCGCTCTCCCTACTAGAGGGAGTGATGAAGGTTTTCCCAAATCATAGGATTGGTCCAGGGTGCGGGCGGAAGTGTGTGTGTGTGTGTGCATTGTTTGTGCATGTGTGTGAACCTGTGCTGTGTGCACAGGAAGCACTGTCTCACAAGCAACACAAGGGTCTTAGAGTCTCTAGTATATATCAGGCACTAGGTTGTACTTCACAGTCTTCTATGAGCTGAGCTCTGTCTGTTCTTCAGAGCCCCTAGCTGGCCACAAGGAGGTAGGAAGTAGATTTGCATGTCACCCGAGGATAAGAGAAGCCCTGAGCACCCATCCCAGCTGCAGGCTTAGAAGCTGATCCTGCTGCATCTGCACCATGGCCTGGAGCCCTCTCCTGCTCCCCCTCCTCATTATCTGCACAGGTGATGGCCCTAGGGATCAGCCCACATGGAAACCAGGAATCTGTCTGGGCTGAACACAGGGGATGCAGCAGGGGCTTTGCCCTCTGGGAATGACCCTCATCCTCACACTCACCTCACTTCTTTTCTCCATTTGCAGGTTCAGTGGTCACTGCCGAGCTGAGTCAACCACAGTCAGTCTCTGTGGCCTTGGGACAGACGGCCACAATCACCTGCCAAGGAATAAACACTGCTGCTATCTGGCACCAGCAGAAGCCTGGCCAGGCCCCTGTATATCTCATTGCTGTAAGTGGTGATCAAGTTCACAGGCCTTCAGGGATCCCTGACCGATTCTCAGGCTCCACCTCAGGCAGCACAGCCACCCTGACCATCAGCGGGGCCCAGGCTGAGGATGAGGCTGACTATTACTGTGAGTCAGTAGACAGCAGTTATACTCATCCCACAGTGACACGGGGCAAAGGGGAAGTGAGACAAAAACCCCGTCCCCAACTGGGTCACACTCTCCTCCAGCCCCAGGAGGATGAGACACAGGCAAGAGGAGGTGACCCAGGTCCCAAGTCCTTTGCCCCACCCCAGCTCTCTGGCATTCTCTGCAGATGTGAGTCCTGAGTGGATTTGGGACAGCAGGAAGGAACTTCCAAATTGACTTCCAGTGTGGAATCTGGTTTTATACTTTCATTATCACCAGCCACTGATAAGACTTGCAGCTGTTCTGCATTCTGCTGGAGGCCAGCTCAGGCAAACTGTCATGTCAGGGGTTCCTGTAAGGATGAGACAGCGTGGACGAATCTGAGGGGGTGCAGGGGGGAAGGGAATGAGGAGACACTAACACTTCTTCCTGGTGCAAGTTATCTCCTACCAAGGGTCTCAGCAGTTCCTTATTTGTACATTCCAAGCAAACCTTGGGAGTACATAAGCATATGCATTAAAGCAAGAAGATAAAAATCATTACATCTTTCTCAAGAACAGCCAGGGGTCTATTTGCCTTCTTGCAGAGGCCGTGACATTTATTATTCTTTGTTTTATAGAAGGCACAGTTGCTAAACAAAAGTGTTCTTAGAATAGTCGTTTATCTTAAACATCCAAACAATTATCTTATTACTAGAAAAAACTTATGTGACTGAAACTAACATTTCTATGTTCACCATGGTGAACGCTTAACTAAGGGCTAGGAGAATTAAGGGACGGAAGTTATCAGGGGAAGGAAGACAAAGGGATTTTTTCTAACTATCCTATAAACTTAAGACTAACATACAACCATATGATTAAAGCAAAACCAGAAGGCTTTCATATAGAAATCATCATCTAATATTGTTTTAATAAGATATTGATTCAATATTAAGAACCAAGGGCCAAGAGGGAGTCACTGTCGGGCAAGCTGCACTGACTTTTCCCTAAACCCAAGCTCTCAATTAAGGGAGGAATTCTCCTAATCTAACAAAAGAGTTTTTCTACCTATTGCTCCTGTACTTATCTCATCAGCCTAGTTTCTGAATCTAACTTTATGATCAAGGGAAAATTCCTTTTTCTGTAAGATTGCTGATTGTTGTGTGTTTTTTTTTTTTAAGATTTATTTATTTATTTATACAAGCACTGGGTACAGTCAGAAGCGTGGGAGGGTGAGAGAACTCACCAGAGCCAGAGTGGGGAGCAGAACAGGCAGACTGACAAAGTACACTGCTGAGGGGAGCGGTGGGCGTGGCAGGAGAGATCTGAGCACCATGTGGGACCCTCCCCCATGGCCAGGGATTGAACTGGCGCTGCAGAGGCTACAGGCAGTTTCGCTGCCCAGTGCTCAACCACTGTGCCATCCCCACTGATTGTTGTTTTAAGGAACTACAAATATTTCATCTGAGGCAGGGCTGGAGATGGTTATAGCTTTTGGTTCCCAGAATAGTTAATATGTGACATATCAGTTGTTGTAACATTGACTATTTCCAAGTGCACTGTTTGTGCTACCATGGTTATTAGCTCAATTAGTCACAACATTATTGTTGACTTATTCTTGAGTGCATACTTTAACAACTGCCATGACAATTGTCACATCCAGGGGAATCAGCACTAAACAAACAGGAAAGATCCAGCAGGAGTCAGCTATGGAGCCTCTTGGATATCAGGAATTTCTTACACTTAGAGCATGGCTCCTGCCTGCCACTCAACTGCTATCTCTAACTTTAAAGTAAAAGAATTTCCTTCTTCATATGCCCCTTACCTTAGAAGACCACATATCCATATCAAAGACTTGGCCAAGGGATGTTTACTGTCTTTTGTTCCTGGAAGATTTTTCACTTATTAATGTAAGGCTTAATGTTGAATTACTGCCTTTTGGCAGAGAATTACTAATTATTTAAAAATTTATTATTTGTATCATGCAGTGCCATTTGCTGTCAAATTGATTATTTAGTAATACAGTATTTGCAGTTTTACTTTTAAATGAGTAACAATTGCCACATACAGAAAAGTTAGCCATAAACAAATGAAAAAAATCTAGCAGGAGTCAGCTAACGAGATTCCTGACCTTTCAGGAATCTTCCCCATGCCTGGACCTTTCTCAGATAACATGAGTAGCATGGCCCTTGCCAGAGGAGAATGAACAATGATGTAAAAAAATTGTTTAGATAAAAAATTTGAAAAAAAAAAAAAGATCCTTCCTTTTCTTTGCTGAGTAGGATTCCATGGTTCATGAATTAACATCTGGTTAACAAACACCAGGACTGGCATCTGTTTTCTCTCGTGACAGCACCTGGAAAAGCTCATATGAACAAAGATGTCATAGTTATTAATGATTCGACCTTCTGTGAACATGACTTCTCAGGATCTGAAGTAAGTGCCTGAGAGAACCACCACGGGCCTGTGTGGGAAATGCAGGTTTTATTTCTTCAGACAACTGCAAACTCTTTCCAGAGTTGTGTTTAATTTCACCCCATCAGTCAGGCGTGAGGGCCCAATTTTCCTCCCCCCGCCAATATTTGGGGTCCCTTTTTCTACATCAGCCAATCTGAGGGCACATGGGGACACCCTCTCATCAGGTTACAATGGTATTTTCCAGATGACAGATGACGGCTTCCTGCTCCTGCTCCTGCTCCCGCCGTCCTGAATCCTCTGCACACAAGTGTTAGTTCCACTCAGTCTCCTTTCCTCAGTGGTTGTGTCTTCACTGTGTGTGATCACATTTCTTAGCATCCTCTCTGCACTAGCTGTTCATCAGATATGTCTTTGCTAGTCTGTTCTCTTGCCTGTTACTTGTTTCTTTTATCCTCTGGAGGAGGTTTTATAAATCAAAAGATAGGAGTTTTGATGAGGTCAGTGTATTCATCTTCTGCCGGAGTCCAGCTCTGACCGGGGCCGGGTTTCCATAAGGACGAGACGGCACTAGGCGAAGTGAAAGGATGAAGGGAGGGGGAATGGGGAGACACAGACACTTGATAGGGTGCAAGTATCTCCTCCTGAGGGTCTCAGCAGAGCTTTATTTATACATCAGAAATTCTTTATGTGATCATTACATCATGTAATCATGTGATTTCACTTTTACATTGTTTTAGAAATTATTAATGTTCATTAACAGTGCACAGACCTTTTTCTAATTTTCCCAGTATATGATTAACTTGGTCACTTGGTTACATTAAATTGGTTACATATTTTCCTAGGTCATGTATGTTATTCAGAAAATAGAAACAGGTGCTATACGCAACGTGATTTATGCAGTCAAGCTAGGTAACTAAAACAAGGCTAAGCGGGCATAGTAAAACTGAGGGCGGCCTTGTATTTTCTGTATAGAACCAGGGGGGCCCGGTGTCATGGGAACAATATGTGGTGTGTTTCTTTCAGACCATTTTGCCTTCCAGGGACACTCAGGGCCTTCTCTAGTGGGGGACTTTTGCCGGGCTCGATTCCATCAGTTCTATCAAGTGTGGTTTGTTACAAATTGGAGGACATGGAGAATTAATGGAAACAATTTCATTATCAATCATGTTGAAAGGTACATTTTTTCAAACTACTGAGTTGAGCATTCCAAAACTGGCATTGATGCCAACACTCATTGTGTTATTTTGAAGTGTATAGAAAATTTCCTTAGTTTTAAATAATTGCCACAAACAAATGAAAGAAAGCAGCAAGGGCCAACTACCGAGTTTTCTGACTTTTCAGAAATCTTCCCCATGCCTGGACCTTCGTCAGATGGCATGAGTAGCATGGCCCGTGCCATCTTCCTTTCATATATCATGTGTCTGGGGTCATCAAAGTACCAAACTTACTCTTTCATTCCAGTGATGTCTCCTGTATGTTCTTAAACATAAACAAGAGCTATTGCCTGAGGTTACATGACTGAGTTCCCTGTGTGCTGATGGAATAGGTCTCTCACATAGTGAGAACTCTGTCCCCACAGCTCCCTCTGCAATCTTCAAAGTCCACCCCATGTGTGTTCTCCTCACTAGAGAGAGTGATGAGGGTCCCAAACCAGAGGGTAGTCCAGTTTACAGATGGAAGTGTGTGTGTGTGTGTTTTGTTCTGTGTGTGTGTGTGTGTGTGTGTGTGAGAGAGAGAGAGAGAGAGAGAGAGAGAGAGAAGAGAGAGAAAACCCTGTTTCCACAGGTCTTAGAATCTCTAGTACAGGCCAGGCATGAGGTTACACTTCAAAGTCTTCTATGAGCTGAGCTCTGTCTCTTCTTCAGAACCCCTTGCAAGGCCACAGGGAGGTAGGAAGTAGATTTGCATGCCACCCAAGGATAAGAGAGGCCCTGAACACCCATCCCAGCTGCAGGCTTAGAAGCTGATCCTGAGACATCTCCACCATGGCCTGGAGCCCTCTCCTGCTCCCCTCCTCATTATCTGCACAGGTGATGGCCCTAGGGATCAGCCACAAACAGATACCAGGGAGAAGCCTGGGCCTGCCTTCAGCTCAGCACAGGGGATGCAGCAGGGGCTGTGCCCTCCGGGAATGACCCTCATCCTCACACTCACCTCTCTCCTCTCCTCTTGCAGGTTCAGTGGTCACTGCTGAGCTGAGTCAACCACAGTCAGTATCTGTGGCCTTGGGACAGACGGCCACAATCACCTGCCAAGGAATAAACAGTTTTGCTAGCTGGTACCAGCAGAAGCCAGCCAGGCACGTGTGTTGCTCATTAATGCTCAAGGTACCAGACCTTCAGGGATCCCTGCCCGATTCTCAAGCTCCACCTCAGGGAGCAAGGCCACCCTGACCATCAGCGGGATCCCAGGCTGAGGATGAGGCTGACTATTACTGCCTGTCACTAGACAGCAATTATACTCATCCCACAGTGACACGGGGCCAGGGGAAGTGAGACATAAATCCCGTCCCCATCTGGGTCACACTCTCCTCCAGCCCAGAAGGATGGAGACACAGGCAAGAGCGTCCTGACCCAAGTCCCAGCTCTAGGCTATACCTTAGAAAGAAATGCTCCTCGGACATTCTTCGCAGATGTGAGTCCTGAATGGATTTAGGACTGCGGGAATGGGCCTGTTGTGTGCCCTTGACCACAGTAGTTGTGGGGATTGAGGACCAATGTGGAAAGAGTGAGAGGGTAGAGCTCGAGAAACTGCAGAGACAGCTCTGGAGTTGAGCAAAGATTCTAAGCGCAGTGAAAAGCACAGGCGTGAGGGAGAAAAAGGATGGGCAGGAGGAGTAACCACCCCCAAGACATCACAGGGAGCTTCTTGCATGAATCACACACACACACACACACACACACACACACACACACACACACACACACACACCATGCACACCCACACCCACAGGCACACACAGGCATATATGCTTTTTCCCTGATCAGAAGAGACAGATCCTATTAAGGCATTGGTTGCCTGGCAGGAGCGCTTTGCTCAGTATTGGAAAAATTTGCCCAAATTTATACTGATCTGTTGACTCTTAAAGAGAGTAAAAAAGCAAGTTGAGAGTGAGGATTGAATGTGTCCAATATATTTACAGAAATAAAATTTAAAAAAATTATACCATAGAGATAAATTCAGGCCTGGAGTATATAACAAGGGACATTGCACAAAATTGCCCATGAAGAATTAGGAATATATTTGCCCTAATAATACAAAACTCAATAAGCCCATCCTGAAGGTGAAATTTCTGGATGTCTGCCGAAAGCCAGCTTGGGCAAAATGTCATGTCAGGAGTCCCTGAAATGAGATGGTGTCTGCGAAACTGAGGGATGAGTGGAGGGGGAGATGAGGTAGATGAGGTAGTGGGGAGACATTGACACTCGATGAGGTGCAGGTATCTCCTGCTGAGGGTCTCAGGGGCTCTTTATTTATACATTAAGGCAAGCGGTGAGATGACATCATCATAAGCATTGAAGCAAAGCAAAGACAATCATTACATATTTTCTCAAGAACATATAGAGACCCTCTTGGTCTCATACCAAAAGGGCACTTCTTTGATCACCTTAAGAAAAACATCAGGGACAATTAGTTTTCTTGGTACAACTCATTTCCCAGCATGATCAATTATCTAAGACAGCACCATATTTGGTAACAATTAATAATCCTATTAAGCTTTCCTAGTTTCGGAGTGGGCTGAAAGTCCTACCCTATATTCTGTTACTAAAATCAACTATCTCCCTAGTACACAAATAATCTAGCTAATTTATCAGTTACTTCAAAGTGGCAAAGTAGCTCATCAAATCTATTTTAATTCCACTGAAGTCTAACTTTTAACTAGAAATACCTAACCTCCACACGGCCTGCGAACTCTTGAGCTTTTGCACACACCGGGAAATGTACAGTTGCCGCAAACATGTACCCCCGGGTTAGGCGATGGTTTCCAAGCACAGCTGGTTCAGGGCAGCTTGTTCTCCATAGTTCTAAGGGCCAAAATTTCTTTCCTGGCTATACCTTTAGCAATTTTACATTCTTTAGTAATGATTCAAGCTTAAGAAAATAGACCCATTAACGCCTAGGTCCCAATTAGGTTTTCACAAGCCAATTTATAACTAACTTACTTTTGCATTAACCAAGAACAAACATAAGAGTATTAGTAGGCCTTGCTGTGGGAACTCCATTGTTCAAATCTTATGGGAAGTGCAGAACTCCCTCTTCTAGGGAGTCTCCCCCAATTACGGGACCTTGTCAAGTGACAGCATGGATAGCACTGCGTACAGCAGATGTCATGTATCTAGACATGGAGACTACAATCATGAAAAAGTGTCATTGTTCTGAGAGCAGCAGATGAGTGAACATGCAAATAAGACACGGGACACATTAAAATATGAGCACAATTGACATTCTATAAATACGTGATACTCTGTGAGATTTCAATATACAATGGAGGACATTGTCAGAATATTACTTGGTGCAAATGAAAGATGACTGACCTTTATGATATAATAATCAGAAACATTCTTTGATGCTGAGAGAAAAAGTGAGAAATGAAAGGTGAACTGCAGGACAGCATCAAGGGTCCGGATGTGTAAGTGAGAAAGCTGGGAGGGAATGGAGGTTAGAACAAGTATTTGGAAAAGAGAAAAAAGAGAAATGACCAAAGATATTCCAAATTTGGTAAAAACTATTAACATACAGAGCTTGAGATTCAGCAAACCAGAGCTCTAAGGGAAAAGAGGAACACAGCTCTACCCACGCCGGAAGGAACAGTTTAGGGAGAGACTCTCCAGTGGAGACCCAGAAAGACTCATCTGCACAGGAACAAACACCAAGAACAGAATGCTTATGAAAACAATGCAAACACGAGACAGAGCAGAAAATGGCGAAGCTTCTAAATGAGACAAACACTGAGCATCTGTCCCTGCAGCTGCTCTCACAGGAGCCAGGGGTGTGACAGGTCCCATGAAGCAGGGCTCCTGTGGGGAAGGACAGCTCCACTCTCCACGCAAATCAGGGTAGTGAGGCCAGGACGCGGACAGCCAATGAGAAGTTCTCAGCTGTGAATGAAGATTCCAGGTGTAAATGAATTTGCAGCAGGGGAGGCTGGGGAGAGAGCCATCCCAGAACAACTCTGCCTTTCACTCTCCCAGCCCAAGCATTTCTTAAAGATATGAACATGGGAACAAGAAAACAGCATGCAATTCTGTTTATGCTTATACAAATCAGTAAGTTACTTCTGTTTCTGTAGTTAGTAGGGATCATGCACATAAGCCAGTTGGTCCTCAGAGAATAGGAGTCAATTCTGGGAAGGACTTCTAGCCTCCTGGATCTCCATCTTCAGAGTAAACAGTTACTCTCAGAAAACTCCGGCTCCCCTTAGGGCAGCAGGCCCCCAAAACGGTCTCCCAGCAATGGGGAATTATTGTAACATGTGGCTATACTAACACTGTTCTTAAAGACAAGACATTCAGTACAATGACAAATTTCAGCATGGGTGTCAGCACCCACACTTGTATTATATATCAGTGAAAGGAATGACAAGTGTTCTTGAGAATTACTTCTATTGTGGTACAGAATCCATTTCAGAGAGAAGGTCAATCCTGGAAATCTCATGAAAAATTATTTAGGAATTGATCTGGATTTGGCTGATCATCAGGAAATGTTACTGAAGTCGGATGACTTGTCCTTCTCCACAGAGAGATCAAGTCACTTTACGAAAGTCCGTTCTCGCAGGATGGTGCTAACAACCAACTACATGCTGCACTGACCCAGAAGCGATGGCAAGGACTGGCCCTGAGGAGCCAGCAGCCCCTGGAGACTCTGAGGGGCACGTGGAGGGGAGGATTCTTCAGGGGAGGGGCTGTATGCTGTGCTCAATTGGGAGAAGGATGGATGGGCCTGAGTCCCGTGGCCCTGTCCAGTCTCAGTCACCTCTTTACACACAACTGGGAGGGGCAGCGTGTCAGGGGTGTCTATGCCCAGGAGCACAGGGGCCTCTCAGGGGTCCAGGTGCAGCATCTCAGCATGTGTCAGTGAGTCACATTGTACATTTTCAGCAGCAGGAGCCTGAGAACAAATATATTTATTCAGAACTTTAGGGGAAAGTGCACACATCACAGGCTATACCTTAGAAAGAAATGCTCACAGAGCCTGAAAAAGCATCCAGGTCTCTGCATGTCCCACCACACAGCATCTGTGTTTTCTGCCACAGAGGGAGCAAACGAGGGTCCCCACCTCTGTGCACAGACAGACTCACATTTGACAGGGAATCCGATTCCAGCACCGTGAGCATCTGAGTGTTCACTGCCTAGACACAGGGTGGACAGACGTCTGAATACAGAAGCTGGGCCCTGACAGGAGGGCCCAGGAGGCCTGGGATGAGAGAAGGAGGAAAATATGATGCCCAGTGAGGGGAGGGCAAGAGGGTGAATAATGGGCCCTGAGGTGGAATTCTAGCCTACCCTTACTTCTTGGGTATTTAGAGACAATCACTTACCCTCTCCCTGTTTCCCCATTTAGTGGACGGGAGCAGCGGGTTATTCCGAGTGTCTGGTGAGGGCCCATGTCACACTCACCCAGGGCCTGGTCTCCATCAGGGTCAGAAGCAGTCATGCTGGTGACTGTCAGCACATGCAGGATGACATTCATCCTGGGCACCAGGGGGCGCTGTGGTCCTGGCTTGGAGACCTAATTAGTCCAGACAATGGGCTGTGCTCAGTGTGCTGGGCATGACTGACGCTCCCTTTGAAGACATTTCAGCTGTAAAATCAGCTCCACAATGAAACCCACACCTGCTATTGCTCTAAATTCAGGAAATCACCAGCTTGAGGCCCTTAGGCTCAGGACTCAGACAAGACTGAGACACACACCCTGGGGACTGGAGAGCTATTTGCATTGGCTGCCCCGCCTCCTGGAGCTGCAGGCAGGGAGGACAAGACAGGACCATGGAGAGGCCACTGCAGCTGGGCAGCCTCAGGGCAGAGCTTTGGAAGCCTCCACCATGGCCTGGTTGTCCTTCTACATCCTGTCCCTCCTGTCCCACAGTTCAGAGTAGCCCAGATACTCAGAGGTCTCCCTTCTCATTATATCCCCCCAATATAAAGTCACGAGGGGCATCTGTCCAATCTCACGCACCATGATTCTTGAATCTTCTGTTCCAGGTCTCTGTGCTGTGCCTGTGCTGACCCAGCTCTCTTATGCATCTGCCTCCCTGGGAGCCTTGGCCAAGTTCACCTGCACTCTGAGCAGGGAGCAGCGCTCCTACATCATTCTATGTTTTCAACAGCTGCCAGAGAGGGCCCCATGGTATGTGGTGCATGTTAACAGTGCTGGACAGCATGTCAAGGGGGTAATTGCTTCTCATGCTCTGGCTCAGGGGCTGACCCCTACTTGACCATCGCCAACATCCAGTTGAGGACAAGGCTGAGTATTACTGTGTTGTGGGTTATTCAGATGGTGAAGCCACAGAGACACAAATAAAGGAGAAGTGAGGCCAAACCCTCCCTCACCCCAGGGCTCTTCCCACAGGGCTCAGGGTGAGCTACTCCCCATCTCACTGCAGTTCCCTGAGATCTTGACTCTTCTCCTTCAAACCCTGTGGTCTCTCTCCTCCCCAGACAGCAGGGCAGAGAGGGACACGGGTCATCATTGAGGTCATTTTGAAAACACAGAATCTGTGTCCTCCCCAGGGGCCTATGGGGTGATGCTGGGAGAGACAAGAAAGATCCTGATGCTGAGAGATGGTGGAGACAATGGCCACATCCCCAAGGGTCACAGACCTGTGCCCACAGCATGAGCTCTGCTCAGGAAGAATGTGAAGTTCCAGATTTCCAAGGAATTACATTCAGCAGTGTCCTGCCTCCTGGTCCCATGGAGGGAGCAGGACTCCTGTCAGGACTGAGGTTCAGCAGAAAACACTGACTTCAGGGGAGGCTGGAGAGAGAGGGCTGAGCCCCATGGAGGGTGCAGTTTGTGTCCAGTTGGGCACTGAGGTGAGTTTCAGGAGGTCTGCAGCAGAGCAATTATGGAGCACATCGAGTTTCTCTAATGAGGTAGACTCTCAGCTTTTGGTACCCAAAATGGCTCCACATCTGCCCACAGCACTGTCTAGTAACTGAGCAGGACATGTAATGGGAGTTCAGCTACAGGAATGCGGGAGAGTGGATGCTGACCTGGGAAAATGTGGACCCAACCTTGCCTCATCCTTGTGGGGGACCCACCTCTAATGCTTTGGTTGGGTGGGGAGCAGGTCACTGGACACACTGATTCTCCACAGCAGACATAGTGACTCAGTGACCCTGTCCCAGATCCTGACCTTAGCTGGCTCAGAGAGGATCAGGCCTGCCCCTCTGTTGACTGTCCCACAATTGCACAGCTCTGAGGGGAAAGTTCAAGAGCATCCTGGGACCTACTGACTCCCAAGGGGGCAGGAAGGGAGTGGGCGCTGTTTTTGGGGAGGGTGGACAAGGAGCAAAGGAGCAGGACAAAATGGACATCAGGGCTGGGTCCTGCAGAGAGCCCTGATACCAGGGCCGCAGAGTTACGGGGTCATAGACGCTCCCCCACTCTCCCCAGTATCAGACCTGCCGTGACTGAGGATGCACAGTCACTTGTCCCGAGCAAGGTCTGTCACAGACCTCTCTGGTGGGAGATTTCCTCCAGTCCTTCCTCTGCAGGGAGGGAGTCAGAGGACTAACATGCATCACACGCTAACCCCAAATGCATCACACACATCCATGCCCACCCAGGGCTGTGGGATTATAATTTGGAACAACGTGACACAGCAGCTTGGCTGGACAGACAGGCAGAATGTAGACGTGATGACATGAATGTACAAGGGAGGCAGAGGAAGGTCATTCTCTGTCTTGTTAATGGTGCCCAACCAGGGAGGGAGCGGCCACTGCCCTTGCCAGGTCAAACGGGGACCAAGTGCCCATGAGACACGATTCTCATGGTCAAGGTTACGACAGGGTCGGGGCAGTAGGAGACCACAGGCAGCCCTTGACCTGGGAAGGTGACTGCTGAGCAGTGCGGAGGACAGGTGAGCTCACCTCTTTAACACAAAATCATCCTCTCTGATCTGTTTCAAAGACCCATCCCAATGATCCAGCCACAAGATAAGGAACAAGTGAGACATTTTACTGAATATTCTCCCAGGACCCTGTCCCCCAGCAACCCCTCCCACAGCTCACCTCTCTCGACACCTCTGTCACATGGAGACTCACTTCTGGGAGGTCGAGAGTATGCACAGGACCCAAGAAACTAGTGATGCCTCTTCACTGTCATGCTAACAACTCCCATGGAAAAGGAAGAATGTCCTATGGGACCGAGAGGACACTGGAGACCATGGGCATCACTCTACACTGTGACCCCAGAAGGAGCAGGCAGGGGGAGAGACAGTCTCGGGCCCCAGGGGACGGTTCACTGCCTGGGTGCTGGAGACAGGCCCCTGGGAGGAGGGTCAGACCCTGAGGGGAGGGAAGCACAAGGCAGCAGGTTCAGCCATGGCGCTGGTGATGCCAGAGACAGAGGGTCCTAGAGGAGTGACTGCTGACACCCTGAGAGCAGAGGTCTTGGGGTGTACATGTCACTTTTCCTGGGCTTCAATAACAGAGAAGCACACACGGGGGTTCATAAGAGAGACTAGTGACCCACAGCACTGAGTTATCATCTGAGCTCAAGGTGTCATTAGGGTAGTGTGATTGCTGTCAGGAGAATCTGGTCCAGGCGTGTGTGCACCTTGTGGAGCTTAGTTGGCATCGTCAGTGTCCTTGGCTTGAATTTGTCCTCCATCTTCACAGGTGCTTCCTTTGTGATTGTGCTCAAATTTTCCTTTTCATCAGAAAAGCAGTCAAATGGGACTCGGGGCCCACCCTGCTTCCATTACTTTCCTTAGCTAGTTCCATCTGCCGTGATCTGGAACCAAATAGGCCCATTCTGATCTGGGAGTTAAAGCATCAATAGGAATTTTTTGGAGATCCAATTCTACCCCACACACTGTGTCCTCCAGTCAGGCCCTCCCTTACTGGGGGTGGACTCTGCAGGTGGGGCTTTACCACCAAGCTCCCAGGGTTCAGGTGGGCAGGACTGAAGGCCCAGAAGGACCCTGGTCCACCCCTGAGTCACCATCCCTGCGTGGATGTCCAGGCTCCATCCTGCTCCCACTATCTCATAGGGACAAATCTCTGACTTGAAAAGGAGACCTCCTCAGCCTCCTGGTGAGGACAAAAATGAGAAGAGAAGCCCATTTATCATTTGGAGGGGGTTCAGGGCATTTGCAGTGTTGTTCATGTCCCCAGAACACACTTATTGTTTCTCCTCTATCCTCAGGTCCTGGGTCTCTGCTCAGCTCAGCTCTGCTGTGACCGTGGCAACCCTCAGAGTCCACTGCACACCCCTGTGCCTCCACTCATGGAGGGATCAGAATCTAGGGGCCTTCCTCTCTTTTTTCACAGAGTTCCTTCCCCTCAGCTTACCAGCCCCATCCTGTGCCTCTTCAAGCCTCTCCTGCCCACCCGCCTCCATGCTCCCCTCTGTGCAGACGACACGCACTAGCTCAGCCTGGAGCAGGGCAGGTGTCGAGATTGTGAAAAGATAGGCACAGTCATGCAGAATGAGGGGTCACCAGCATGAAAAACTCTAGCATGACAAGGGGATGAAAAAGCATTCATTACAGTTTGAACAAGCATGAAGTTTCTCTGCTCAGGTTCTGTCCGGACACCCCTGATGTGTCTGTGATGGACAACCTCAGTCATGTCCCAGGACTGGAAGGCCCAGTGAGCAGTAGAGGAGGAAGGAGGATGCCCTTCTGAGGCCTGTGCACAGGTCACACAGAATCTATGCGTGTGCATGTGCGTGTGTGTGCGTGTGTGTGTGTGCGTGTGTGTGTGTTTGGCAGGAAATGTGTCTTATGCCAGTGTCCCATCTACATTTTTTGCATTTTTTTTAACTTACTCCCCTCCTCATGTCTGCTGTGAGAAAAGGTCAGGGTGACTGGCAGGAACACCGAAAATATTGCATGTCCATGATGTTATCAAGCCCCATGCACAGCACTTCATATTATTAAACTGTTGAAGCACAAATATGTGACCAGCACCCCATTTCACAATGTTCCACAGCTGGAGCAGCAGGGACCTGGAGGACAAGCAGCTTGTCTGAGGTCAGACCAAAAAGTGACCAATCCAGGAACAGATTCTTCTGACCCCAGAGTCCTGGTCTTCATCCATCCTGGGGCCTCCCATTTGCCCTCAATGCTCAGACGGCCCTGCTCCTGAGGTGACAGCTCTCCTCCTGTTCTAAAAGCTACGACTGATATTTGACTTTGCAGTCAGCACTGTCATCAAAATAAATTTAGAACTACCCAAGTATTTAAATTATCCCACCAGCTTCGTTTTAAAGATCAGAAGAAACAGGTGGAATTGGTGTCCATAACATATTGTTGCTTAACTCAATTATTGAAAAAATATTTCTATTTCACGATATATTCAATATGCTCCATTGACATGAATTTTCATGAATTTTATGCAATCTCTCAAATCGGGTGATTTTTAGAACCTCAGAGTGTCTCTGTGTGGACCAGTGCACCTCATGCTCCAGTTGGCTGGTGCCCCGCACACAGCAGGTGGATGCCTGAGGTTCAGGAAGTGACTGTCCCTGAAGTTTTACTTATAACCCCAGGGGCAACGGAGGTGCCCTGACCCAGAGGCATCGCTGGGGAGGAATGACCGCTCCACTTTCTACCTGAACCAGGTTATTGAAATCCCTGAGAATGAGGGAACGAGGGAATTTTAATGGCATGTGTCCACACTACTTCTGTTCTCACAGGCAAGTATTAAATACATCTCCAATCTCCGATGAGCCATCTGAGCCATCCCGCATCATTTTAACATTAGTCATTGTAATAAATGATAATGTCCCTCGAATTGTTTAATCAGTATTGGAATAAGTATCCCTTCCAGAGGGTAGATCATTCCATAAACCTCACGTAGATCTCGAAGAAGAGGCTGATCACAAGGCATATGCTATTGAGCTTAGACAACTAAATACCCGAGTTCAATTTCTGGGTTGCCTGGTCGTTACCAGCCACATTTATAAAGAAACTGATGAACAGCAGAGGTAGGTAGAGGGTGCAAACCAGGGAGGGAAGAGCACAAGGAACTGTGGTGATGGTTCATGGGTGATTTGGTTGGGGAAATTTTATGAAGATTACACCTGATAGAATAAATCAAACATTATAAAAAATGAACAACAATGTATAAATAAATAAATAAATAAATAAATAAATAAATTTATTTTTTTAAAAAGAAGAAACTGATAGACATGCCAGTGTGTTATCATGTCACATTCCTCCAGCCCACCTGAGGGATCCAGATGGTGCCCTCCTGGCCAGATTTTTTCAGTCCCTCTACACATCAGCCTTCCTGAGGGGTACAGGGCGGGGTCTCACTGTGGTTTTATTTACATTTCTATAACAGCCAACATGAACCTCCTCCTGTGCCTTTTGCCAGCTCTGTATCATCTTCCGGAATATTGGACCTTTCCAGGACAACGGTGGCTTCTTGAGTGTGTGCTCTCCAGACACCGTCCATCTTCTGTTTTTGGATATCATCCTCTTCTAAAACGATTGCAAAAGAAATGATTTTACCTTTAATGAGATGCAAGTTATCAAACTATCTTTTACAAATCACAGTTTACCATGGAGAATTCTTGCCTAGCACTAGAGTCTAATGAATTCTCTCTGCATTTTTCTCAAAAATAGAAGCAAACGAAAGCCCCGTCTGACGGGGGTCTCGCCATCTTTGTGGGTGGTGATGGACTCTGGACTCTCACACACGGTTGACCATGGTCCCCACACTCTGGCTTCAAGCCCAGGCCAGCCTGAGTGTGTTGTCCTCACTAGAGAGGGATGCCAAGGGCACAAAATTAAGTGTGTGTGGTGTGTGTGTGTTCTGTGTACACAGGAAACACTGTCTCAAAAGTCACTGACAGGTTAGAGTCTCTAGTACAGGCAATCTGACTGGGGTTCATGTCACATCTTCTATAAGCTGAGTACTTTTCTATCCTTAAGATCCCCTAGTAGACCATAGGAACTAAGTGGATTTGCATTCTATCTGAGGATAAGAGTGGCCCTAATTGCACATTCCAACTGTGGGCACAGAGACAGTTCCCGGGACATCTCACCACAGCCTGTAGTCCGGCCCTGCTCTCCCTGCTTATTATCTGCCCAGGTGCTGGCCCTAGGGATCAGCCCACACACAAACCAGGGAGCAGGCTGGGCTCAGCCTTCAGCTCAGCACAGTGGATGCAGCAGGGGCTGTGCCCTCTGGGAATGATCCTCATCCTCACACTCACCTCTCTTCTCCTCTCCTCTTGCAGATTCAGTGGTCACTGCTGAGCTGAGTCGACCACAGGCAGTCTCTGTGGCCTTGGAAGAGATGGTCACAATCACCTGCCAAGGAATAAACAGTTATGCTAGCTGGTACCAGCAGAAGCCCGGCCAGGCACTTTGTTGCTCATTGATAGTTTAGGTGCTAGGCCTTCAGGTATCCCTGCCTGATTATAAGGCCCCAGCTCTGGGAACATGGCCACCCTGACCATCGGAGGGGCCCAGACGAGGACAGGCTGCCTACTACTGTCAGGTGTGGGATGAGGATAGCAATCAACCCACAGTAACATGGGGCCATGGAGAGGTGAGACACAAACCCCTTCCTCATCTGGGTCACACTGTCCTCCAGCCTCAGGAGGATGGAGACACAGCCATGAGCAGCTCTGTCCTGGGTCCAGATCTGAGTTTCCCTGGCTCCCCCTCCACCAGCTCCCAGGCAGCATCAGCACTGGGCAGATCAGGAGAAGTGAGCCCACAGGACGAGGCTGCCATGTGCTTTCTCGACCACAGCAGTTGTGGGCATTGAGGGCCCAGGTGGAAGGACTGAGGGGACAGAGAAGAGAAGTGCAGAGAGAGACCTCGGGGCTGTGCTCAGATTCCCAAGAGCACTGGGGACCACAGGGGTGAGGGAGGAACTTGATGGACCAGAGGGATGCCTGCCCTGACAGAGGAAGCTGCCGACATCACTCACAGGCACGCACTTCTCTGTCACATAAATATTGAACTGTTTCCAGTGATATACAGAATGAAGATATTTTAAAACGCTTAGAAATGAACACAGATCTCCATTGGCACACAAGGAATTATTCACAATACCTGGCAAAAATCATAACCATCCTCTAGAGAGTTATGGAAATATGGACCATAATTATACAGAAAATATCAATGATCCCAAACTTGTCTTGAAATTGCCCACCGTGTTTGTAGATAAAGAGACTAAATAAATGATTATGACTATTCCCATTTGCTCCTGAGAGCAGGAACATAACAAATATACCCCAACTAAAAGCTACAATTAAACAGGGCAGTACCTGACTTTCTAACAAAGCATCCCCCAGGCTCAATAACTGACAAGGATAAGACACCGGAGAAAAAAAATTAAAGCCACAAAAGACAATATCAATTGTTTGATACAGGAGAAGAAGACAGTGTTAAGGGTACGAAGAGCAAAGAGACAATATATAAGCGGGACAGCACACCTGCTTCATCAAGCAGGTGAGGAGAAACTGCAGTTGCGAGGATGGTGGTTAAGATCCCTAAGACGATGAAAGAAGAAACGATCCTAATTTTCACCAGGTTTATTTTTTCTAAGTAACAAAAGCACAGAGTTAATCATAAGCTGACCAATAGGAGAAAACCTCCTCAGGCAGAAGGAATCATACCAGAGAGAATCTGAATCTTCAAGAAGGAATGAAAAGAATCAGAAATATACCTGCATAGATAAGATGCTATTGCTGAAAACTCTTAAAAAGATATTTTACTGTCTAAAACTATATGTGCTGACCATGTATGCTGAAATTTATAATGCACATAACAGTAAATTGCAGGATAATTATAGCAAAATGACTGAAAATAAATGATGGTTACTTGGTTTGTACACTCTATGTTACAGGATGTAATATCACATAAATTAAATTGTAAATTATAATTATATGATGATTACAGTTAATAAGAAAAAACAAGGGGAGGTTCTTAGATTCCCCCTTAGATCCCCCTAAATACCAACAGTTCCCTTAGCCCAAGGGGCCTGAGTGCTGACCTTTAAGAACACGTCTCCCCCTCCTGCCAGCGCCCTCCAGTCCTAACCCAGGCATTAATTTCTGACTGTTCTTTCATCTCACAGTGTCTTTTCAGAGGGGATAGGTTAGAAAAAAAGAGTCCCACTGAGTTAGGCAATGAAGGTCAGGAGACAGCTCACAGACATGGGGAGACAGAGTCCAGGGGAGGTGGTGCAGCACCCACATCTAGAGAGCAGAACAGATTCAGGCCAGGGAACAGCAGCTGAGAAACACAAAAAATTCAAAACAAAGCCCCATCAAAGGAAGAACAAATCCAACACCTACCACCCCAGCAATAAAGGCAGCCTCTGCAATCCCACCAATGGCAACTCATTTTCTAGTCCCCTCCCAGGAACAGGAGCTTTGCTTTGCTGCTTCTGTTTCAAAGATTTGTCCTGCTTTGCTCCTAATGATCTTTGACTGTGCAAACTCCCCAGACTTTTGTCCTTTCAAAGCAACCACAAGGTCCCTGTTCCTTCTGGAACTGGGAAGCCAGACTGCCCGTGTGACTATTGAGTGCAGCCTTGGCACTGGCATTATCACTCAGCACCATCTCCCTGGATGCCTCTTAGTTATTGTTGCCTTAAGAGGTCCTTCCTTTTTGATCATGCTCAGTGTGATAAGTCAGAAGGAAAGAGAAAGATGTCGGATGGTTTCTCTTACAGGAGGGAATAGGGAAACCAAACCAGGGATCAGGGGGAAAAAAGACAAAACTAGTAGCAAAATACAAATGAGAGACAATCAGCTGGGGAGGGTGAGGCAGAGGGATCAAAACAGGGGAGGGAAGAGCACAGGAGACTATGGTGACGGTCATGGGTGACCTATTGTTGGGAATGTTATGGGCATTACACCGGAGAGGAGAATGAACAATGTTGTAAAAATATATGTATATTAAAATTAAGGGCCTCCCCTGGTGTCGCAGGAGGTTGAATACAGTGCTGTGAAGCTGTCTGCAGCCTCTGCAGCGCTGGTTCGATCGCCCTTGGCCAACGAGGGTCCCACATGGCACAGCAGACCTCTCCCATTGCACCTGGTCCTCCCCTCAGCAGTGTATTTCATCAGTCTACCTGTTCTGTTCCCTGCTCTGTCTCTGCTGAATCCTCTAACCCTCCTGCGCATCTGGCCTGTACCCTGGTTCTTATATAAAAAAAAATAAATGAATCTTAAAATAATAAAATGTTTTTTTCTAATAGAGAGAATTCCTTTTCTATGCTGAGTAGGATTCCATGGTTCATGAAACAACATCTGGTTAATCAACACCAGGCCTAGCATCTGTTTTCTCTCTGGACAGCACTTGGAGAAGCTCTTATGCACAAAGGTGTCGTGATTATTAGTGATTCGACCTTCTGTGAACATGACTTCTCAGGATCTGAAGTAAGTGTCTGAGAGAACCACCACGGGTCTGTGTGGGAAATGCAGGTTTTGTTTCTTCAGACACCTGCAAACTCTTTCCAGAGTTGTGGTTATTTTCACCCCATCAGTCAGGTGTGAGGGCCCCATTCTCCTCACCCCACCGTATTAGGGGTCCTATTTTCTACATCACCCAATCTGAGGGCATATGGGGACACCCTCTCCTCAGGTTACATTGGCATTTCCCAGAAATACATGACAAGTACCTGCTCCTGCTCCCGCCATCCTACATCCTCCACACAAGTGTTGGTTCCACTTAGTCTCCTTTCCTAGTGGTTGTGTCTTCACTGTTCAGTGATCACATTTCTTAGTGTCCTCTCTGCACTAGCTGTTCATCGGAGATGTCTTTACTAATGTTTTCTCATGCCTGTTACTTGTTTCTTTTTCCTGCGGAGGAGGTTTTATTAACCAAAAGACAGGAATTTTGATGAGTTAAGTGTATTCATCTTCCTTTCATATATCACGTGTCTGGTGTCATCAAAGAACCGTTACTTACACTTTCATTCCAGTGATGTATCCTGTACACTCTTTAAACATAAACAAGTACTATTGCCTGAAGTTACAGACTGAGGTCCTTGTGTGAGGATGGAATTGGGCTGCTCATATAGTGTGAACTCTGTTCCCACAGCTCCCTCCTCAAGCCTGCAATGTCCACCCCACATGTGTTCTCCTCGCTAGAGAGAGTGATGAGGGTTGTCCCAAACCAGGGTGATCCAGGGTACAGATGGAAGTGTGTGTGTGTGTGTGTGTGTGTGTGTGTGTGTGTGTGTGAGAGAGAGAGAGAGAGAGAGACAGAGAGACAGACAGAGACAGACAGAGACAGAGAGAGAGCGAGAGAGAGTGTGAGAGTGTGTTGTGTCCACAGGTCTTAGAATCTCTAGTGCAGACCAGGCACTAGGTTACACTTCACAGTCTTCTATGAGCTGAGCTCTGTCTGTTCTTCAAAGGCCCTAGCAAGGCCACAAGGATGTAGGAAGTAGATTTGCATGCCACGTGAGGATAAGAGAGGCCCTGAGCACCCATCCCAGCCGCAGGCTTAGAAGCTGATCCTGCGACATCTGCACCATGGCCTGGAGCCCTCTCCTGCTCCCTCTCTTCATTATCTGCACAGCTGTTGGCCCTAGGGATCAGCCCACACAGACACCAGGGAGCAGAGTGGGCCTTGACACCAGCTTAGCACAGGGGATGCAGCAGGGGCTGTGCCCTCTGGGAATGACCCTCATCCTCACACTCACATCTCTTCTCCTCTCCTCTTGCAGGTTCAGTGGTCACTGCTGAGCTGAGTCAACCACAGTCAGTCTCTGTGGCCTTGGGACAGACGGCCACAATCACCTGCCAAGGAATAAACATTATTGCTAGCTGGTACCATCAGAAGCCCAGCCAGGCCCCTGTGATGCTCGTTGATATTAATGGTGACAGGCCTTTAGGGATCCCTGCCCGATTCCCAGGCTCCAGCTCTGGGAGCACAGCCACCCTGACCATCAGTGGGGCCCAGGCTGAGGATGAGGCTGACTATTACTGTGCGTCAGTAGACAGCAGTTATACTCAGACCACAGTGACACAGGACCAAGGGGAAGTGAGACAAAAACCCCATTCCCATCTGGGTCACACTCTCCTCCAGCCCCAGGAGGATGAGACACAGGCAAGAGGAGGTGACCCGGGTCCCAAGTCCTTTGCCCCACCCCAGCTCTCGGGCATTCTCTGCAGATGTGAGTCCTGAGTGGATTTTTGACTACAGGAAAGGGCTCCAGGCGTTTCCTTGACCACAGGAGTTGTTTGGATTGACAACCAAGGTGGAAAGACTGAGAGGGCAGAGCACGAGGAACTGCAGAGACAGCTCTGGAGTTGAGCAAAGATTCTAAAGCACAGATGAGTGCAGGGTTGAGGGAGGAAGAGGATGGGCAGGAGAAATAACCTCCCTGAGACATCAGAGGGAGCTTCTTGTATGGAGTATACACACACACACACACACACACACACATGCACCACACATACACGCACACACACACACACACCTTCACACACACAGGCACACACAGTCATATTTGCTTGTTCCCTGGTCAGAAGAGACAGATCCTATTAAGGCATTGGTTGCCTGTCAGGAGAGCTTTACTCAGTAGTAGGAGAATTTGTCCAAACTTTAGGCACATGGTGCCTCGGAAGAGAGTAAAAAAGCAGGTTGAGTGCAAGACTTGAATGTGTCCAGGGAATTTACAGAATTAAGATGTAAGAAAAAAATGTTATAAAGACAGGTACAACACAACATCCATGCACACCATGGCTTATGGGTAATATTTGGAATAAAGTGACACAGTAGCCTTGTGTGCAGACAGACAGACTGTGGAAGTGATGACATGAATGTACAGGGGAGGCAGATGATGGTACTGCACAGGCTAACAGCCTGTGCTGTTAGATGGTGACCAATTAGTGAGGGAGCTGCCACACCCAAGTCCAGGTCAAACCAAACAAGTGCAAATTAGACTCAGTTCTCATGGTCAAACTGATGACAGGAGCTGGGGCACTAGGAGACCACAGGCAGCTCTTGTCCTGGGAAGGTGACTGCTGAGCAGTGCGGGGGACAGGT
This sequence comes from Talpa occidentalis, assembly GCF_014898055.3. Taxonomy (NCBI): domain Eukaryota; kingdom Metazoa; phylum Chordata; class Mammalia; order Eulipotyphla; family Talpidae; genus Talpa; species Talpa occidentalis. The sequence continues at coordinate 27,328,775 of NW_023601433.1, forward strand.
GAGCTCACTTCTATAACACAAATTATCCTCTCTGTTCTGTTTCAAAGTCCCATACCAAGGAAGGCCTTCTACAAGCCATTCTGAGGGAGATGCTTTACTTAATATTTTCTCAGAACCCTGTCCACCCTGCTATCCCTCCGTACAGGTCACCTCTCCTGGTCACCTTTCCACATTTATCATGTGGAGACTCATTTTGAGGGAGTAACATTGTGCGCAGTTCCCAAGAAAGTAGTGATGACTCTTCACAGTCATGCTGATAACTCCCACAGAAATGGGAGAACATTCTGTGGGACAGCACAGGACTCTGGACACCATGGACATCACTCACTACTGTGACCCCCAGAAGGAGCAGCAGGGGAACAGAGGTCTCAGGCACCAAAGGACAGTTTGCTGCCTGGGCCTGGAGACAGTCTCCTAGAGGAGGCTCAGACCCTTAGGGGAGGGAAGCACATGGCAGCATGTTCATCCCTGGGACTGGTGATGCCAGAGACAGAGGGTTCTGGACGACTGCAGCCACCTGAGAGCAGAGATCTTGGAGTGACCATGTCCGTTTCCTTGGGCTTTAATAATAGAGAAACACACACTGGGGGTTCACAGGAGAGACATAGTAACTCACAGCGCTGAGGTTATCACTGAGCTCAAGCCCACACAGCAAAATGTTTTTACCTTCACTCAGCTCTGAACTTGCAGGAAGGGGAATGCAGACACCTGCAACAGTTGAAACCCCAAGATAACCGGCCTTGGGGGCTGCCTTGGAGTGACTGCACTGATGAAAGGCAGCAGGGTTCGCTATAATGATCAGTACTCAGCCTAGGCTGGAGACTTGGCGTCATAAGAAGACATGTGTCCTGTGCACCTGCTTGAATGGGAAAGGGAAGGGTGTCTCCCCACAACACTATCATGCCTATTAGATGTATGGTGCAATCAAAAAAGGAGGATCCAGGAATTGATGGTGGGGACTCTAGAACATACTCCTTCCCTTCCCGTGTCCTGGGGGCTGAGTCTTCTCTGAAACCTCAAAGCTCCCGAAGCAGCAGCCTGTGTCCTGGCTGATTTGCACACCCTGAAGCTCTCTCCAGCAAGGGGATAAGACAGTCCTTCCCAGACTCAGCCTCAGGGAGCAGGATCAGGGAACCCACCATGGCCTGAACCCCTTTCCTTCTGGGCCTCCAGGCTCACTGCACAGGTGCTGAGCCAGACTCACTGCACCCCAGGCCCTGGACTCTAGACCAGCCTGGCCCTGAATCTGAGTTCAGCAAGGGCTGCCTGTCGGGGCAGATTCCTCAAGATCCTGTGCAGGATCGGGCTTTCGGGTGCTGAGGCCCCCACTTTGCTTACTGCTCTGTGTCAGCCTCATCAGCTGTGCCTGTTTATAGGAGGGGAGAGGGTGACACATGCTCAAATGCTCCATCCATATGATTGGGCTGAGACTGGTGGAACTGGGCACCATGGCAACCTGAGATACTGCAGCTGAGTCCAAGTTCATGTGGGGATTTGAGGTGAGGGGCATCTTCTGTGAATAGGTCTTGCATCTTCCAGTCTACGTCTACTCTTCTCTCTTGCAGGTTCTGTGGTCTCCTATGAGCTGACTCAGCCACCCTCAGTGTCAGTGGTCCTGGGATTGATGGTCAGAATCACCTGTCAAGGAAACAGCATTGTAAGTAGAAGAGCTCACTGGAACCAGCAGAAGCCAGTCCAGGCCCCAGTGATGGTCATTTACCATGATAACGACCAGCCCTCAGGGATCCCTGACTGGTTCTTTGGCTCCAACTTGGGGAACACGGCCATCCTGACCATCAACAGGGCCCAGGCTGAGGATGAGGCTGATTATTACTGTCAGTCAGGAGGCAGCAGTTATGATCTCCCGCAGTGACACGAGGCCATGGAGAAGTGAGACAGAAAACGACCCTGTCGGGGTCACACTCTCCTCCAGCCCCAGGAGGTTGGAGACAGGCATGAGCAGCTCAATGAGCATCTGAAACTCATGTATGTTGCTGTGTGCATCCATACGTCATTGCATCGCCCTTGCTGAGAAGCTTCCATGGAGGGATGGACGAGTTTGTTCACTCGTCCCCATAAGTAACCTTTGTTCTCTATCCAGTTCTGGGAAATTTCAAATAAAATCTTCAGAGTATATATTTATAGGTTTCCCCTGATCAGAGGTCCTGAGTCTCCCCTTCTTCCAGCCCCCATGCAGACTCTGCAGCCTGAGTGTCAGGAGTGGTTTAGGGCTCAGGCCAGGCTGTCCCAGTGTTTGCTGCACAGGGCTGTGAGCTGAGGAAACAGGGATGCATTGAAGGACAGAGAGAAGGAAACATTTGTTCCATGTGTGAAGAGGAAAACTCGATTATTGAAAAAAAATGCCCAAAACTTCTGAGTAAAATCGCATTTGGATGGTGAGCACCACACTTAACAGTCAGGAAAGTTCCAGGAGGACCTGATGCTGCCGCCTCCCTGACTGGGGCTGTTCTCTGTCCTCTGGACACCTGCACCCCCTCTCCGTGAGCGAGTGCCCCTGGGAAACTGCACCTGCCACAGTTTCTATTTTCCTTATTGAACCACCGTTTCCAGACACAAACACCCTCCCCGTTATTAAACAGTCTGTAAGTTTGGACACAGCGCGCGGAGGGTCACGTGGCCACAGCCGCCTGGAAGAACCGCACAAGCCCTCTCTGTCCTTCCCCCGCCCTGGGCGGTCACGCCTCTGCACCTGCGCTGCCAGGGCTGATCCCTGCCTGTCTGCGGAGTTGGGCCTTAGCGAAAAGTCATAAAATGGAATCCCTATGGGAGGTTTTATTTCTGCTTTCGTTCAGCATAAAGCATCTGAAATTCATTTATGTTGCTGTGTGCACCGATAATTTGTTCTGTCTCCATGCTGAGAAGTTTCCTAAGAGGGATTAGCTCAGTTCATTGACCATTCCCCATAATTAGCCTTTGTTCTCTGTTCAGTTTCCATCTGGGCAATGTCTTCCTATTTTTTAAATTTAAATTTTATTTTTATATTCCCCTTACAATTACAACCCCCTTATTTTGACCCCAAGCCCTCTTTTCCCCGTCCCCAACCCCCATAGAGTGTCTCTGGTTCATAGTTGTTTGTTGATTTTGGTATTTTCTTTCTTATAGTTATTCTTTTTCCTGATCCCTTATGTAATTTTTCTAGATTCCTGCTATGAGTGAGACCATCCATTATTTTTCTTTTTCTTTCTGGCTTATTTCACTGATCATGATCCCTTCCAGCGCCATCCATGATGCTGCAAATGGCATGTGTTTATCTTTTTTGAATGCTGAGTAATATTCCATGGTGTACATGTACCACATCTTCTTGATCCATTCATCTATTTTCGGGCATTTGGGTTGTTTCCAAAGCTTAGCTATTGTAAATAGTGCTGCTATAAACATAAGGGTGCAGGTGTTCTTTGGAATTGATGTTTCTGTGTCCTTTGGGTAAATACCTAGGAGTGGAATTGCTGGATCATATGGAAGCTCTATGTTTAGTAGATCAAGAAATCTCCACTCAGCTCTCCATAGTGGTTGGACCAGTTTGCACTCCCACCAACAGTGCACAAGAGTTCCTTTTTCTCCACAACCTCGCCAACATTTGTTGTTGCTAGTTTTTTTAATATGTGCCATTCTCACTGGTGTAAGATGGTATCTCATTGTAGTTTTGATTTGCATTTCCCTTATTGCAAGTTATATTGAGCATTTTTTCATATGCCTGTTGGCCATTTGCATTTCCTCTTCAGAGAAGTTTCTTTTTGGCTCTTCTGCCCATTTTTTGACTGGATTATTTCCTTTGTTTTTGTTGAGTCTCATCAGCTCTTTGTAGATTTTTATGATCAGTCCTTTATCATTAGTGTTGTGTGCAAAAATGTTCTCCCAGTTGGTGGGGTTTCTCTTTGTTTTTGTTATTGTCTCTTTTGCTGTGCAGAAGCTCTTTAATTTGATGTAGTCCCAGCTATTTATCTTTGCCTTCACTATCACTGCTTTGGGTGATGTGTCTGTAAAGATGTCTTTGATGTGCATATCGTGTAGTGCTTCGCCTATATTTCCTTCTATGTATTTTATGGTTTCAGGTCTTATGTCTAGTTCTTTAATCCATTTTGAGTTGATTTTTGTGCATGGTGTGAGGTAGTGGTCAAGCTTCATTCTTTTGCATGTAGCGACCCAGTTTTCTCAGCACCATTTATTGAACAAACTTTCTTTGCTCCAATGCATATTCTTTGCTCCTTTGTCAAAGATTAGTTGACCATAAATTTGTGGGTTTATTTCTGGATTTTCTATTTGATTCCATTGTTCTGTGTGTCTGTTCTTGTTCCACTACCATGCAGTTTTGATGATTATGGCTTTGTAGTATAGTTTGAAGTCTGGGAGTGTGATGCCTCCATTCCCTTCTTTTTTGGGGGAGAGCTTTGGCTATTCGGGGTTTTTGGTGATTCCATATGAATTTCATCAATAATTGTTCTATTTCCTTGAAGAATGATATTGAAATTTTTATTGGAATAGCATTGAATCTGTATATTGCTTTTGGTAGGATGGCCATTTTAATAAAGTTTATTCTTCCAATCCATGAGCAGGGGATGTCTTTCCATTTCTTTGTGTCTTCTTCTATTTCTTTTAACAGTGTTTTATAGTTTTCTTTGTATAGGTCCTTTACCTCTTTTGTTAGATTTATTCCAAAGTATTTCATTTTTTTTTTTGATAATAAAAGGGATGTTTTTTCTGATTTCTTCTTCTTCAGATTTATTTTTTGTGTATAGGAAGGCTACTGACCTTTGCATGTTGATTTTGTATCCAGCCACTTTACTGAACTGATTGATTACTTGAATTAGTTTTTCTGTGGAGTTTTTGGGGTTTTCTGTGTATATTATCATATCATCTGCAAATAGTGACAGTTTGACTTCTTCTTTTTCTATTTGGATTCCTTGTATGTCTTTCTCTTGTCTTATTGCTCTGGCTAGGACTTCCAGTATTACATTGAAAAGCAGTGGTGAGAGTGGACATCCTTGTCTTGTTCCAGATCTTAATGGGAATGCTTTCAGGTTTTCACCACTGAGAATGATACTGGCTGTTGGCTTGTCATATATGGCCTATATGATGTTGAGGTATGTTCCTTGTATCCCAAGAATTTCAAGGGCTTTTATTATTAATGGGTGTTGCACTTTGTCAAAAGCTTTCTTGGCATCTATTGATATTATCATATGGCTTTTATATTTATTTTGTTGATGTGTTGGATAACGTTGATTGATTTTCAGATCTTGAACCATTTTTGTGTTCCTGGAATGAATCCTACTTGGTCGTGGTGAATTATCTTATGGATACATTGTTGGATTCTGATAGCTAAAATTTTATTGAGGATTTTTACATCAGTGTTGATTAGGGAGATTGGCCTTTAGTTTTCTTTTTTTGTGTTGTCCTTATTCGGTTTTGGTATTGGTATTAGTGTAATGTTGGCTTCATAGAACATGTTTGGTATTCTCCCTTCCTTCTCAATTTTTTGGAAGAGTTTGTGAAGGATAGGCACTAATTCATCTTTGAACGTTTGGTAGAATTCATTTGTAAATCCATCAGGTCCCAGGCTGGTGGGTGTGTGTTTTTTTTTTTTTTTTTTTTTTTTTTTTTGTGATGTGTCTTTTTTCTGAAGTGTTTCTACTTTGCTTGTAGTTTTTCTTTTCCCTGCTGCCTGTCTTCTAATTTGCCTTATGTGTTGGGATATTGTGCCACTGGTACTGGCTGACATCTTTTTGGTGTGTTCTTTCGGGAGTTTCAGAAGCTAGCAATCCAAACAAGTCAAAAACTGTGTGCCAGAAGTCAAGTGAGGCAGTGGTACTTTGAGTATGTTAATGGTCACTGTCACAGAATCTCTCCTCCTTCTGTGTTTAGTTGCATATGTGTGTCTTGAAGTCCCACAGACTTCCCTGGAGGTAGGGCAGCTGGATTGCACTCTGGGTTCCAAATCTCTGGATCCTCCCCTGGGCTCCGACTTCCTGCCAGGTGGGACCAGGCTTGTCGGGGCTTTCAGCTCACCTCTGACTGCGCAGGGAACCTTCTCCCTCTGGCTCCACGGGGAGCCTTCTGCCAGATTCAAGCAGTCTTTTTTTTTTTTTTTTTTTAATAGAGGCATGTTTTATTTATTTATTTATTTGTTTGTTTGTTTTGTTTATACATGCACTGGGTACAGGCAGAAGCACGGGAGGGTGAGAGAATTCACCAGAGCCAGAGTGGGGAGCAGAGCAGGCAGAAGGACCGAAGTACACTGCTGAGGGGAGCAGCGGGCGGCAGGAGAGGTCTGCGCACCATGTGGGACCCTCCTCTGGTGGCCGGGGAGCAGCCGGGGATCGAACCGGCGCCGCAGAGGCCGCGGGCAGCTTCGCAACCCAGCGCTCAACCGCTGCGCCACCGGGGAGGCCCGATTCAAGCAGTCTTTATTGAAGAAAGGTCCCTGGGCAGATCAGGAGAAGTGAGACCACAGGACGAGGCTGCCATGTGCTTTCTTGGCCCAGCAGTTGTGGGCATTGAGGGCCCAGGTGGAAGGACTGAGGGGACAGAGAAGAGCAAGAGCAGAGAGCGACCCTGGGGCTGTGCTCAGATTCCCAAGAGCACTGGGGAGCACAGGGGTGAGGGAGGAATAGAATGGACCAGAGGGATGCCTGCCCTGACAGAGGATGCTGCCGACGTCACTCACAGGCACACACTTCTCTGTCACATAAATATTGAACTGTTTCCAGTGATATACAGAAAAAAGATATTTTAAAATGCTTAGAAATGAACACAGATCTCCACTGGCACACAAGGAATCATTCACAATACCTGGCAATAATCAAAACCATCCTCTTGAGAATTATGGAAATATGACCATAATTATACAGAAAAAAATCAATGATCCCAAACTGGTCTTGAAATTGCCCACCGTGTTTGTAGACAAAGAGACTAAATAAATGATTATGACTATTCCCATTTGCTCCTGAGAGCAGGAACATAACAAATACACCCCAACTAAAAGCTACAATTAAACAGGGCAGTACCTGACTTTCTAACAAAGCATCCCCCAGGCTCAATAACTGACAAGGATAAGACACCGGGAGAAAAAATTGAAGCCACAAAAGACAATATCAATTGTTTGATACAGGAGAAGGAGACGGTGTTAAGAGTACAAAGAGCAAAGAGACAATATATAAGCGGGACAGCACAGGATGAAGCAGATGAGGAAAAAATGCAGATGAAAGAATGGTGGTTAAGATCCCTAAGATGATGAATGAAGAAACAATGCTAATTTTCACCAGGTTTATTTTTTCTAAGTATCAAAAGCACAGAGTTAATCATCAGCTGACCAATAGGAGAAAACCTCCTCAGGCAGAAGGAATCATACCAGAGAGAATCTGAATCTTGAAGAAGGAATGAAAAGAATCAGAAATATACCTGCATAGATAAGATGCTATTGCTGAAAACTCTTAAAAAGACATGTTACTGTCTAAAACAATATGTGCTGACCATGTATGCTGAAATTTATAATGCACATAACAGTAAATTGCAGGATAATTATAGCAAAATGACTGAAAATGAATGATGGTTACTTGGTTTGTACACTCTGTGACAGGATGTAATATCACATAAATTAAATTGTAAATTATAATTATATGATGATTACAGTTAATAAGAAAAAACAAGGGGAGGTAAAGTGGAATCATAATATAATTCATTCAAAAAGAAGCAGACAAAGGAAAATGCAAAAAACAAAACAAAGGAGAAAATGAAATACCATAGAATATTTAAAACAATATTGTGGCGTGTTTAAAAAATACCAATACACATTTAGAATATATCAATGCCCAGGCCTCCTTGGTGGCACAAGGGGTTAAGACGCAACCTATGAAGCTACCCACAGCCACTGCAGCTTCAGTTCCATCCCCCACCAGGGAACTATCCACATGGCGCAGCAGACCTCTCCTGACTCACCCGCTGCTCCCCTCAGCAGTGTACTTCGGTCAACCTGCCTGTTGTGTTCACCACTCTGTCTCTGGTGAGTACTTTCACCCCCCACATATCTGACCTGTACCTCAGTACTTGTATGCATACATAATAAATAAATCTTTGAAAAATATATATAATGATGCCCACTTTCATTGTAAATAACCAAAATATCACAATTAATTTCAGAGGCTATCAATGAACTGAAAAGCTATACCGAAGTATGGGCTGCGAGACTATATCAACAGTAAATACAAAGGCAAAGAGCTAAGTGTCAGTTCAGAGGAGGCGGAGGTAGAAACCCTTCAACATGAACTCTGAGAATTTTATGGTGTTAAAAACCCTGGTAGGGCCTCCCCGGTGGCGAAACGGTTGAGCACTGGGTTGTGAAGCTGCCCGCAGCATCTGCAGTGCCGGTTCAATTCCCGGCTGCTCCCCGGCCACTGGAGGAGGGTCCCACATGGCGCACAGACCTCTCCTGCAGGGCCCGCTGCTCCCCTCAGCAGTGTACTTCGGTCCTTCTGCCTGCTCTGCTCCCCGCTCTGGCTCTGGTGAATCCTCTCACCCTCCCGCGCTTCTGACTGTACCCAGTGCATGTATAAATAAATAAATAAATCTTTAAAAAAAAAAAAAAAAAAAAAACCTGGAAAATAATCACGAGGGGTTAGTGTAACTGAATTTCGGGTCAGGAAGCATGCGTAGCCTCTGTTAATGATCAGCCTCCCCTTGCCGAGACTGGAGGCTTCATCCTGAATCTGAGTTGACACAAAGGCAGGGGCCCTTAGAGAATGACTCAAGTTCCAGACTTCAAATTTGCAAATGAACAAATCATCCACACTAAGGCACTTGACCAGTGGGATGTGCTTCAAAAAACTGACATGGCCTGACCCCCTGTGCCCCATATTCTATCTTGCTGCGCTCTGCCAGGAGGCCAGGGGGTCACAGCTGGCACAGGGGAGGGCTGGACTCTGTTCAACACTCTCTCCTTGGACAGGGGCTCTGGGGTGACTGGCAAGGAGCTTCCTGGCATGAGCTCTCCTCCATCAGCAGGGGGCAGCAGAGCTGCAGGCAGGAGCCCCAGGACAACGTGGGCTGCCCAGGAGCCTCAGTGGGACCAACCTGCCCTGGGGCCTGGGAACCAGAACAGCTTCAGGAGAACTCAGCACAGCCAGGCCATCCCCCAGGCCACAGTGACCATATTCTGAGGGTGAGAATCACAGTGTGCTGCTAGGACACTGATGGGACAAAGATCCAGGGGACCTCACCTGGGAAATGAACCATAGAGACTGTGCCCAGGGAACTGACCCTCTGTGCTGGCACATCCAAGGGCACCCTCACCATTGTTCCTGCCTCTCTGTCCTCCAGGCTGACTGTGAGCTCAGGCTGCACCTACTTTGCTCAGAAGGGACAGGCCCACTTTTTGGGACACCCTGGGCCCAATATGGAGATTGGTGGCAACAGTTAAAAGACTCTCTCTAGAGTGAAGTGATTCTCCCTTCTCTGGTCACAGACTGGTCACTGGCTGTCCCTGGTCATTGAATTAAGGATCCACATGCCCTGGGGAACCCCTGACCATTCAGTTCCCAGAGCTCTCCCTCTGTGCAAAGACCATTACCTGGGGACCTTCAGAGTCCACAGAGCCAAAACAAGGTTTCTTAGCCAGGTATGGATTTCAAAAGCCTCCATTTTATATAAAACAGTATTGAAATCCTAGAGTGTCAAGGTCAATGGTGTCGGGGCTGTCACAACAAGGACCCAACACCACTTGGAAAATGAGACCAAGCTGTGATCACTCTTCCAAAGGGGACGGTTATTTAACAAGTAGACTTCCATGCACTCAATAATGGACAAACAGCCAACAACACAGGACACACATGCACATTCTAACCACATGCCCCGATGGGACAAATTGCACCTAGGGTACACGGGAGGATGACAGGAAGAGAAAGAAGATGAGGATCTTGGGGACGCAACCCCCAGCAATGCTGGATTCTGATCTCTCTCTATGGTCCAGCTCAGCCCCAACCCAGTCTCCTGGAAGTCCCTGCAGTCTCAGCCAGCCAGGACAGACCCCAGGTGGGGGCCTGAAGGCTATGTGGGGTCCCACCCCAGGAGGTGACTGTGGTTACAGACCTTGGAGGCCAGGCTGCCTTTCTGACATGACCGGCATGTGATAGATGCTGATGCTCACCCCAGGAGCCTCAGTCACCTGATCTACCCCACAGCTGTTCCCCATCTTAGGAGCGCCAGGGGAGGGGTAAATTTCTACAACAACCATGCCCTCCCACCCTCCAGGGTCCCAGAAGGAAATAACAGTGGGTTCTTAGATCCACACTTAGGGCCTAGATACCAACAGTTCCCTTAGCCCAAGGGACCCACGTGCTGACCTTTAAGAACACGCATCTCCCACCAGTGCCCTCCAGACCTAACCCAGGCATTACATTCTGACTGTTTCTTTCATCTCACAGTGTCTTTTCAGAGGGGATAGGTTAGAAAAAGAGTCCCACTGAGTTAGGAAATGAAGGTCAGGAGGCAGCTCAAGCACTTGGGGAGACAGAGTCCAGGGAAGGGGGTGCAGCACCCACATCTAGAGAGCAGAACAGATCCAGGCCAGGGAACAGCAGCTGAAAAACACAAAAAATTCAAAGCAAAATCCCATCAAAGGAAGAACAAATCCAACACCTACCACCCCAGCAATAAAGGCAGCCTCTGCAATCCCACCAATGGCAACTCATTTCCGAGTCACCTCTCAAGAGCAGGAGCTTTGCTTTGCTGCTCTGCTTCAAACAAAGATTTGTCCTGCTTCGCCCCTAATGACCTTGGTGCAAACTCACGAGTAGAAAAATTTGTCCAAACATTAGACATCTGGTTCCTTGGAAGGGACTAAAATTGCAAGTTGAGAGAAGGATTGAATGTGCCCAGGGAATTTACAGAATGAACATGTAAAAAAAAAAGAAAATATATAAAGACAGGTCCCCAATATCTAGCATGGGACATTGCACATATTTTGCATTTATCAAAAATTTTCTGTAAAGATTTAGGAATATATTGGCCCTAATAATACAAACCTCAATGAGCCCATCCTGACAGTGAAATGTTTTGGGTGTCATGTAACTAGATACAGAGACAATTATCATGAAAACGTTCCCTTGTTCTGAGTTAAGCAGTTGAGTGCACTTGCTAAATAAGACACTGGACACATTAAAATTTGAGCACAATTGACATTCTAGCAATAAATATGATATTTTCTGAGATGTAATAATACAATGGAAGACAATGACAAAAAAATTGCTGATGTGAATGTAAAGATTACTGAACTTTATGATGCAAAAATTTAAAACATTGGTTGATACTCAGAGAAAAGAAAGAAGTGAAAAAATGACCAGTTATCTGAGGTGCAGGAGAACAACAAGGGTCCAAATGTGTGTAGGTGATGACACTAGGGAGAAAGCCAGGAAAGGAATGGAGGCTAGAACAAATATTTGGAAAAAGAAAATATATTTGAGTAATGACCCAATATTTTACCAAATATTCCAAATTTGGTAAAAACTGTTAATATAGAGTTTTACATTCATCCTGGGCACCAGGGGGCGCTGTGGTCCTGGCTAGGGGCCAAAAACCAGTCCCAATACTGGGCTGAGCTCAAGTGCACTGGGCATGACTGATGCTCCCTTTGGAGACACTTCTGTTGTACAACCAGCTCCCACAATGTCCCACACCTGGTCCTTCTTCTGACCCCAGGAAATCAGCAGCTTGAGGCCCTTTGGCTCAGGACCTAGACAAGACAGAGACACACACCCTGGGAACTGGAGAGAGATTTGCATTGGCTGCCTGGCCTCATTGCACTACAGACAGAGAGAATAACACAGAAGCATAGAGAGGCCAGTGCAGCTGGGCAGCCTCAGGGCAGAGCTCCTGGAATCCTTCAACATGGCTTGGGTATCCTTCTACCTCCTGCCCCTCATGGTCTTCACACATCAGTGTAGCCCAGACACTCAGGGTTCCCCCTCCACAGTATTTCCAAAAATGCACAGTCCTTAGGGCTGTGTCCCCATTGTCATTCAGTATGGTTCTTGCATTTTCTATTCCAGGTCTCTGTGCTGTGCCTGTGCTGACCTAGCCCACTTCTGCATCTGCCTCCCTGAGACTATCAGTGAAACACACCTGCACCCTGAACAGAGTTCTGTACATTCCCCATTGCATGGTATCAATAGGTGCCAGGGAGGGTCCCACGGAATGTGATATATCTTAGGAATGATGGAGGCCACAGCAATGGAGAGGGGATTCCTGATCTTTTCTCAGGCTCTGACTCAGGGGCTGACCGCTACTTGACCATCTCCAGCATCCAGTCTGAGGACGAGGCTGAATATCACTGTAGTGCTGACTTTATTACAGGGCATATGGTGACACCACAGTGACACAAAGGGGAAGTGAAGCCAAAACCTCCCTCCCCCAGGGCTCTTCCCCACATGGTCAGGGTGAGCTACTCCCCATTTCACTCAGGATCATAGGAATTTTACTCTTCTCCTTCAACCCTGTGGTTCTGACTCCCCAGACAGCAGGACAGAGAGGGACACAGGTCATCATTGAGGTCACTTTGACAACACAGCATCTGTGTCCTCCCTCAGGCCTGTGGGGTGATTGATAACAAACCGCGGCATCAGTGACCCTCAGCCAATAAATGGAAACAGAGTTTGAGAAAAGGGAAAGTGATTTAATTGATCACCAAATGAGAAGGCAGCAGACTCATGTCTGAGAGACAACTGCTTGGCAGAGTGCAGGGTAGTCATACAAAGTGAAAAAATGGGGGTGATGGGCACGGGTCTGCAAAGGGGAGGGGGAAGGGGTTGACACAGAGACAGGTGGGCACCAACTTGCTTTTTTGCCTGCCGTATTCCTTGGAATACAAGAAGATAAATTGTCAAACAAGGGGAGAATTGCAAGAAATATGGGAAAGTCCAACTTGTTCATGCTGATCTGAGAGACTGGTCATTTGTAACTGCATCTTGATGCTGAGAGGGCCAGGAAGGATCTGTTACAGGGCAGTCCTGATATAAAACGGGTTGCCTGGCGGTGGGCCCTCACCCACGTGCTTAAAAGGGACTTAATACTCCACTGAAGGCACACACAAAAGGTTAAAAAAAGGTTTATTTACAAGGGAAGGGGTATGAGGAAATGTAGAACTCAGGGAGAAAAAGTGGGAGATAAAGTCTTAAATGCATCCTACCCATTCCGCTGACCTGGAATCCCAAATGGCACTCTGAGAGCTGGCGGTGAGCCAAGAGCCTTGAAGCCAAGAAATGAGAGAGCCTGTGATCCCAAGGACCACGTGTCTGGTTTTTCTAGCAAACCTGGCTGCTTAACTCCACCCTCAGGTCCCAGCAACCTTCCCTTTTGTGGTGACGGGATTTGTCTTTCCCAATGTCTTGATGGCTTTGGTCTGGAGTGGGGGTGGAGTCCACAAAGCCTGTATGGCATTAGCTGAGGACATCCTTTCCCCCTAACAATTCCCCCCTTTCACTTTTTGCCACCATTTCCATGGTGATGAAGATCAAATATATGGATGCTGGGGTCCAGTATCAGATGAAAATGTTTCAGGGTTCCAGTATGAAAGAAAACCAATCTCTCCAGGTATTCCATTGTGAAAAGTGAAAGACCTCCATTCCTGGAAAAACAGTTCATTAGTCCAAGCCAAAAAAAAAAAAAAAATATATATATATATATATATATATATATATATATTCTGGAGGCATTAGCCAAAATAAGACAGCAAATATGTCAAAACCACAGGAAAAAAATCTTAAAATTTGTTCAACTTATGTAAAAAAATTCTCTCAACCATGATCCCAATTTTTTGAACAGCATAGCAAAAGTTTGCAAACTAAATGTACTTTTAAACCACATTACCAATTTTTGCATAAAATCACAGGGCAGAATTACTAAACAGCAATTTTAATTGGCTTTGTAGGAATCCTCCATGGAGGATCAGAGGGAACTATTGACATCTGGTCCATGTATGATTCAAGGACAAAGTTGGTCTCATCAGACTCCACCTTGCCTTTCCTCTTCTCGAAGGTACCAGAACTTTTGCATTTTCTGGGTTGTCCAGTCCTGTCAATGGAGGCAAGCTTCCTCACCTTCTTTGGAGGTCTCTCGAATTATAAGAACAAAGCAACAGGTTCTCCTCTTCTTGGTTCAGCTCTGTTGCAACTTCCTGGAAGAACTCCTCTCAAAGCCACACAATGAAACTCATGTATAGTTTTTTTTAGTTTAAGCAGTTTTTTAATCCTTATGGAAGTTATACAAAAACAGTCTCTGAGATAAGTAGTAAAAAAAATTACTACCACTATTTTTATGCTGTGTTGGTATCAAGGGGAGAGAAAATGTGAACAGTTGTTAGCTCTGCTGAAAAAAAAAAAAATCAACATTGCTGCAGGGCCTGGTCGGTCAAAACAAAAAAATTATTTGTGGATACAGAATGTAATGCAAAAAAATTGCCAGTATTATGTCAAAGGAAAATTTGTAAATATCAGGTGTATTCCCAGGTCTATTCAGTCCTTTGTAGGAAATTTTTACTCTCAACAGTTCCATCAATAGGAATCTGTTGAGGCCTTTTATCCCTGTATTTCCAGAAACAATTTCTGTAGATAACAAACCATTGAAGTGTACAATATTACAAAGCGACAATCACCATTGACAATTTACATACATAACAGGTCAAGGTGTTACCTGGTTTTCCCAAGTGACAGTGCTTCCCCTCTAGTTTACTCTACTGGATAAGCCAAATAGAACTAATTCATCTAATGCCTTTCCCAGGAGGAAATAAAGAAACTTTGTGGAGTGTCTCAGGAGCTCTACTGAGGTTCCACAAAATTTCCTTGCATCAGCCAAATGACAGGCTAACAAATTTGTTCTTGAATTTAGATATCTGGGAAGCTTTGCCATAAATATCAGAGAAACAGCAGAAACAACAATATTCAATCTCTGTGAAGGCACCGGCTTAGTTCAGTAGTACAATGTTGGCAATCAAACCATAACCTTTAGTTTTTCCTCATAACTGGAGACTCCTTTATTTTCCAATGTCTACAGGCACCATGTATGCCAACTTGTCAACCAATGGAGGCCAAGACAAGGACACAAGGAAAGGACATACAGACATAGAACATATAGACACAAAGAGTTCTTTAGTTACCATTTATCACCCATGGGATATCTCATACAACTGCAGTTTCACTCATAGGCCAAAGTAACAAAAGTAAGCAGAGGAAAAAAAAAAAAACTCAAAGTTAAAAAAAAAAAACAACAAAAAGTTAAAAGGAAATACCAAAATCAAGATTGAAAGCCTTTCTGTGTAAAAAAAAAAAATACTGCCAGCATATGTGTGATCCTAGATGTTATTTCACGTCTCCTAAACTTTGGAAGGAAAAAGATTGGTTAGAGCATGTTTGTCATTTCAGGGTTTCTTCAGAAAAGTGAATCCTTGGGTATCCTGCAACAATAACTGGAAAAGAAGTCAGTAACATTCAAGTTTTTGTCTGTTTCTTAAATAAATATCTCAAGTCCTCAGTGGGTTCACAAGACCAGTGGAACTTCATCTCTGGGTCAGTTCCTCCTGGGCTTTTTGAGCTAGTAGAGCCCGTGGGCCCCCTATTCTTCATCTGAACCTTCTCCATGAACTGTGATGTGTCTCCTTTCCTCTGCACTTGGCTCTAGATTCCTTCTGTCTACATTCCCTCCTGTCTTCACCTGAGGCTCTACTCTGTGCTATCACTTGTCTCCTTTCCTCTGTGCTGGGCTGGGCTCTCGATTTCCTCTGTCCATATTTCTTATCGTCATCTGAGCCTTTACTCTGGGCTATCATTTGTCTCCTTCCCTCTCTCCTTGGTTCCTGGATCTGTGCACTCGTCTATATTCCCTCCTGTATCCCCTGCGCGAATCATCATATCGTGGTGTCCTCAGTCTTCTATCCTGCCTTCTGTAATTATTACATCTAATGCTTCCCTGTAGTCTGGGACAACTGTGCTTCCAATGTCCCTCTTCCCTGCAATAAATTCATTGATTTCTCATGGGTTCACTTATCCTGGGTTCATGTCTCAGTCCATCACTGTGTCCCTGAACCCCTGTCCTGTGTTTTCTTTGCATGAAAACAGTCACAGTTTTGGTCTCCTGTCCTCTCTATTATTATAAACCTTAAATGTTAAGTCCACTACCTGGGACGGACTCATCTCTGTGACTCCGTCCACCTTTGCTAACTTTTTCCTTGTCTGGTGCACTATGTATGATGAACGCCATAGTGATCAGACGAGCATTTTCTGGGGCATCTGGGTTTATGTCTGTGTCATTGGTGTACGTCTGAATAATTCTCTCAAGGAACTCTGAGGAATCCTCATTAGCTTCTTGTTCAAGTTGTAATATTTTGTTAAAACTTTTTTTTGGGGGGATTCCCTGCTGCAGTCCTACCAGTAAACATTTTTAATACAGTTCTATCATCGCCATTCCTCCATTGTTGGGGTCCCATCCAGGATTTACCACTGGGACAACCATCTCTGGCTCTGGGGATTCTCTATCCTGTTGGTGGAGACAGCCAGCCTCCTCCCTGGCTTTCCTGAATACCATTTTCTGCTCATCCAGAGTCAGTAAAATATGAAACATTGACTGTATGCATGCCCAGTTAGGGCAGTGGGAGATGAAGATAGACGCAAACAAGTTTGCCATCCTCTTAGGAGCCTGCCGGTATGAGGGGACAGCGCTCCTCCAATTGAGGAGGTCCCCAGTGCTAAAAGGATGGTGTAACCAAAAGTACCCAGCAGGTTGCCCATATTCATTCAAGCCACCCATTGGCATCTGGCAAAGAGGAAACTATCCTGCCTCAGGGTGATCCTTCCTGCCAAAATGGGTGCCGCGTCTTGTGTGGGGAGGAGACGCCATTTTAGTTTCCTCCCCGGAGGGCAGTGGAGGCTGTGAAGCCTCAGAAGTCTGTGCAGGAGGGGCCTTGTCACATGGAGAAGGACTGTGTTTGATGTATTTAAGGTATTTAACAAATGATGCTCCTCCGTTTCTAACTCTGCCCTCTTGCAGTCCTCATGGGAAGTGGAAGGTTTATCCTTTCTCTGTGCCATCAGACAAGCCTCTGCCATATCCAATTTATGGAGGCCAGCCTGTATCTAGTCCTGCATAGTTTTAAAAGCTTGATCCTGCATGCTTTTAAAATCTGACTCAAAAAACGAATGGTATCCATTCCTCATGCTCTTTGTAGTTAAATCAAGAGCCTGAAGAGCCTGAATCTATTGTTGCATAGCTAGGTTAAGGGCCTGAATTTGTTGCTGCATGGTCTCACTAGGTGGAGTGGAGCATCTAGCTCTCAGAGAGGCAACAATGGGGCAAATGGTGCTCACACATGCTATCAGAAAAATAGCCAGAAGCACAGATTGTAAAGGAATGGCTTGTAAACCCCCCATGTATATATACAGAAGTAAAATTATGTGCCATACACCAGGCTTCATCAAATTATTTATATTTATGAAAGTGGTGGTAATATTTAACAGAAAAGGGCTACTTAAACTCAAGGGTGGAAGAAAACTGAAAGAACTCAAGCTAGGGATAAAACTGTGGAAGCTCATGTTTGAGGCCATGTTTGGGTCAAAAGCACACCCACAAGAGCTGTGCACATGGGGATAAAGCAGGCTTTTCAAGACTTGAGACAAAGATTACACTGTGAGTCCTGCTACCTAGTGCGCTTATGGCGACCAACACAAGGAAAGTTACTTAGGGTGGTCAACCACAGGTGTAACTTGGAAACCATGCCGGGCACCAAACTATTACAGGGCAGCCCTGATATAAAATGGTTGCCTGACTGAGGGTCTTCCCCCGCGCGCTTAAAAGGGACTTAATACTCCATTGCAGGCACACACAAAAGGTTAATAAAAGATTTATTTACAAGGGAAGGGGAAATGAGGAAATGTATAACTCAGGGAGAAAAGAGGGAGATAAAGTCTTAAATGCATCCTACCTGTTCCCCAGATCTGGAATCCCAATGGCATGCTGAGAGCTGGCAGTGAGCCAAGAACTGTGAAGCTGAGAAGCAAGAGCCTGTGACCACAAGGCCCAAGTGTCTGGTTTTTGTAGCAAACCTGGCTGCTTAACTCCACCCTCAGGTCCCAGCCACCTTCCCTTTGGTGGTGATGGGATTATTCTTTCCCAATGTCTTGATGGCTTTGGTCTGGAGTGGGGGGGGGGAGTCCACAAAGCCTGTATGGAATTAGCTGAGGACATCCTTTCCCCCTAACAGATCCACACCCTGAGAGATGCCAGGTGATGACTGAAAGGGTTGGCGCGGTAAGGAGAAGGAGGGCCAGGCCAGTTTCTAAGAGGCAGAAACGTCATTGCGCCCTCACACTAGTTTCAGGGACCCAGAGAGGGGGGTCAGTGAAATCTACCTGTTGTCAGGGGGATGGTCCTTATTATAGGGTGAGGAGAGGTTAGGCAGGAAAACTGGTTTGGCAGGGCAGGGAACAGGCTAGGCAGAAAAAAGTTGTTTTTCATGGAGCCCTGTTTTGTTTCTCCTGATTATTACTTCAATTTCGTTTTGATGGAATCAGTGGTACCGATTCAAGGCCATCATGTTTTTTTTCTATGTGGGCTTCCTCATTCCTGACCCTGCATCGACCTTTCAATGACCATGTCCCCAAGGGTCACAGCCCCGTGCCCACTGCTTGAGAAGGAGAAGAGTCTGGAGCCTCAGAGATTCAGGGAAATGTATGCAGGGAGTATCCTACCACTTTTCAGGACTGAGGTTCAGCAGAAAACATTTGATAAATGGGGAGGTTTGACTGAGAGTTCTGAGCATCATGGAAGCCCCAGACTTGGGTTGAATTGGGTATCGAGGGGCCTGTGAGGAGGTCTTCATCAGGACAAATAGGGGGAACATTGGGGTCTCTAATATGGTAGATTCTCAGCTGTTGGTGCATCAAATGGCTCCACATCTGCCCACAGGACTTTCTAGGAAGTGACCAGAACACCTTCTGGGAGCCCAGCAGCAGGGATGGGGAAGAGTAGAGACTGATCTGGGAGAAATTGGACCCCACCATGTCTAAGCCTTGTGTGGGACCCACCTCAACTGCAATTGGTTGTTGGGGAGCAGAATATTGGACTCACAGATTCTCTACATAGTGCTATATGACCCTGGTCTCTAGGCCTGACCTGGGCGTGGTCAGAGGTGATCAGACCTGGCCCCATAATGACATATCCTGAGGGGGAAAATCCACTTGATTCCTGGGGCCTGGATGACTCCCACGTGGGCAGGATAGAAGTGGGGGCTGGGGTCTTGGGAGGGGAGGAGGGGATGCAGAGAAGCAGGACCTTAATGTTTATCAGGGTTCAGTCCTGGCAGTGACTGCTGACCCAGGACCGCAGAGTCATGGACATCACAGACCCTCTTCCCCCACACCTCCTATCTCAATGACCAATTGTTCTGACTGAGGATTTGCAGTTACTTTGTCATAAACAAGATCACCAATGGAACCCTCTAGTAAGGGGTCTCCTCCATCCTTCCATTGTAGAGGAGGGGTCACAGCACTGCAGGGATATAAGTCTATACCCTCCTACAACACAGCATCCACGCACACCCAGGGCTTATGGGTAATAATTTGAAATAAAGTGACACAGTAGCCTTGTGTGCAGACAGACAGACTGTAGAAGTGATGACAGGAATGTACAGGGGAGGCAGATGAAGGTCATTGCCTGTCCTGGTAGATGGTGACCAATTAGTGAGGGATGTGCCACAGCCAAGTCCAGGTCAGGGGGCCAAGTGCAAATTAGACACAATTCTCCTGGTCAAAGTTACGACCGGGACCAGTACAGTAGGAGACCACAGGCAGCTCTTGTCCTGGGAAAGTGACTGCTGAGCAGTGTGGAGGACAAGTGAGCTCACCACTTTGACATACAATATCCTCTCTGTTCTGTTTCAAAGTCCCACCCCCAGGCAGGCCTTTCACAAGCTATTCTGATGGAGATACTTTACTTAATTATATCAGAGAACCCTGTCACCCCTGCGATCCCTCAGCACAAGTCATCTCTCCTGACACATTCATCATATGGAGACTCATTTTGAGGGCGTGATAATGTGCACAGTTCCCAAAGTATTGATGACTCTTCTCAGTCATGCTGATAACTCCCACGGAAATGGGAGAATTTTCTGTGGGACAGGACAGAAACCTGGACATTGCTCCCTACTGTGAACCCAGAAGGAGCAGGCAGGGAGACAGAGGTCTCAGGCACCAAAGGACAGTTTGCTGCCTGGGCCTGGAGACAGTCTCCTGAGAGGAGGCTCAGACCCTTAGGGGAGGGAAGCACATGGCAGCAGCTTCATCCTTGGGGCTGGTGATGCCAGAAACACAGGGTTCTGGAGGGAAAATTGCAGCTAGGTGAGAGCAGAGATCTTGGAGTGACCATGTCAGTTTCCTTGGGCTTTAATAACAGAGAAGCACACACTGGGGTTTCACAGAAGAGATGTAGTAACTCACAGCGCTGAGGTTATCACCTGAGCTCAAGCCCACACAGCAAAATGTTTTTACCTGCACTCAGCTATGATCTTGCAGGAAGGGGGATGCAGACACCTGCAAGAACTGAAACCCCAAGATAACCTGCCCAGGGGGCTCCCTCAAGTGACTGCACTGATGAAAGGTGGCAGGGTTCGCTATAATGGTCAGTACTCAGCCCAGAGTGGAGACTTAGCATCATAAGAAGACATGTGTCCTGTGCACCTGCATGAATGGGAAAGGGAAGGGTGACTCCCCACAACAACACTATCATGCCTGTTACACGTGTGGTGCAGACAATCAAATGTCCACCCTGGGAAAAGGATAACAGACCTGGTATGTTCATAATGTAGACTTTTATTCAGCCATAAACTGGAATGAACTCCTGCCACATGCCACATGTCCTCCCACGGGAAAGAACGTAGAACACATTGTGCAGTGAAGGAGTCACTCACAGGAGCACATAGTATATGAAATGTACAGATATGGAAAAATACAGCATTTTTTTAGAACTGGGGTGCTGGGAGGCAAGAGTAAGAGATGGGGTGGAGCCTTTTAGTAATGTAGTATTGTTAATTGCCTGAAATACTGTTAATTAGTACATTTCTTTGGACACCACTATACATTGAATTTACATGTGCACTTGCTGCAGTGCATGTGTGTGGGAACTACATCTCAACAACACTATGCAAACACAAAAAGGCACACTCATTTTAAGTCACATGCGTGTAACTGAAAAACAAGTTTCTCAACAGATAGATAAATTATATTCCTTATTTTATTCCATAAAAACACATTGTGTGCCCATGATGTTGTACAAAATTGCAAAGACTCCCTCCCAGCTATGATCTTGGGGAGAGTCAGGAGGGACCATTCCCGATGCTCCAGGAAATGCCTCTTCAGTACCCTGAGGATAATGTACAATGTCATGTGCACATTTTTGGAAAGAAAAACCAAATCTTCCTCCAAGCACTGTGCTGACAAACTCCAGAGCTGCTGTGGGATTTGTAGGGACCGAGGTCACAGAGGGGCAGTGGAATTTTCCATGACTCCAAGTGGCACAGATTATTACATCTTCACCTTCTTATCAACTACTAAAGCATGAGCAGGAGATTGAAGAGCTTGTCTGCACTGCATCCCCAGGACCTGGGCAATCATCAGGGAAACTCCAGGACAAAGATCATGAAAAGACCATTCTAGCTCCATCAGTCTGGACTGTATCCCTAAATAAAGGTGAGAGCAGCACCCTCGTCCCTGAGCTGCCCCAGACATGGAGCAGCAGCGCCCCCTCAGGCAGCGGGAGCAACTGTCAGGGAGAAGCTGTCTCCATTTGTGGGCCCCAGACTTGGCCCTTTGCCAGGATTTCCCCTTCCTCAGCCCAGGCTCTTTCTGGTTCACCCAGAACAGTGTCATTTCTGACCTTAGCCCTCCCAGGTCCTGCTCTTCCCAATTCTCCAAAGATGAACTTGAGAACTTTACTCATTTTTTTTTTTTTTTAAGATTTATTTCATTTATTTATACAAGCACTGGGCATAGTCAGAAGCGCGGGAGGGTGAGGGAATTCACCAGAGCCAGAGCGGGGAACAGAGCAGGCAGACAGACGAAGTACACTGCTGAAGAGCAGCGGGTGGCAGGAGAGGTCTGCGGGCCATGTGGGACCCTCTTTGGGTGGCTAGGGGTCGAACCGGTCATGCAGAGGTTGTGGGCAGTTCGCAACCCAGTGCTCAACCGCTGCCCACCAGGGGAGGCCCTCACTCACCCTTTCTAATCCTCTTCCCTCTCAAATAAGTGCTCCCCTCCATTTTGTGTCAGCTAAAGTGGGGAAAGTCACCCATGGCACCCTAGAGATGTGACCCAGGACCAGAGGTGGAGGAAATTGCAGGTTTTGCTTCTTTGAGACCTGCAAGCTCTTTCCAGAGTTGTGGTTAATTTCACACCATCCCTCAGGTGTGAAGGCCCCACTTCTCCTCACCCCACTAGCATTTGGGGTCCCTACTTTCTACTTTGCCTATCTGACAGCACATGGGACACCCTCTCATCAGGTCACATTGGCGTTTCCCAAAAAGTATGACAAGCTCCTGCTCCTGGTTCCCACCATCCTACATCCTCTGCACACATGTGTTGGTCCCGCTCAGTCTCCTGTCCTCAGTGGTTGTGTCTTCACTGTGTGTGATCACATTTCCTAGCATCCTCTCTGCACTCGCTGGTCATCGGAGATGTCTTTGCTAATCTTTTCTCTGCTTGCTGCTTGTTTCTTTTATCCGTGGAGGAGGTTTATAAAACAAAAGATTGGAGTTTTGATGAGGTCAGTGTATTCATCTTCCTTTCATACATCATGTCTGGTGTCATCAAAATAACCATTACTTACACTTTCATTCCAGCTGTGTCTCCTGTATACACCTTAAACATACACAAGAGCTATTGCTTGAAGTTACATGACTGACTTCCCTGTGTGGGGATGGTATTGGGCCTCTCACCCTCTGTCCCCACAGCTCCCTCCTCTAGTGCAAATTCCACCCCACGTGTGTTCTCCTCACTAGAGAGAGTGATGAAGGTTGTCCCAAACCAGTGGCATGGTCCAGGGTACATATGGAAGTGTGTGTGTGTGTGTGTGTGTGTGTGTGTGAGAGAGCATGTGCTGTGTGCACAGGAAGCACTATCTCACAAGCTACACACAGGTCTTAGAATCTATACTACAGACCAGGCACTAGGTTGCACTTCACAGTCTTCTATGGGCTGAGCTCCGTCAGTTCTTCAGAGCCCCTAGCAAGGCCACAGGGAGGTAGGAAGTAGATTTGCATGCCACCCGAGGATAAGAGAGGCCCTGAGCATCCATCCCAGCTGCAGGCTTAGAAGCTGATCCTGCTACATCTGCACCATGGCCTGGAGCCCTCTCCTGCTCCCCCTCCTCATTATCTGCACAGGTACTGGCCTTCGAGATCAGAACACAAAGAATCCAGGGAGCAACGTGGCCTGGTCTTTAGCTCAGCACAGTGAATGCAGCAGGGACAGCAAAGAAACCAGGGAGCAGCCTGGGAATGACCCTCACACTCACACTTACACCTCTCTTCTCCTCTCCTCTTGCAGGTTCAGTGGTCATTGCTGAGCTGAGTCAACCACAGTCAGTCTCTGTGTCTTTGGGACAGACGGCCACGATCACCTGCCGAGGAACAGATGGTGATGCTACTGGTACCAGCAAAAGCCCGGCCAGGCCCCTGTGCTGCTTATTCGTGTTGGTGGTAGATATCGTCACAAACCTTCAGGGATCCCTGACCGATTCGAAGGCTCCGCCATAGGCAGCACGGCCACTCTGACCATCAGCGGGGCCCAGGCTGAGGATGAGGCTGACTATTACTGTCAGTCAGAAGACAGCAGTAATACATCATCCCACAGTGACATGGGGCCAGGGGAAGTGAGACAAAAACCCTGTCCCCATCTGGGTCACACTCTCCTCCAGCCCAGGAGGAGAGACACAGGCAAGAGGAGGTGACCTGGGCTCA
The DNA here is from genome assembly GCF_014898055.3 of Talpa occidentalis. Lineage (NCBI taxonomy): Eukaryota > Metazoa > Chordata > Mammalia > Eulipotyphla > Talpidae > Talpa > Talpa occidentalis. The sequence goes on from NW_023601433.1 coordinate 27,352,776, forward strand.
AAGTCCTTTGCCCCACCCCAGTTCTCAGGCATTCTCTGCAGATGTGAGTCCTGAGTGGATTTGGGACTGCAGGATGGTCCTCCAGGTGTTTCCTTGACCACAGAGCTGTGGGGATTGAGGGCCAAGGTGGAAAGACTATGAGTGCAGAACACAAGGAACTGCAGAGACAGCTCTGGAGTGAGCAAAGAATCTAAAGCACAGATGAGCACAGGGGTGAAGGAGGAAGGGTATGCACAGGAGGAATATCCTCCCTGAGCCATCAGCGGAGCTTCTTATATGGAGCTTGCAAACACACACACACACACACACACACACACATGTGCAGGCATGCACACACACACAGGCGCATATGCACACACACAAGTCTGTGCACACACAGGCACACACAGTAATATTTGCTTATTCCCTAGTCGAAGAGACAGAACCTATTAAGGCATTTTTTGCCTGTCAGCAGCACTTTGCTCAGTGCAGTTGGGCAGCCTCAGGGCAGAGCTCCTGGAAGCCTCACCATGGCCTGGTTGTCCTTCTACCTCCTGCCCCTCAGGGTGTCCTCAAGTCATAGCAGCCCAGACACTCAGTGGTCCCACTCCTGGTATATCCTGCCAATACACAGTCACGAAGGGCATCTGTCCAATCTCACTCATCATGATTCGTGAATCTTCTGTTCCAGGTCTCTGTGCTGTGCCTGTGCTGACCCATCCTCCTTCTGCATCTGTCTCCCTGGGAGCCTCAGCCAAGCTCACCTGCACCCTGAAGAGAGAGGCAGTACCTTCCCCATTGCATGGTATCAACAGCTGCCAGGGAGGGGTCCCACGGAATGTGACATATCTTACGAATGATGGAGGCCACAGCAAAGGACAGGAGATTCCTGATCGCTTCTCAGGCTCTGCCTCAGGGGCTGACTGCTACTTGACCATCTCCAACATCCACTCTGATGATGAGGCTGAATATCACTGTAGTGCTGACTTTAATACAGGGCCATATGGTGACGCCACAGTGACACAAAGGGGAAGTGAGGCCAAAACCTCCCTCCCCCAGGGCTCTTCCCCATAGGTTCAGGATGAGCTACTCCCCATTACACTGAAGGACCCTAAGAATTTTACTCTTCTCCTTCAACCCTGTGGTTCTGACCTTCTCCCAGACAGCAGGATGGAGAGGGACATGGGTCATCATTGAGGTCACATTGACTACACAGCATCTCTGTCCTCCCTCAGGCCTGTGGGGTGATTGATACTGAGCGCCACCTCAGTGTCCCTCAGCCAATAAATGGAAACAGAGTTTGAGGAAAGGGAAAGAGGTTTAATTGATCACCAAATGAGAAGGTAGCAGACTCGTATCTGAGAGACAACCGTGCTGCTCTTTGGCAGAGTGCAGGGTGGTCACACAAAGGGAAAAAAAAATGGGGTGATGGACAAGGGTCTGCAAAGGGGAGGGGGAAGGGGTTGCACAGAGGACAGGTGGCGCAGCTTGCTGTTTACCTGCTGTATTCCTTGGAATGCAAGAAGACAAATTGTCCAACAAGGGGAGAATTGCAAGGAATATGGGAAAGACAAACTTGTTAATGCTTATCTGAGAGACTGTTCATTTGCACCTGCATCATAATGCTGGGAGGGACAGGAAGGATCCACACCCGAGTGATGTCAGGTGATGACTGACAGGATTGGCTCATTAAAGAGCAGGAGAGCCAGGCCAGTTTCTGACAGGCAGAAACTATATTGGGCCCCTGGTTGAGGTTCACGGACCCAGAGTGGGAGTCAGTGAAGTCATGCCCATTGTAGGGTGAGGGATGTTGTTATAGGGTGAAGAGGTTAGGCAGGGAAGCTGGGTTGGCAGGGCAGGAAGCAGGTTTAGGTGGAAACAAAGTTGTTTGTCATGGAGCCGAGTTGTTTTTCTCCTGTTATTTTTTCAGTTTCCATTGGATGGTATCAGTGGTATGGTTAGGGGCCATCTGTTTTTTTTAAGTGGGCTGCCTCAACCTGCCCCTGCATTGACCTTTCAATGACCATGTCCCAAGGGTCACAGCCCTGTAGCACCGCTTGAGTAGGAGAGAGTCTGGAGTCTCAGAGTTCCAAGGAATTGTAGGTAGGGATGTTCTTACCACTTTCAGGATTGAGGTTCAGCAGAAAACATTTGAACCCAGGGGAGGGTGATATGAGCGTTCTGAGAACCATGGAGCCTCTAGACTGGAGTCCAGTTGGGTATTGAGGTTGCTGTGAGGAGTTCTTCATCAGGACAAATAGGGGGCACATTGTATTCTCTATATGGTAGATACACAGCTGTTGGTGCATCAAATGGCTCTCTCTGTCCACAGGACTTTGTAGGAACTGAAAAAATGCCTCACTGGGAGACCAGCAGCAGGGAAGTGGGAGAGTGGACGCTGATGTGGGAGAATTGGACACCACCATATATCAGCTTTTGGGGGACCCTATCAACTGCAATTAGTCATTGGTAGCGTATTACTGGACTTGCAGATTCTCCACAGCAGACATATTGACTAAGTGACCCTGGTCTCTAGGTGTGATCAGGGCTGGTCAGAGGTGATCAGGCCTGGCCACACAATGACACATGCTGAGGGAGAAAGTCCACCTGATTCCTGGGGCCTGGATGACTCCCACATGGGCAGGATACAAGTGGGGGCTGGTGTCTGGGGAGGGGTGGTGGGATGCCAGAGGAGGAGGACCTGGGTGGACATCAGGGTTCAGTCCTGGTAGTGACTGCTGACCCAGGGCTGCACAATCATGGGGCTCACAATCCTCTTCCACACCCCCACCCCAATGACCAGTTGTTCTAACTGAGGATTTAATACTTTGTCCTAAACAAGATCACCAATGGACACCTCTACTAGTGGGTCTCCTCATCCTTCCATTGTAGAGGAGGAGCCACAGCACTGTAGGGGATATATGTGAAACACTGCCTACAAACACAACAACCATGCACACCCATGGCTTATGGTAATATTTTGGAATAGTGACACAGTAGCCTTTTTGTGCAGACAGACTGATGTAGACGTGGATGACATGAATGTGCCGGGGAGGCAGATGAAGGTCAGTACTGTCCTGTTAGATGGTGACCAATTAGTGAGGGAGCTGCCACAGCCAAGACCAGGTCAGGAGGCCAAGTACAAAATAGGACACAATTCTTATGGTCAAGAAATATACAGGGTAAGAGGCAGTAGGAGACCACAGGCAGCTCTTGTCCTGGGAAGGTGACTACTGAGCAGTGTGGACAGTGGAGGCTCACCTACTCAAACACAAAATTATCCTCTCCTGTTTGCTTCAAATTCCCATCCCCAGGTAGGCCTTTCACAAGCTATTCTGATGGAGATGTTTTACTTTATATGCTTACAGAACCCTGTCCACCCTGCTATCCCTCAGCACAGGTCACTTCTCCTGACACATTTATCATGTGGAGACTCATTTTGAGGGTGTGACAATGTGCAAAGTTCTCAAGAAAGTATTTGAGACTCTTCTTCAGTCATGCTGAGAACTCCCACGGGAAATGGGAGACTTTTTCTGTGGAACAGTACAGAAACCTGGACACCATGGACATTGCACCCCAATGTGACCCCAGAAA